>NC_080065.1:12232281-12538271 GCF_949987535.1 Balaenoptera acutorostrata | reverse complement strand
GGATTTACCAATTCTGGATATTTCATTTAAATGGAGTCATGTAATGTATAGCCTTTTGTGACTGGCTTCTTTCACTTAGCATAATGGCTTCAAGGTTCATCCATGTTGTAGCTTGGATGAGTGCTTCATTCCTTTTTATAGTGGACTGGTGAATATTTCTTTGGATGGATATACTACATTCTGTTTATCCATTCATCCATCGGTGGACATTTGGGCTGTGTCTGCCCTTTGGGTACCGTGACTAATGCTGCTATTAACATGTCCCTCTATTTGTTTGAGCCCCTATTTTCATTCTTTTGGGCATACATTTGGGAGCAGAATTGCTGGATCGTATGGTCCCTCTTGGTGTAAGTTTTTAGGAACTGTCAAACTGTTTCCCTACCTATTTTATGTGTGTCCATCCCATTATATTTTCTGGGCTAGACTATTCTCTTTTTTTCACCTCGTTTGCCTTTTCTTTTGTCTGTTCATTCCAGAGAAGCTTTCTCTCCAACTGTTGGATTATTAAGGCCATTTGTCTTTATAGCACTCTGCATGAGTCCTTAAAAGAAAGGCACTATGTTAATGTTAACAGTTTTCACTTTAAAACTCTGAGGACTGGGAAAAACTCACTGCAGCTACATGGTCAGAGCTGGCCAGACACTCCGAGTCTCCAGCCCCACACTGGGCTCCTCTGCCTTCACTGTGTTTGCAATGCTGGCCTCTTTTCTGTTGCTCTACACACTGAGATCTTTTCTACCTCAGGACCTTTATGTGTGACTCCCAGCACCTGGAGGACTTTATTCTCTCTTCTTTACCTTTAGGCTCAGTTTAAATGTCTTCTATTCAGAGAGACTTTCCTCAACACCTTCCCCTCCCTAATGCCTTTGCAAAGCATACTGAGCTCTTGGTCAGACCTTCTGACAGTTTGGAGTGATGTCCTTGCCTGTGTTCTTGTGTGTGTGAGGCCAGTTGCTCCACAAGCTACGTTCTTATCTACATGACAATTGTGTCTTTTATTGTCATAGATTTCCCTGCCCCAGAACAGCCTCTGGCCCTGATAGACCCCTATAAATAGCTCTAACTGAATGAATGAATGAATGAATGAATCAGTGAACAGTCCTTCTCTTGCTGCTTTGCTGGCTGCCTAAAAAGTGTCCTGTACTAATTTTCACCAAAGCAAGGAACCTTTTAACTTTCCTGACTACTCATAAAATCTTCCCAGTTGCAGAGAGAATGTTACTCGCATGATCACCAGTTTCCCCGTGAGATCAATTTCTTGGTTAGAGCCACATACCTGCTTATTTTCCAGTGTGGGTGTTTGTGATATTTCTGTTAAATAAAACCACCACATCAATCAGTTTCACCAAATGGCAGAATATATTTTCTCCTGTTTAGTTCACTTTGTCCTTGCAGTTTGGTCTTATTACCCCTGGTTCTTAGGATGCTGAATTCTTCTTCCACCTCATTGAAAGGAAGCTGTAGGACTGTTGGTTTATCAGCGCAGTTAGACAATAAATATGGACAAAAACTCTCTAATATCACTAATCATCACTTAATTCTCACAACAGCTTTATAAATGATAGGTTACTGTGTGGGGTTTTATCCCCCAATTTTAAATAAGAAGAAACTGCAGCTCAGAGAGGTTCAGCAATTTGTCTCAGAGCTCGTGGCAGAAAGCTGTGAGCCAAGATTTAAACCTGGGCTTTCAGGATCCAAATATTGACTAGAGTGCTCTGCCATGACGTCAGCCTTGGCGTCAGCCTATCAGCACTCAGCACTGCAGCCAGCCCGCCCCACTCGTAGAGAATTAGGACAGCCACGGCCATCTCATCATCGGCTCCTCGGTCAAGTGCTAAATCAACAGCGTAGATAAAATGGGTGACGTCTCTTGTTCCACGCAAACAGATACTGAGTTTCTAGTATGTGCCCAGGACTCTGCTAGGTACCAGAGAAACACACATGAATAAGACATGAGACTTATGGCCTAAAAGGGTAGAAGGGAATCTGAGCTATATAGGGCATGATGTGTGCACTTAGTGCCATAAAAAGTTTATGCAGAATTTCTAGAAGACCTCTGAGTGCAGGAATCATAGATTCCACCTGCAGGACTCCAGGAAGACAGCCCAGAGGTCTGCTCTGGGAGGAAGGAAAGCTTTCAGGGGAAGGGGGTAGAGGAGCGGTGTGGTCCAGGCCATAGGGTCCGTATGCAGGAGGAGCCCGAGGCCCACTGGGGCTGCAAGTGGCTGAGGGGGGCTAGTCAGGGTGCGGTTGGCGGGGAAGGACCTGAGAGGCCCCTGGGAGGGGAAGGGTCTTTTGGGAGCTGATTGTTAAGATTGTTGGGAGAGAGGCTCATTTTGAAGAGGTTCCTTTACTTTTGTAGGCCACGGGGAACCGTGGAGCGGTAAGCTGTTAGAGACACGACGTTCCCTGTGCCGTAGAGATTCAGCCGTGCCCACAGGGAGGAGGAAGGATGCGGGCGGGGGAGAGGCAAGGGGAGGGGACTGTGGAGCCGGCAGAGGGGCAGGTGGGGCCGTGACTGCACTGGCTCTGTTCTGAGCCTGGACCAGCCCAGGCCACGCACTAGAAGCTTCGGACGCCCTGTCTTTGAGATACGTGTGATGCTGTTATGGGATGCCATCTTAACTGTAAAGTCCAAACCAAGAGGAGTTGGCCTTCAAACCCAGATCTGACTGGAAACCCACTAGCTGTGTGATCTTGGGCACCAGAGGTGGCCTCTCCAAGCCTCAGTTTCTCCATCCATGAACGGCGGTGATGGTGTTGATGCAGGGTGAGGCGGGGAAGGCTGAGCTGTGCAGAGTTGGGGCCCTCTTTTGTTTAAAATGTTGATATTTGAGGGAATTTCCTGGCAGCCCAGTGGTTAGGACTCTGTGTTTTCACTGCTGGGGGCCCGGGCTCAATCCCTGGTCAGGGAACTAAGATCCCACAAGCCGCATGGCGTGGCCAAACAAAGAGAATTTTTTTTTTTTAATTAAAAAAATGTTTTAAAAATTAAAAAACAGGAAATGATCTCATTAGTACCAAAGTTCTAAAACTCCAGTGCCTATAAGCACCAGAGAACTGACGTTAATAACAGACAGGCATAGTTGTTCCATAAGGACTACTTAATTTAAAAAACTTAAAAATAAGTAAATAAAATAAAATTTTGATATTTTGTTCATCATGGATTTTTTTCATTAATTTTGATGAAAAAATACTGTGTTAAAATATTATTTAGTGCAACAGTGTAAAGGTACTCAACACAACTGAACTGTACACTAAAAAATGGTTAAGATGATAAATTTTGTTATTTATATTTTATCACAATTAAAAATTACCTATTATTTCTGATGATCAGTGAATTTTTGGAGTACCCCCCCTAAATTTTGCACTGAGTAAAGGCCTCGTTCACCTCACCCTTATGCTGGCCCTGCAGCCATGCACATAAATAGCTTGGCACAGGGCCTGGCCCACAGGAAACTCACTTTAACTGCTGGCTGCTGGCTCTGGACGGCAGCCATTATGCAATTGGAATGAAAGTCTTGGGAGCTACTGGGAATGATCAAGGGACAGTTAAGGGCTAAGCGTTGGGTCCCCTCTGGCTCCTAGGTGCTTCACAGACTATGCCTCGTCTAATCCTCTCAAATATAAGCCCACTTTACAGATGGAGAAACTGAGGGTCAGAGAGCTTAAATGTGTTGTCCAAGGCCAGGCTGATAATATCAGAGTGGAAATTTGACACCAAAGCTTTTCTACTCCCCCAGGCTGAGTTTCAGAGCATAAAATACTTCCATTCTCTACAAATGAATGCCAACATTTCACAAACATTGTATTACACAAATCAGGACGTGCTAAGGGAAGGGTGTGGAGGTGTTCATGGCGTGTCCCTGTGCGTATCCTTCTCCCTGGCTCCCCAAGAAGCCCCACTACCTGCAACTCCAGAGTGTCTTGCCTGAAATTCCTTTAACGAGGTAAGAAGGTGGCCTGGTCTGTCTCTGAACTCCCTATGGACCAGGGCTGGAGAAGGAGCGGGCGGCTGGAGGCCGCTTTCCAATTTTATATCCTTTCTGTGGCTACAGTACATTAGTATTGCTGTCACTTAGTCCTCTGTCTCCTTCCCATGCTAGAAAGTTATCATGCACTTGACAAGCAAAGAAATCAATCACAAGCAGCCATGCATATTTAGTCACAGACCAAAATCGGCCCTGGGTGGAGACACAGGACCATCGAGGGCTGCCTGCTGCCAGCCTGTGCTTCTGAGTGCAGGAGTGCAGACACGCTGGCCGAGGGCATCTGTCTGCTTTCTCCTAACCCTAATCAGAGTTTGTCTTCACTTTGTCGGCTTGCATGGCTGCCCGTCCTTCCCACAGCTGCCCTTCTTGCAGGCCAGCTGCCCAGCCTCTAGCTCTTTCCCCGAGCAGCACGATGCTCTGTGACCTCAGTGTGGAATGACCAGGTGCCAGGGGGCAGTAAGCAAGTAATCTTAAGTGGGGTGAGAATTATGAAAGCGTACAATGAATGAGCATAGAACAAAGGGATTTCACCCAGTCAGGGCAACAGGGAAAGCCTTCCTGTGAAAAAGACAAGAAAGATGAGTAGGAGTTGGCCAAGTGACAAAGAAGGAAGGGTGTCCCAGATGTGTGCCACGGGCAGGACCTTGAGTTTGACTCTGAGTACAATGGAAGGTCTTGGGGTGGTGGACTCGTGCTCCAATGTACATCTTAGAAGAATCACTGAAGCTTCCCTGGGAGGTGGGGGAACTGTAGCCAAAATTTGGCCTCCGGTACCGAATTGAATCTCGGAGACAGGGTTTTGGGTGAAGTAGAAAAGCATCACTTTATTGCTTTGCCAGGCAAAGGGGACACAGCAGGCTAATGCCCTCAAAACTATGTGTCCTGACCTGGGTGGGTAGTGAGGAGTTTTATCGTAATGGTTTGCAGAGGGCGTGTTGAGCTTGTGGACATACTTCTGATTGGTTTGTGGGGAGGTAAGTGGAATCAGCATCATCAACCTTCTGGTTCCAACCAGAACCAGAAGGGATGTGTGTGCTTATGGGCAGCAGACAGTTAACTTCTTCCACCTGGTAGGGTTCTAGTATCTGCAGAACAGCTCAAAGATATTGTCACATGTGTCCCTTGAGGGGGAACCAGCACCCTGCCCCAAGGCTGCACTGTTGTTTCTTTTGACTGCTCCTCCCTTCTCTCCACATCCCCCCCACTTCCCTAATTAGCAGCCAACCGTTTGAACCTGCCCTTTGGAACTCAGGGAAGGTCATGGAGGCTGAATGAAGCCTATTTCCTACAAACAAGAAACGGGGGGGGGGGGGGGGGACACAGACAGACTTTTGTGCCCAGGAGTCCTACAGGGTCCTGCTCAGTTTCAGAATGAGGGCAGAAGCAGAGAAACCGATTAAGAGACAAGAGATGCCAGTGCTGTGGACCTGGCAGGAGCCATGGAGGAGAATTCTGGAGATGCTTTGACATTGGAGCTGACCTAACGTGCTGGCTGATTGGATGTAGATGTGCGGGTAACACAGGATTTGAGCAAGAGCGACACCATATTTATCCAGCAAGTTAAAGTGTTTGGTGCACAACAAAATAACGTTTAAGGAAACCCTCTGAACAGGTCCCAGTTAGCACTACTTTTCTTTTTCTCTGTTATGTTTTTCTGTCTTTTTTTTTCCTCTGCTTTTAAGATTTCTTCTTTAGTCACCTCTGTTGATCACTGTGACCACAAATATACTTCGTAAAGGCTCCTTGTCACCCTCATTCTTCCTATTCTGTTCATCCCTAGTGTAATTCAGGGGCTCCATGGTGAGGGAAATCAGAATTAAAACCAAACAAACAAACCAAGGACACCACCACTAATCTAGAGGTAAGTGTCTCTGCCCATCCGCTGTGATGCAGACCAGACGGAGAGCAGGGGTAAGGCTGTGGCTGGCTTCCTTGTAACTACTTGTTACCCACAAGCCCCCCCGACATCTCCCCACACTGCCAGTGGCCAGTGCAGATGGGAGGGTGTCGGTCATGGGCACACTGTCCTTGAGGTGTGTCCGTGTGGGAGAAAAAAAGAAAGAACTTTTGCTTTACAGCTGAAGCAATTCTCAATTTCTTTGATGTTGAAATAAACTATATACTTGATTTTTAGCATGTTCTGTAAAGAACAAATTCTGTGGTGAGTACTTGTGATTAAAACTAAAGTAGCACATTGTGTTTCTCGGGGAATTTTAGGGGAATATTGGATTATTGGAAATAATGGATTCGATCACTGCGTCTACTGGTCTGATAGCTGGTGAATCTGTATAACATATAAGGATCCTCTCCTTGCTTCCCTTTTGCACAAAAATGGAATCATTCTATCCTGTCTTTGCTGTAACTCTTTTTCTTAGATGATTAATAGATGAAAACCGTCCCATGTTAGCACATATAAAAAGACTGGTAATAAGAGTAATTATAATAAAGGGAGTGTTAGAAAAACCTTGTGTTTCCAAATTATATTTTCTAGATTATTTTTATGGTGCATTGATGCCTTGACATTTTTCCCATGAAGTCGTTTTGTGTGTCTTGTGCCAGAATTCCAGGAACCATTATCGTTTACAAAGGGCAGTGAAGCCAGGCAACACACGTGCCCTGGGCCCGCAGTGAAAGGTACAAGTCTTGTCTTTTGTTTTTTAGTTATTCTCAGGGTGGCCTCTGAGCTGGTTAAGGGTACAGTTTTTAAATTAAACCTTAACATTTGTTCAGCATCAGGAGAATGGTACCAGTACCGTAACAGGTGAGAAGCCCTCTAGTTGAAGAACTTATTTAGAGTGACGAGGAGAGACAGTGAAACCAGACTCTTCACGGGCAACCTGTGAGCTGTTTTTAACAAGGCTCTGTGGCTGCTCGCAGTGTCTTTGCTGTGTGACCTTTCTATGCAGCATTATAAATCTTGGATTTTTTTTAAAGCATTACTCGCTTCACCCCTAAAGCACTAAAAGGAAATTTGCACCCAGCAGTGCCATTATCCTGTACTAATGTTGAGGGCGAGCCATCTGATGGGAGTGAACCAAGAGAAGTCACATTAGGTTATCTGGAGTTGGTGAGAGATGCATTTAGCTTACCATTCCTGCAGCAAGAGTCATCTAAAAATCCTAACGATGGTATCTCATCATTCAGAACCTCTAAAATGCCTCCATTGGAAAATGCAAAAAGTTTGTCTCAAAGTTTTGAAATACTTTAGCAGAAATGTTAAAATGAACATTTATGAAAGATAGGAATATTTTTTTTCTTCTGTGGCTGTGCAAACGAAGTGGTTTTTCCATCGCTGCCATATCAAATTACCACAGATTTAGGGGGCTGGAACAACACAAACTTACTATCTCAGAGTGGTAAGTTCAGGGAGCTTGGCTGGTCTCTCTGCTTGAAGTCTCACAAGTCCAAAATCCAGGTGTCTGCCAGCGGGCTCTTCTCAGGAAGCTCTGGGGAGGATCTACTTCCTGGCTCTTTTAGGTCGGTGGTCACATTCAGGTCCTTGCAGCTGTAGACTGAGAGCCTCATCCCCTTGCTGGCTGGAGGCTGGGAGGTGTTCTTAGCTTCCAGAGGCCACCACCTGCCCTGGATGGTGGTCCCCTTCCTTCATCCTGCCGAGTCAGCAACGTCAGGCCCTCTATCCTAACCTTTCCCCATCTCTCCTAGCCCCTCAGTCAGCCTGGACTGACCTTCTGCCTCTTTTGCATTTAAGAGCTCACGTGATTACACTGAGCCCAGGAGGATAACTCAGGACCATTGCCCTGTCTTAAGGTCAGCTGATTAGTAACCTTAATTCTGTCTGCAAAGCCCCTTCACAGCAGTACCTAGGTTAGTGTTTGAGTGTTTGATTGAACCACCAGGGGGCAGCCATCTTGAAGAGACTTTTTTTTTTTTAAGTGGATTTTTGGTTTTTGGTTTTTGTTTTTTAATTTTATTGGGGTATAGTTGATTTACAATGCTGTGTTAGTTTCAGGTGTACAGCAAAGTGATTCAGTTCTGCATATACATGTATTCATTCTTTTTCACATTCATTTCTCATATAGGCTATCACAGAATATTGAGTAGAGTTCCCTTGCTCTACAGTAGGTCCTTGTTGGTTATCCATCTTACATATAGTAGTGTGTCTACGTTCATCCCAAATTCCTGATTTATCTCTCCCCCCGACATTGCCCCTTTGCTAACCGTAAGTAAGTTTGTTTTTGATATCTGTGAGTCTGTTTGTTTTGTAAATAAGTTCATTTGTGTCATTTTTTAAAATGAGATGCCACATATGCGTGATGTCACATGATATTGAAGAGACATCTTTAGAATTTGCCCTTCCCACAACCAAGAAGAAAAAGTCCAGTCATAGCAATAATGGAGGCAGACAATTAAACTTGATTTTAAAATGTGAGTTTCTTTGAATTGTTCTGATACTGATTTTTCCAACATTATTCCTAAATTGCGATTAAGACCAGTGCGTAAACTCGAAAGACCACATTGGCACGCCTCTTTAAGAAGCTGGCTCCTGCTTTCTTTTAATAAGTCTCTCAGAAATTTCTTCCAGAAATTAAAGATGTTTCAGTATTTCAGATTAAATGTATACTGTTTTCCCTTTCAGAAAAAAACTAAAAGACACGTGATCTTAGTTTTACTGAATTTTCTGTATGTTTTTCTCGCACAAATTATATATGTATTCTTAGAGTTTCTCCTCCTCCCTGTCACCCCCCACTCCTACACTAGATATTTCCATTCCAAACCAAGAAGAAAAGAGAGTGGTCCAGAGATACCTTCTGCAGCTTTAATTCATTTTTGGCCAAAGATTGGCTTTCTTTGTTCGTTTCACTTAGCTAGAACTATACAATAATCTCTGGCCAAATGAACTGGAGTCTAGATTTTTCATCATTTATCATGTTCTTTGGCCCAAATAAAAGGCTGCTGCATGAGTCATCCAAACGTCTAAATTCATGAAATAGCAATTAGGAGAGATGGGTACATTTTAAGAGATGAAAGGAAAAGTTTTTTTTTTTATTTTTAATCACTTCCTTCTCATTTGGACATGAGGCTTAAGCTGTTTTCATCCAGGGACTATTTTTATTAGCATTTTGGCCACAGATTTAAGGAGTCGTTTTTCAAAAAAGAAATGTAAGAAAACAAACAAACAAAAACGTTTGAAGCAGAGAGGGATGTTGTTACCAGCAGGCATCTGGCCTGGAGCAACGGAGTAACAGGGGCTTTTGCCTTCTGTTTCCGGTGTCTCCCTCTTCTAACCCCTTAACCCTCCCATGCTGGGCAAGGACAATGAGCCCTCAGCTTAGAGAAATGCTGATGGCAGCAGTCGGACAGTAAACACCCAGAACAAAGCCATATTTGGGAGGGGCTGGGGAATTGCACGGAGCATAGCGGGGTAGAAGCAGAAGGAAGAGGGAAGACACAAGAGTAAATGCACTTCTTTGCCTCTGATGATACTTTGAGTTTTTTGATTGTTGTTACTGGGACTCAGTATGTTATATGTGAGTGATCAAAGCAATTATGAAAACAAGAAATGCACCTCAAGGAAAATGTATCATCTAGATGAGTGAGCTTTAAAAAAATCACATGGATTCCCAGCTTTAATAAGTATTTGAAGTATGATTTGTTAAAATTTCCTGTAAGTAAATAAATTGAAAGACTACCTGACGGCATATGGAGAATTAGGTGATGGATTGGAATGAAAATTAGAAAGGTGGTTTTCATAATAGCGATTAATAATCCAGAACATAATGCCAAATCTTGAAAGTGTTCAAACCCACAATCTGACATTTAAAAGGCAAGTAGCCAATTACCTATAATCCCTTATCAGTCAGCTTTGTTCTCTTACTTCTTAGAAGACAGAGGACTCAACATACACGGAATTGGATGGCCTCAGCATTACTCATTATTTATTTAGCCACGATGCGCATTTTCCTGGAAGCTGTCTGCTTGGTGAAGTGAATACTGCATTTCTATTTCACAGTTTCCTAGCATATTTATTTATTATATGTGTTTTAAAACTCAGGTTTTGTGATTTGTGTTAACTCGATCTGGTTGATCACTGGTTTAGCAGAAAAAAGAAGAAAACACTGTTTTAAATTCATGTTTGAACTTCATTTGCGTTTTGACCCATGGCATTTTCTTTTTGCTGTTGTTGCATTTGTAATCAGGCCAGGGCTGGCAAATGGTTTCGTTCTATGGAAATGCTCATTGCAGTGGTGATGGTGGTACGTAGACTTGACGGGCTGCCGAGGTGCCAGGATGGAGGTGGGATCTGGGGGCTTCCAATGTGAGTTGCATCCTGATTCTGAGTCTGTGCTCCAGAAAGAAGAGCCCACCACAAATGTACCTGAGTGAAATATTTCAGGAGTTAGTGGAAAACAGGGCAGGTGGGCATCGATCGGGCCACATGGCACTGCTCCAAGCTCACGATGTGGTCCAGGAGCTACAGGCTAGAAAACAATTGTGGGTGTTCACAGAGCACAAAAAAAACCACAGGCACAATTAGGTTCACAGGTAACGGTTTTAGCCACACAGCATTCACCCTTTTTTCCCTACAATTTCCTTGTAATTTAGCCCAACAGGAAACTTTGAGCAGACATTTCATAGAGCACTTAACTCTGTGGCGTCCATCAATTTTAATTGGAATCGTGGCGCTGAAACCCTAGGTAGTACTTGACAGCGATAGGGTGTCTGTTAACGCGGGTGTTTCTGATTCTGCTCTGGGCATCTCCGGAACAGCGTGTGGGATGCGTGGCTGACTTCAGAAGGCACGCATCTAGGTGGTCCTCAAAAGGGACAGCATTGAACCGTCAACGTCAGAGGGGCTCATCCGTCTCTCTCTGCTGGTTTACATTCATGAATGGAGGTGGCAGAGTCAACAAGGGGCCTTCGCTCTGAGGACAACATGGCAGCGGGGTTTACTGCTGGCCTGGTACGTAGTTGTTCTTTAGGCCACTGAAGCATTCTGTCTCTGCAGCTCAGCAAAGCAATTACTGAGCTATCACCGTCCTGATTTATAAAGAAATTGCCTTCCTTGGGAGAAGACAGTAAGGTGCATAGCAGGAATCTAAGCAGCAAGACTGTGCCAAGGAAGGAAGAAAGGAAGGAAGGAAGAGAGAGAGAGGGAGGGAGGGAGGGAGGAAGGAAGGGAGGAAGGAAGAGAAAAGAAAAGAAAAAAGAAAAGGAAAGGAAAGAAATAGAAAAAGGGAAATTGATTTCTCTGGAAATTGTTCTGACTTGACTATAATGAAGTACCAGCTTTAAAAACACATATGCAGAGAGAGAAATCAAGAGCTTTTCAAGTGAATTCAACCTCCCATTATTTGTACCCAGTAAAATTTGTGGCGGTGGGGCTATTCCTAATGCTGTTCCTACCATTTGGTACTTAGGGTTAGCATTTCAGATGATGTTCTGGAAATTCACTTAAAGCAAGGAGGCCACACTACAGACTTCACTCAGTCAGAGCTGGGAAGCTGCCTCATTTCTCTCCCTTACAATCCACGCACTCGTTTCCCACGCAGCGTAGAGTACCAGCTGCTGCGCTTTCTGTTCCCTGGAAGCTGTGAAGACTGAGGTTTTCAGGCAACTCTTCTGCCAGAAGGATGACTGGCAGAAGTGAAGGATTTCAGCTAAGCAGGAGAGCAAGCTGATACCCACTGACCTGGTGGCGCTCTTGTGGTTAATCAGATCAGAGATGGGGGAAAATAAAGCAGCATACTTGATGGTGCATCATCATATCACATCAATATTTCCTGTGCAGAGGGCTTTAGTATGCTCTGAGTTACATAGAATATCTCCTGGCCTTGCACAGTCGAGGGCAGCACCTCATCCCATTAGGAAGAATTTTTATTGTCTCATATATGGGGTATTTGGGTCTTGATCAAATCAATACAATTATTTGATCATCTGGAAATATCTTCTTAAAACTTACATGAGCCCATTGCAGATAAGCAGTTTTCCAGGGAAAGGATGGAGTGTGAAACGTTTAGGGATGGTGTTGAGAAGAACTCCACTTACCCTTGAGTAAAAGCTAAATGCTGTGTATTTGTTTCCTGTTGCTGCTGTAACAAATTACTATGAACTTAGTGACTTAGAACAACACAAATTTATTGTCCTACAGTTTCTGTGGATTGGAAGTCTGACTCCAGTCTCACCAACTTAAAATCAAGGTATGGGCAGGGTTGTGTTCCTTTCTAATGGCTCTTGGGAGAATCTGCTTCCAAGCTCCTTCAGGTTGTGGCCAGAACCTAGTTCCTTGTGGCTGTAGGACTGATGTCTCTGTTTCCTTTCCGGCTGTCAGCTGGAAGCCAGCCGCCTCTCTCTCATCTTTGCATGTGGCCCCCATACATCAGAACCAGCAACGGGAAGTTGAAACTTCATGCTGGGATCTCTCTGACTTCCCTTTTGCTGCATCTCTCTGACTCCAGCCAGAGAATGTTCTCTGCTTTTAAGGCTCATGTGATTAAATTGGGCCCACAGGGATCATCCAGGACAGTCTCCCTATTTTAAAGTCCATAACCTTAATTCCATCTGCAAAGTCCCTTTTTCCATGTAAGGTAATCCATTCAGTTTCCAGGGATTGGGACATAGACATCTTGGGGGGGGCCATTATTTGTCCACCACAGTCCCCCCTCTGGTCCCCAAAGATCCACATCCACCCTGCGTATTTTCATCTTATCCCAAGGTCTCATCCCAATTACAGCGTCAACTCTAAGTCCTAAATCTCTTCAGCTCAAAAGTCCATAACCAGAATCATCTAAATCCAACATAGATGAGTAACCCATGAAGTACAGCTGCTGGGGAACAATTTCTCTTCACCTGTGAACCTATGATTCTAAAGAAACAGGTTATCTGCCCCCAACATACAGTGCTGGGACAGGCACAGGGTAATAATTATAGACATTCCAGTTCCAGAAAGGGAGACATGGAAAATAAAATGGAGTGCTGGTCCAAAGCAACTTGGAAACCCAGCCCAGCAAATCCCAATTGCAAGGTTTCAAAGCCCGGGACTTATCCTCTGTCATCCTTGGCTCTGCTCTCTGGGTAGGATGTCAGAAAAAGGCAACACTGGAAATGCTTCTGGAATGACTTGAATTCACCAGGCAGGTGGGGAGAGCCCAAATGTCATAAATGTTCACCTGCGTGTTCCTGCTGAGCTACACCAGGCAGGAGGAGAAGGTCTGATGATGCACTGCCTGGCACTCAGAGCAACCCACCTGGGCTCCCAGCAGCTAGATGTCAAGGAGGACTTAGCACAGGTTATGTGGTTTGGTAAGAGCATCAAAAAGGTTACGCTAGTGAACCATGAGCCCACCATGGTTTTAGTAGATACAAAGGGCTGGCTTAGGATGCCAGGCTTAGTAAAAATGTATCAGCTATGTGCCAGAATTGCTATTTGCCACGGAATGCCACCTCTCCCTGCCAGGTCCTATCCTCCGTTCATGCTGAGAGTGGCCCAGAGACCCCACCTCTGCATGGCTGTGCTTGGTTGGTATTTACACAGGCTGTTCACCTAAAAGTGCCCCTAAGCCCATGTGTACCCTTCAAATTTGAAGGTACTTTCCACTAAATTTGCACGAAATGCTTTCTTACTAAGAACGCATGTACTGTACTCTGTGTTCTTACTTCTTAAGTCCCAACCCAAGACTTGATGCTACAAATGTTAAAGAAAACAGTTGATGTCCAAGTTTACAGAATTATAACTTAAGCAAAGATTTTAATTACACCTTAAATAAAGGTGAGTCGTAAAACTTCCATCCGTGTCATCCTGTGTTTGCTTTCTAGGAACATCTAGATTTCACTGGAAGTGCCTGGACATCACTTCCAAGGGGGATTGGTTCCCAAATTCTTCATACTGCTGGTTTCATGCTGATGATGTCAGATTCAGGCACATCAAATGTATGTCTGCTTACTTTCCTGGACGGTGAGCTCCTAAGGTCAAGGGCCAGGCGTTTTCCTCTTTATCCCAAGACTTGGCACTGGGTGTGGAGCACAGTAGGTGCCAATCAGGGTGGGTCGTTTTGTTGGTTTGAACTGATTTATCTCTCCTACCCTTTCTTCCTAAAATGGTTCCGCAGGGTCCATCTGGCACAACTCACAACTCCTCCACATTTCAGCTTAACATTACTTACTACACTAAAGAGTTTAAAATAACTTGGATGTCTATTAATAGGATAATAATTTTTAAAAATAGGCAATGATCTGCTTTTGAAGGACACAAGCACAGTGCCTGAGGAATCGCTGTGGCAAAAAGCATAAACATTCCTACGCGTTTTATTTGTATGAGTAGAAAACAATCTTGAATGATAAACACCAAATGGTCACAGTGATGTGCTTGGACAGAGAAGAAGGAAAGTGTGGATGTTTACTTTTACTGTTACATTTCCCCCGTTGTTTTAATGCGTTTACATTAGTTTGAGATTGTTTACAAATCAGTGATCAAAGTTAAGAAAATGAGGTTGTCAGCGCGGCTGTGAAACCTTCCGTTCCTCCCCACCCTCCCTGAGTGCTTGCGGTACAGCACACCCCCCACGGTGCCCCACTGGTCCACATGGGGTCCTGCTCACCCCTGGGTGGGAGGCTCTGAGCGAGAAGCAGCTGAAGCAGTAGACATTTATCTCTAGGACCCCGCCCAGGCCCTGAGCACCTGGCTGTGTGTCCCTGTGATGCAGTGAGGTCAAACCATCCCTGTAGGCTCGTTCCGGATGAGGAGACCGAGAGAAGGCATTTATGTGCCTTCACCCCTAGGTAGCCCCATACCAGCTACACAAGAGCATCCATCTTCATTGAGGTTACTGAGTGATAAGAAGGCACCATGCTCCCTTTCTACAGAGAAGCTACAGATCAAAAGGATGAGCCCTAGTGGCTTCTGTGGCACAGCTCCTCTGAGTGAAGAGAGAGGGGAAGGACAGACATGGCAGGGCTCGCGCGACACCCAGGACCCCATAACTGTCGCACCTGGAGTGAGAGGATCTGGCTGGGTGGCTCTTGCTGTGTTGACCCAGCTGGCCGGACAGAGGACCCCTTCCTCCCAGGCCCTGCACGCTCAGCTTTCCCAGAGAGGAAAAGATTGGGGGTTTCTGGTCGGTGATCTTGGAACCCAGAGACAAGTTCTCCCAAGGCGTTTTGTAGGAGAGAACGAGGCATGGCTGCTGTTTCCCCAAGGAGATAAGTACCCTTGATTCCTGGAACCCAGATTTGGGAGCAGTGTCCTGCTCACAACCACGGCACTGCTGATTTTGATTGGAGGTTCTTAGTAACACCCCCTCTCTCCGCATTTGTGACAACCAAAATGTCCTTTCGTGCCCAGACATCAGTAAATGTTTCCCGGTGGCAAAATCACCCTGGCAGAGTACTTCTGGTCTAGAAGGAGACAGACCTGAAAACAATCGTGCATCATTTCATTCAGCAGTCACTCACTGAGTTCCTAATCAGTGCTATGCACTGGGGACCAAGGAACAGACCACCAGAAAGAGGATGTATCCCGTCCCTCCTCCACATCATGGAGGGACCAGCTTGAACATCAGGTCTGCTCTGTGCTGTCATCTGTGGTGGATTCTGCCTCTCTCCCTGCCTGTCCTGATGGGCTGACATCATATTTCAGCTTTGCCTCCAGACTACCTGTGTTTCTTGAAATGATCTCTGCTCCGCTCTCTAAAGCCCTCTGGCAGCCCCATCCCACTCTTGACACCTGTATATAGTCTCAGGAACCCAGCCCATATCCTGCAGAGACCCAGCATCTGGGCTCTGCTGATTATAAATTGGGAAATGAGACAAAGTTGCCCAATGAGCAGCAGCACAGAGTTGTGTACGGCTGTAGGGAAGGATGGTTCGGAGTTTTAGCAGGGCTGGAACCCAGGACTCCAGGGGCTGGGGGTGGGCCAGGTATGAGATGACCCCCTATGGAGGCCAGATTATAAAGGCCCAAGGATCAGGTGGGGTGGAGAGGAGAGGAGGTAACAGAGAGCACAGCAAGACAAACTAATCTCAAACTAGAAAACTCTTCCTACAAGCCCGAGGGTGAGGTGGGTGTGACACTGGGAAAGCCTGGTTGGCTTCAGGTGGCGAAACTGTGCACTTCCCTCTGCACACGGTGTGGATGATCAATATTATTAACAAGCATAAGAAACTTCAAACTGAACAAGTTTCCTCCCCCAAATTATACACTTTGCAACTGCTTTATCTTTCTTTGCAAATTGAGACAGCCCTGAATAATCCAGGATGGGGGTTGTAGTGGCAGAGCACAAACCACAAGGTAAGAAGGCTGCACTGATGGTGTAACAGACATCTGATACTTCCCCAATAAGCGTGGAGCACAGAGGTCAATCAGTCATGGACTACATGTGAATTCCAATCCCGTGGAAGAGCTGAATGCGCATGTAATAGCCAACTGGCAGTGAGCACCTTGGACGTGTCAGGCACTCAGCTGCATGCTGGGTATACAAATACCCTCATGAAGGCCCCAAGGCAGCAATAAGGTCACAGCCTAAATAGTTCCAATTCAAAATCAATGGTGATCAATAATGGAGATTCAAAGAGCAAAGGGAGTATGGAGAAGGGAGAGATTAATTTCAAATAGATTGATTACTCAAAATCTCATCCCTTGGTTTTCTATGTGGTTTGATCCCCCGTATCCTGACTATCTGAAGTGGCATCATGCAAACCAAAGTCTTTCGTGTAAATTCCACTTTGGATCCTATGAGCACTGGATATTGAATTTTTTTTTTTTTAAATGAGCATAGTGAGTGATGAAGTCTCCGAGAAATGAGATGTGAAACAGCACTGAAGATAGGAAAAATAGAGCAGTTTAGCTAGCTACCTTTGAATAAGAGAGACTAAGAGATTTTATATCTTTTAATTGTAAGATATAAAAATAAATTGTGTTTGTTTTTCATCTATTAGATAAAAAGATTATAGAATCTACTTTAAGCAGAAATTTCCAAATGACATAGCAACTGACAGTTCAATCAAGATTACAGAGATTATTTCTAAGGAGTAGATATTATAGCATCATTGTGCTTTTTATGAAATAATTACAAGTCTTTGTTTCAGTGTTACGTTTATGCATAGAATTTTGCTGCACCAGTTTCTAGCCAGACATGGAAATCACCTCCCTCAAGACGAGCAGAAGATGATTTAAGTACAACAGGAGGGAGGAACTTTGTAGGTTGGACATTGGCTCTTTATCAGATACCTCCCTGGGACCATAATTGCAACTAACTGTTCAGTGACCAACACATAAGACTATTGGGATTTTTATTTTTAAACAGTGAAATGCACAAGTATAGTAAATTTTGTGTTGGGACAGGGGGGAAGGAAGGAAAGGAAACCTCCTCTCCTCCAGAGTGAAAAACCAAAGGTAATCTTGTGATATGTTTCACTTGCTCGGGAATAGTTGCTAAAAAGCGGAAACCCAACCCCAAAGGCTTGAAGGACAGTGTTACTCATTGAAAAAGAGACGTGTTCACACCTCAGTTCACTTAAAAATATATGGGGAGCCTCATCCTACCTGCAGACACCGTGGTAACTGCACTCTCCCCTCTGTATCATTGCGAGGGGTGGTGTTTATGTGGGCGTCCTAATTACTTCCTCTTCCCTGCTGGGACCTTAACTTATAATATTAGTCTTTCTCATTCTCAGTATCTTACACATTTTAATATGTAATATCTTGCATATTTTAATATAGTAGGCAGTTAATAAATTTTTTTAATTGTGTTGTGGAGGAGACTAGACTAGAACAAACAAGAATAAGAAAATGCTCAAATTAATATTGAAAACATGTAATGTTGACAAAGTTGTTAATTCCTGGTCTTTCCCATCGGTTGCCCCTGCCCATTCATTGACTACCAGTGAAACTAGGGCTGATCATGAGGATATTTATTTGTGAATCAGGAGGCAGCCTGCCCCCATCGTGAAGCCACTCAAAGGAAAGACTGAGCATTCGTGGATAAGGGGAAAGGCTAGAGGATATTCGAGACTAAGGTGCACATGAGCTACCCCTACAGTTCTTTCAAGTCCAAATTCCATTCTTCTGTCTTTGGAAACATGACCTCATCAAAGCACGAAGAGGCAGGATTTAAGAGTGACAATCATACGTTGCCCCCAGTGTTCTTCAGAGCAAAGAAGTCTGATTGGAATTTTTTTTTTTTTTGAATGCTATCATGATTGGAATTTTTGACAAACCTAGTACACTAACAGTGTCAAAGCTCGACCTGGTGAAAATCATTTCAAGGAGGAATGGTCTAAAAATGCTCTTTTACAAAGACCATCCTTCTAATAATAATACCAGTGTGCCTCTCACCACTTTTTCTTTTGCAGAAAGATTTCTTTCCTCCCTCCTAGAGATGCTGTCAGAACGAGGGTTGGCCACCCCAAGGCAGAATCTGTAACACTTTCCATAAAAATGCTGCCAGTATTTGCTCAGTTATGTTATCTAAGGAACTGAGGAGTTTTGTTTATATTTTAAGACCAGCAAATGCCAAAAATACTAATGTGAATTGAATAACCTTTCCCAGTGTTAACGTTAAAACACTGATAGATCGTCTTTAAACATGTCTGCAGAACTTTTTAGATATTAAAGAAAACATTTATGTTCAGTAGCATTTTAGCATTGAGCCTATTTTATTTTGATTTAATTCCTAAAAGGCATAGTCCATACTGTACACCAAGCCTGAAGCCTTTGCTTTCCCGTCCTTCACAGACCTGGGTTTGTTCTAGCTTCTCCACTTACTACCTGTGTAGCCTTGGACAACCTCTCTGAGCCTCAGTTTTCTTATCTGTAAAACAGAATGAAGTATAACAGGGAAAGATGTTGGAAAAATGAAATGAGATCACTTGTGTCAATTACAGCATGGGTTTGAAGATTCATTCTGTTCAGCTACTCCTGTGTGCTCTAAGGCCACAGGTTCTTGGAATCTGCCCCATGGCTGGCCCCAGCAGTCACTGAAGAACACTACCCTCCCCAACCAAACCCTCCCCCTAGAAGTAGAGTTAGAGCTACTTTAGTTTAGGTCTTCAGTGTGAGCATTACCAAGTATGCAAATTACCGGACTCCACCAGTGATCTCAAAGTGAGGCCCAGCTATCTCCATGAACATGCCCTCCAGGTGATTCTGATAATAGCCATAGCTTGAGAACCATTGCCCTACCAAGATCATTCTCTCTTTCCATCACCCTTCCCCACAGTTTCTAAATTTTTTCAGCCCCTTTGTACCTTCCATTAACTCATCTCCTCCAGCATCCCTCTAATAGCCTGTGCTGTCTCTCATTCAGTTACTGCAGAAGTTCTCTGCTGGAACTGAATCCTTAGTCACGGTTGGAGAAGAAGACAAGAACACCCTCTCAGGTGGTGGAATAACTAAAAGCACCCAAAAGATTCACCTTTGACTAAATTGTCTCATGTCTTTTGTCCCTTCTGGAAGCTCTCTCTGTCTCCCAGCTGTGCATTTCATTACAAGGGGCCCCTTCTGTTGGCTTTAGCTCAGCCTGTGCCATTGTAGGAAGGAGTTTGGGCAACTCCTACCCATAAAAGTTGCCATAGGCATCCCGATGACTAAATTTTCACAGAAATCTCTGTGTTCTTAGAATAAATTTCTAGAAGTTTACCTCTGGCAGGGCCAAGGTAGGTATCTTTTTGAGGCAGGTGAAATTAGATCTCTAAAATACTTCAGTAAGTTGAAAGCTTTGTGTTTGAAAAGTATTTCAAACTTCTCAAAGAAGAAGAATCCTTTGAATCAAAGAGCTTCTGATTCCCTGGTCGACTGTAAATGAAGCAGACCTTGAAGACTTGGCCAAAGTCTCCCTTCTTAGCGGTCACAGGACTCTCACGGATCACGTGTTTGGAATTCTGCATTCTCCATTTAGAGAGTTTCCTTGCAGATATCTGTGACTCACCTAATTCTAGGATGCTTTTGTGGAGGCCATCCCCCCTGATTAAATTATATTCTTGGTAAACCTGAAAAGGCAAGGAAAGTGTTTTGATTAAAACTATGAGAGGAGGTGACCACCGTGAAGGGCGCTGACACATCCTTTTGCTTTGCAGGAATGTTAGTTCAGCCGGAGAGGAGGCCCGCAGGAGGATGCGGGAATGTGATGGGCTCACGGATGCCCTGCTCTACGTGATTCAGTCTGCGCTGGGGAGCAGCGAGATCGATAGCAAGGTTTGTTGAATTTGCATAGGTGAAGCATCTTAGAGAAGAAGGTTGCCCAGGGGACCAAACAGTGGCTAACAAGGATGGAGAGTAAATGCGATGTTTAATACTTTCGCTCTGAGATCTATATCGACTTTTAATCCTAGCCTAGAACTAGACACTTAATTCTTGATTAGTAGTGAATAAAAATTTAGATTAAGTTATTGTAACTACAGGTGTTCCAGATGAGTGTATAGACTCTCACATACCAGGTTGCCCACGATCTTCTAGCTTTATTTTCTAAAATCCATTGGCAAAAGAAAAAGAAATATTAAAACTACCTGAGAGTCAAATAATCCTATATTCTTACAAGATAGCTTTTGAACAACTTAATTTTGTCCAATGCCATGTAAGGAATGCCTGATGAAGTGTAAATAAATGCTGTCAAAATGCTACATAAACGAGCCTGTCAAGACATTGATCATTGGTGTCCATTCAGTGCTTTAGTTCGCAAACCAAAATAGAATTGGGTGGGCTTCACCAGTGTTTGAGCTATTTTGTTTTGTCTTCACTTGTGTTTTGATTAGTTTTGGTTCGTTTTCAATAAGAAATTTGTAATTTCATAATATCCTGGTATCAACACAGACTTTACTGATGCTTTCAAGTAATACATGTGATGAATGTGATACCTTAATAAGACCTTCTCCAGAGCCACTCTGTTGACATTTGGGTCCAGTTCTTTGCTGTGGGCTGCCCTGTGCACTGTAGGATGTTGAGTAACATCCCTGGTCTCCACCCACTAGATGCCAGTACCATCCTTCCCGCAGCCCAGTTGTGACAAACAAAAATGTCTACAGATATTGCCAGATATACTGCGGGGAGCCAAAAATTGGCCCTGGTTCTGAACCAGAGCCTCAATCCCATGGTTTTTAATACCAGCTCTTCATCGGAATTGCCTTTGGAACATTTAATAAATGCATGTGCCTAGACCCCATCACAGCCCCCTGAGTGAATCTGAGTGTCCAACTCTCGTCTCTGATTTCTATTCCTCTGAAAGTTCATCAGGTGATTCGATGTGCATCTTGGATTGAGAACCGCCTTAGTAGATACAGCTTTAAAATGGACACTAGTCGGGAATACAATATAATGTAACTTAGTTGTCAGGTCAGATAAAGAACAAATAAGAGTGATTTTATCCATTTAGTTACTCATTGGCATGGGGACGATTTGGCATGGCACTTCTCAACCTTGACTACACATTAGAGTGACTGAAAAATTCAGAAAATTACTAAAAAAACTAGAAAACTAAATTACTAGAAAAGCTAGAAAATTACTGATGCCTGAGCCCTACTCCCTAAAGTTTAGGACCCATGATATTTTCTGGGACTCTGACCCTTTGAGTACCAGCTGACTCCAGTCATGACACTGTCTGTCATCTTATCACTGCCACTCAGTTACATTTGCATCCATTCATTTACCATGTACGACATCAATTTCAAAAGTGAAATATGATAGAAAAGATTTAATCAACCTCTCTTGTAAATGCCCTTAACAGCCATTTTAGACCTTTTAATATCATTGACAGGAAAATTAAGTCCCTAAAGAAGCAACCAGTCAAGATGTCTTGAGTATTTACAGATACCTGTTAACACAACAGAGGAATTTTGAAAAGAGCTACTGAAGGTAATTCATAATTCACAGAAGCTTCAGTGCTAATGATCTTAATATTCAAAGTGGTAAAGACTAAGGCAGGGGATGCTAAGCCTTATGGATACCAAGCAAGCTTTAATACTGTCCGGGCCTTGCAGTTGAGAATAAAATAAGAGTCAACAGCCTCTGGTCTTGGCCCAGTGCCCACCATTGGGTGGGTAAGGCAGCCTTCAGGAGCATGGTCCAAAATCAGAGTGCTCTGAGGCACGCACATGTTTCTTCTGGTGTGTCAGAGGACCAGACTCCTCAAACTCTGGGGAGACCTTGGAGATTCTCCTTGTTGACGTCCACATTTCCTCCCAAAGAGGAAACTGAAAAACTGAGGACCATTTAGGGCTGGAGTCGGAAAACTCAGATATTCCTTGAAATAATGCCATTTGCAGCAACATGGATGGACCTAGAGATGATCATACTAAGTGAAGTTAGTCAGACAAAGACAAATATCTGATACCGCTTATATGCAGACTCTAAAAAATATGACACAAATGAACATATTTACAAAACAGAAACAGACTCACAGACTTAGAAAACAAACGTATGGTTACCAAAGGGGAAAGGTGGGAGGGAGAGGGGATAAACTGGGAGTTTGGGATTGATGTACACACCACTATATTTAAAATAAATAATCAACAAGGACCTACTGTACAGCACAAGGAACGCTGCTCAATATTCTGTAATAAACTAAATGGGAAAAGAATTGGAGAAAGAATAGATACATGTATATGTATAACTGAATCGCTTTGCTGTACACCTGAAACTGAGACAACATTGTTAATCAACTATGCTCCAATAGAAAATAAAAATTAAAAGAAGAAGAAACAGAAGACTCAGATATTCCTGATTGAGCCGCAAGAACACTAAGCTTGGCCCCAGGAGCGTGCTGGAAAATGTGCCATCTCTTCCTCCTGATGACCAAGGACAGGACCCGGGTGACCTCAGCTTGGAGACAAGGAGGGTCCTTATAGCTGTTGAAAGGATCAAATGTGATAAACTACTCAGCAGTGCTTTGCGGGCCAGAATGTGCGATTGAGTTTTAACGTATTATTATTGTCCCATCACTTTCCACTCAGCCCTCTGCTGGGCCACTTCTGAGCTTTCTCAGTGACAAGTTAGAGGAGGGAAAAATGTGTGCACGCTGTCTTTGAGGCCAGCGAAGTTAATGAGTGAAAGAGCCTGGATTCCACGCACGCTCTCAGCTCAGCTCCTGTAACTGGAACAGTTTGTTGAAAGGGTAGCATATGGTGGAGCGTTCTACAGACACCTTCCAAATTAGCCCTTTCTAATAGAAAATAAGGAGTCAAAATGACCCTGGTGACCAAGAGGAACTACTGAAAGCTCTGTTGACAGCAATGGATATGGAAACCAAAACCACCAGCTGCCACCCACCTTCTGCTGGTGTCCCCAAGGAGGGCGGTGGCTGTCTTCTTTTTTCTTCTTTTTTTCCTGCCCCTGCAGAGAAAAGCTCTTGACTTGGTAACCCTCCCAAACCAAGCTTAAGGAGAGATAAGTTCAACCCCTGGGGCCACCCCCATCCTTCCCTCTCTACCACTTCCTCCGTCTCCCTTCCCCCCTCCCCCTCCCCATTCTCTCTCTCCTTTCTCTCCCCGCCATCCAGCTTCTCTCAGAATCATCCCTCAGCCACAGGTAGATTATAAAACATTTCTCAAAGCGGCGGATTTACTCCCCGGTAGTCATTTGTTAAACAGAGGCGTGGATGTGCCCCCAGGGAAGATGAACAGCAGGATGAGAAAGAAGTTTATTCTCCCAAGTCTTTGATGTAAGAAAAATCAGTTTGAGCTGATTTAAAAATCGTTCTGAGTTTTGCCATAACGTTTTCTTTTCAGGGAGAGACTATTCTCCCTTTCATGCATTGTCCTGTGTTTACCTGCTTTCATGCCGGTTCCTTTTTCGATGCTGAGAGGATGCTTGAAATAGAAAATCAAGTTTGACTCAAAGCCTGTGGGATTAGCAGCCCATGAAACCTTGAGAAGCTGACAAGAAAGGTTTGGAATGGCAAAGGTCCAGAAATATACCCTGAAAACTGGTTTTCCTGCTTGGTTTTCCATGGCCCCAGTAGTCATGTCAAACATATACAGTGCCTTTTGCCAGATTCCAGTCAAAGGTGGGAACAGTGCAGGATCTGGATGGACCCTGGCAGCCCTCACCGCCCTTCCAGTCCCAACCTAGGACTAGAAAAAGTGGTGCAATCTGGTATAAGTTACTGAAAGCTTCAGACCTCATCTGTAAAATGGAACGATCTTCCCTGCCTTGAATGGTGGCTTTCACACAGTTGGTGCCTGAAAAATGATAGCCAAGTTGGCATGCTTCTAAAAAGACAACTTACCTCTTCTTTTTCAGATTTTGTACGCCTGAAACCGACATGGCATTGTAAATCAACTATACTTCAATAAAAAAATTTAAACTTAAACTTAAAAAATAAAATAAAACTTAGTTCAATTTTTTTTCCATCATTATTTTGTCCTTTGTAAAAATTTGGTATTTTTTTTCCTCTTCCCTCGGTTCCTCAAATCCAGGACAAAGGTCAAAAGGTTGATGCACTGGTCTGAATGTTTGGTTCCCCCAAAATTCGTATGTTGAGACCTAATCTCCAATTTGGCAGTGGGGACTTTGGGAGGAAATAGAAGCACAGAGAGATTTCACACTTTGGCCAAGGTCATACAAATCATTAAATGGCAGAGTCAGGACTCCATCATGGACCCATTAGATCTAGGTCACAAGCTCTGGACTTCCCAGCAGTACCATCTCCACCATTGTTAATGATATAAATCCTTGTATAGCACTTGCTGTGTGCCAGGAACTCTTCTCAGTACCTACATACTGGGTTAGTTTCCTGTTGCTGCTATAACAAATAGCCACAAACATGGCAGCTTAAAAACACAAACTTATTATCTTACCATATTTGAGATCAGGAGTCCAAAATGGGTCTTTTTGGGCTAAAATCGTGTCGACAGGGCTGCATTCCTTCTGGAGGCTCGAGGGACATCTGTTTCCTTGTCTTTACAGCTTCTCGAGGCCGCCCACACTCCTTGTCTCATGGCCCCGTCCTGCATCTCTAAAGCCAGCAATAGCAGGTCACGTTTTTCTCACGCGGTTTCACTCTAACTCTTCTGCCTCCCTCTTTTGCTTATAGGGCCCTCAGGATTCCATGCCCCACCCCCCAGATAATCCAGGGTAATCTCCCCAACTGATTAGCAACCTTAATTCCCTCCACCACATAACCTAACGTATTCACAGCTTTCAGAGACTAAGATGTCGACATCTTTGGGGCAGAGAGCTTTATTCTGCCTATCACATGTAAATACTCTAATTCCCCTATTCCACACAGCAGCCTAAAACGTGGCCACTATTATGGCCATCTTACAGAGGAGGATATGGTCACGGAGATATTGGGTGCACTGTCCGAGTCACACAGCCAGTGGTCAGAGACCTAGGGTTCTACAGGTATCCAGCTCTATGTGTGTCCTTAACCACTGTTTAACACCCCTGCCAGGAAAATGGGAGCACCAGCCATCTCGAAGAAAATCAGCATGGAAACATTGATGCCCCCAGGTGACCACAGAACCTGGCTTGCCTGGGACGACCCTGGTTTGCACCTCTTGCCCTGTTTCACTCCCAGAAAGTGCCCTGGTAGATAGTAAATGTTAGTGTCGCCCTCCCAGAGCTGAGCTGACAGAAATCCAGTTATCTGTGCTCTTGGTGGTTCTGAGCCCTAGTCCTCACGCGGCCGTTGTCCGTAAGTGGACGCCATCTGGGACCTCTCGTGGTTGTGGGTTCTTCCTCACTCACAAGTGAATTTCAATCAATGACAGCTGCTTATAAAAGGACCTCTTGTTGATAAGTAGTATCTTTGGGGGGAGAAAAGGTCTTAAGACTTTTCCAAGCTTCTCTAAATTCTTTCCACTGTGGCTGTCAAGGGAACCTTTAGGGGCAGCGGCTACATGCATCCAAAGAAAAATGTGTGTGTGAAGACGGATTGCTTTTCTGGGTGGAGGAGTGCTGGTTAGTTTTTATTCACTCCTCCTTTTTTTTTTTTTTTTGATTCTCCAGACCGTTGAAAACTGTGTGTGCATTTTAAGGAACCTTTCGTACCGGCTGGCAGCAGAAACGTCTCAGGGACAGCACCTGGGCACAGATGAGCTGGACGGGTTGCTCTGCGGTGAGGCCAATGGCAAAGATGCAGAGAGCTCCGGGTGCTGGGGCAAGAAGAAGAAGAAAAAGAAATCTCAAGATCAGGTGATGTGGGGGACTCGCAGCTGCATGCAATCAGCCCCTGCCCTAATCACAACATGCATGTTTTGTCTGTGTCTGCAGGTGCAGGGCTCTGCGTTTCTAACACGCGGTCACATCACTAACGCGTCTGCACAGGCTTTCCGTGGGGATTTCACAGCTGAGACAGTGGAGCATTACATGACTCCCCTCAGGTTCTGCAGCCATGCCAAGATAGAAAATTTCAAGAAGGGAAAGAGCCGCTTGAGTCCAGGGCAAGCTCTAAGGTTCCAGCTCACACAGTCGAGTCAGATGCAGGCGCTGATTCTTCTGTGGTGATGCACACATTTACTGCGGTCCTTGCGGGGGCCAGGCGGGTGCCTTGCAGGTGGTACAGTTGCACAGGATAGGTGTGGTCTAAGAAGGGAAGCTGAGGAGAGAGGCGCAGAAATCCAACATGTATTGTATAGGTCATTTGGGAACTTTTGGATATGCAATCTTGCACTTATTGTTGGAAAACGGAGTAATTCACAGCCCTCCCAACAGAATGACATTAGAAGCTTGGCCTTGGGGGACAATTCCGATTACTCCAGACAGCTGTCCGGCTGGAGAGGCCTCTTCAACAATGAACGGTCTTTCCTCCAGCAGCTGTCGGTTGCCGTGCAGTGAAGTGAAGGCCCACAGGCTGGGATTCTCAGCCTTGGCAAAAACACGACAGCCTCCAGCCCTGCCCCTCGGGAGCCTCTGGGAGGTAGAACCCCTCCCCCACCAGGCCCCCAGGTAAGGGAGTAATGAGAAAAAGTGCCCATCCTGCGGCTGCCAGAAACCCCTGCCACTGAGATCTTCCCGTCTCCTCCGGACACTGTGGTCATGTTCCCAGCCTTCCCCTGACACTGTGGTTATACCTCCAGCCTTGCCCTGGACGCTATGGTCGTATCTCCAGCTGCTGAGGGTCCTATAAACCCAAGATCTGACTGTCCTCAGGAGTGGATGGCTGAGAAAGTGGGACAGAATCCCCAGCATGCTCTCTTGCCAGGGTTTTAATTCAAAATAAATTTGCAAAGGTATCTGTTTAGATCACAGCACACTATTTTCTAAACTATTTTTGGAATAGTTTAACTCCGAGCGAGGGTTAAAGGAACTATTTTCTTCACGGTAAGGATTAATGGGAATGTGTCCTTAAACATAATTCCTACATTTAACCTGAATGTGTCAGTGTTAGAATTTTTGTACGTTACAGTTCTCAAGCTGTTTGTAGCCCCTGAGGCTCGAGGTCTTTCTACAGCTTCTGGATCTGCATGTTCCAGCTTAAACACGCCTATAATTTAGGAGATACAGGCTCGTTGCCTCTTTGACGGTGACCTTCCACTCAGAAATAAATCCCCAGCCCTGCTTTTTCTCCTGTCCTGGATCATTACTCTGTGTCTTCCATCTCCCCCTGAATTGGAGGAGCCTTCTGGGAGGACTGGGCCGTGGTTCTTAATTCTGCCTCTTAGAACCCTCCTACCAGGGGGGATGCAGTGGTTAGCCAGTGGTTAGCACACTGCCATGTGCCAAGTATTATACTAAGTGATGTCACACACTTCAGTTATCCTACCTGGTACTTAAGGGCGCCAAACTATTATGGGTTCTGAATATTTTTCAATATCAAATAAGTTAAAGATGGCCTAACAAAGGTACATGGGTTCTTCTCATGGTTTCCTTTTGTGGTATCGTGTACCATGGGGCCCAGTGCCTACACTGCTTTACCCTGGAAAGCAAGCTCAGTAAAGTTGAAAGGAAGAAAAGCCTATGGGCAAGAATATAGTGCTTTACAGTCTGCCCTGTGATCAAAATCACCTGAATCTCACCTACAACCTAACGATTCAGAACCTCTGGGATGGGCCCAGGCAACTTTGGAAATCAGATTTGTGGAAGTCCATTCATATGACATTAGCCTTGGCAGGCAGAATGAAAGAAAGAAGGAGAGAAAGAGAGAGGGAGGGAGGGAGGAAGGGAGGAAGAAAGAAAAGAAAAAAAGAAAAACTTTAAACTGTGGTTAAATTCACTCTGATTTCATGGTTTTCTCTTTAGTCTATGGCTTAGATTTTGAAGCTCACCCTTCTGATGGCTTCTGTGCCTGGCCCTAGTGTCTCCTTTAAGTAAGATTCTGCCCCGACACTGAACCCTTTCCCCAACTCTGCCAAGGTGTGCTCACGTGGCTTGAGGTCTTTCAAATGACAGGTGAGATTAGGAGTTGATTGGGTCCAGAGAAGCCAGGGGTCAGAAGAGAACATTCATGGACATCACCCCAAGATAGAAAGCCCTTCTTCCAAGGTGTTAGCTGCTTCCATGAAACCTCCTGGTGAGCGATATTCCACCTCAGAACGCTGTACTTCAAACCATAATTTATGACGTCAGTGAGCTCTCTTCTAAGTTCAGTCAGCTAAAATGATGAGTAGAATCTTATGATTTTTGCCTGAAACCTAAATGAAAATGTGTACCGTCTGTTCCATTTTTCTTCTTACAATATTCTTTTAAGGGAGAAAAAAAGAATTTCTTTAAGAAAGTTTTGCTGAAACCACCGTAAGTTAAAATACAAGGGAACTTTGTTGTTTGTAAAGAAGCTTCAAAGTTATTTCAACCAAATGATAGTTGTTTTTAAAAATGTTTTCAAACTGTTCTCCTACATAATACAAAAATATTTTGAAGTGCCAGGAAATTCAGTATCAAGCTTAATGAGGATGTAAACAGATGGAGTTCTAGGTTTGCAGCTATAAAAATGGTCAGATGTAATGCATCCCCTGGAATCTCTACTGCTCATAGAGTCAGTCTTTTTAAAGACTAGGTAGCGATTATAGAAAGTGTATAATGCAAAGTGACATGAAGAAAGAGGTATATAGATATAGACACAATGCAGATACAACCTGACCAGTTTAGTAAAATATGTGTCATATGCAAATACAAAATATATGCATGTACAAAAAATATGTTTTTTTAGAAAAAGTGCAGTACATCAAAGATGATAGAAGATGGTGACTGATTCTTCTTATATGTATTTGTAAATTTTCTACAACGGGCATTACAATTGTAATCTTTTCAAATATTATTTTAAAATAATATTCAAAAAGGAACTAACTGACCAAGTCAGTGTTTGTTTATGCAAATGTATATGTTTTTTTCTCTTAAATTTGAGTTGCCTCAGAGAAAGGAATAAGATAAAATGAAAAGTTATCTAATCCACGGCAGATCCTTCCCAGGACAGAGGAGCCAGTGATTTTACCAGGAAGCAGAAGTGATGAAAATCATAATATTGGTTTAGTGATTGACTCTGTCACTTGCTGAATTCCAGAAATTTATGTTGACTTTCACCTTGGGCATTGGTATTCTGTACCTTTGGAAAATACTATACTTTGCAGGTCAGATTTAGTTCTAATAAAAATCTTGGAAACTTTTTTCTTTTAGATCCTTGATAGGGATAATTCAAGAAAATATATGATACAGAACCATCAGACGTAAGCCCCTGTGTGTGGCTGTATTGGACACTTCCATGCATCGTATTCTGGTCCAAAAGGACGTTGCAAATTCATTAATTTCTGACTTTGTGCTCAATGCCTATCGCTGAATTATAAGAAATGACTGGTTTCTCTAGTAGCTCTTTTCAATTAGACCCTCCGCCAAAGCAGTCTACATGTCATGTGCCAAGAGGCATATCTCACTCGGCATGGTCCTCACCGCCGCTGGCAGGGCTTTGTGCCAGCAGCCTGGCAGAGCAGGGCAGGGGTGGCAATCCGAAGACTGAAGTCCAGGGAAATAGCAGTAGACAAAATTGATTTATCTGCTCTCCCACCCTTTGTAGAAATTAGCACTTTTGTTTGTTTTTCGATTTGGGATGTGGCCGAGGTTCCTGCGACGGTGTCCGGGGTCAGTGGTGCTCAAACATGGGTTAGAGGTAACAGGGTGCCGCTGGCTGATGGCCTGAGCAGACCTGGGCCTTCAAGACCTACTCCGTGTGAACTTGACTGTGTACAGAGAAACCCGCAGAGAAAAACAGAAGTAAAACAAGCAAGATCCCCTGGAGTTCAAAAATCTCTCTTCTGCTTGAATCACCTCTGAATTTTTTAGTTCACAGGGATATTTATATATCCACATGGGTAAGAATGTAAACCTATCAGAATTCAGAGATGATTCTGATCCAGCATTTTAATATGATCAACCTTCTCTCTCTCCTGATAATCTTTGTTTAGTGAGCTGGGATCAATTTAAGAGAAGTATTATTACTCTTTCTCATCTCTTTTCTAGGTTGTTGATGCCAAATGCATAGATTGTGGGAAGTTTCACTTAAGATATCAGCGTGATATCTTATCCACAAAAGCAATAGTATTGGGCTTCCGTGTAAAACCTTTAAGGCCCCTTAATTTCTTCCATGACTATAGACATGTCTTCGCAGAAGCTCAAGGCCTTTACCCTGCACACTTTCCCCGCCCATCCCAGCCCATCCCAGCAGCCCGCAGGCCAGCTCCTCACTTATGCTCACGCTGCTCCTCTGTCCAGCGTTCCCCTTCCCTTCTTCCACTCCTTGGAGAATTATCCTTCAAAACCAAGTAAATACATCACCTCCACCCTTTCAAGAGTTCTCCCAAGTAAAAAGTGAATCCTTCTCTAATCTGCATCTGCATGGTCTTATTTATAAATTTATTTATTTATTTATTTTTGGCTTTGTTGGGTCTTCGTTTCTGTGTGAGGGCTTTCTCTAGTTGCGGCAAGTGGGGGCCACTCTTCATCGCGGTGCGCGGGCCTCTCACCGTCGCGGCCTCTCTTGTTGCGGAGCACAGGCTCCAGACGCGCAGGCTCAGCAGTTGTGGCTCACGGGCCTAGTTGCTCCGCGGCCTGTGGGATCCTCCCAGACCAGGGCTCGAACCTGTGTCCCCTGCATTGGCAGGCAGACTCTCGACCACTGCGCCACCAGGGAAGCCCTGCATGGTCTTATTTAAACTTCTCCTCCAGTGCTCATCACATTATCAGTCACGTGCAGCAGTTGATCTCCTAGAAGGAGAATTTTCTGAGGGGCAAGACTGTGTGGGTCTTCTTTCCGTCTTTGACATCTAGCCCAAGGCCCAGCACCAGCTGTGCTGAATGGCGGTCCAGCTGTGGTCCACTGGGGCCTCTAGCTCTTGCTGTGGGGTTGTTGCCAGTCGGTGGTCCCAGCCTCATCCATTGTCTTCCTGGGACACTTGGCCTCCCAGGGCTGCTGTGAGCCAGGAGCACTGCATAGCCCTTCTCTTTCCATTTGTGGTTCAGGCTGTTCCTCAGCTTCTCATGGCAGTGCTGCATTTTATTACCTTCTGACTCTGCAATCACCAGCAAACCTAATGAACATTCTAGATCATGATAATCATCTGAGAACTTGCAGTTCATGTCAACAAGTGTAGATGCATGTATCTCAGAGTACCCCTGGAGAAGCAGTACTTTGATCACACCAGACTAAAAGATGCTTAGTTCTGAAGATGTCAGTGTGTGACATACATAAATGGGATTAGATGCCATGAAATCCCATCCCCTGAAAAGTTTCCTTGGAGTTTCAGGACTTTGTATTGGGGGCCGCTTCAAGAGACTCACACACAGCCCACTGTGTCCCATGGATGCTGTTGGCCCAGAAGTGGGACTCTGAGAATAAATAGCAATCAATCAATGTCCCAAAGCACAAAAATGAATGTTATTGCTAGTTTAAATCAGTACATTGCAGATTTGAATTTTAAACTTACTTAAATTTTAAATAAGTTTCTCCTTGAGACAAAATATATATTAATTATAAGTAAAAATATTATATCTATAAAAATACTGTAAATAACTTCAAAATTTTTTATAAATATTTATATTAATAAATACATGCACACGTAATATGTAAACAATATACGAGTAAAATAGCAATAAGCTACAAGAAGAAAATAATGCACACACCCCCATCATCGTCCCTTCTAGTGTGAGCCACAATAAAAATTTATACCTGGGGGGCTTCCCTGGTGGCGCAGTGGTTGAGAATCTGCCTGCTAATGCAGGAGACACGGGTTCGAGCCCTGGTCTGGGAAGATCCCACATGCCGCGGAGCATCTGGGCCCGTGAGCCACAGCTGCTGAGCCTGCGCCTCTGGAGCCTGTGCCCCGCAACGGGAGGGGCTGCGATAGTGAAAGGCCCGCGCACCGCGATGAAGAGCGGTCCCCGCACCGCGATGAAGAGTGGCCCCCACTTGCCGCAACTAGAGAAAGCCCTCGCACGAACCGAAGACCCAGCACAGCCAAAAATAAATAAATAAATAAATAAATAAATAAATAAATAAATAAAATTAAAAATAAATAAATAAATAAAAGGCTGCTAGTAAAAAAAAATTGTTTAAAAAAAAAATTTATACCTGGGCCTCTAATCCTTTCTGATCTCTTTCTCTCTGTATTTATGCATAGCTTTGTTTAACCTTTCAAAATACAATTATACGATATTGGTTGGAGTGTGAGTTAAGACACATCATACCACATCAGACAGCCAAGTTCATAGTGACTTAGAGAAGACAAGTGTATTTCCCGCTAATGTTAAAAGTCGGCACTGCTGGCGGCTCTGGTCTGCAGAATCTCCGGAGGCTCCTTAGATCTGCCATGCTCGCCTCTTTAGGATGCTGCCCTCCTCCTCATGGTCCAAAGATGGCTCTGTATCCAGAGTCCAGGAGCAGAAATGGAGCCAAGAAGACAGAGGGGAGTACCCTTTCCTCTAGAACTGCCCCTGCTGAACGTCACACACATCACTGTTGCCTACACCCTCTCCTTCTGGATGGGACACATTAGCACCTGAGTTGCAGGGGTGACTGGGATGTGTAGTATTTTTGTGGGGCAACCATGACCCTAGGTGAACCTTGGGCATTCTCTTAACCAAAGGGAAAAGGGGTACAGTGGCATACTAAGGGGGTGCAGTAGGAGTTCTCTACCTCGGTAAGGAGGGATATTTTATCATTGAAATTGTTTAGAATTGTCTACACGTGCTAATAAGAAAGACCAACTTTTATCCATTTTGCTGTTTGCAAATTCTCTGCAGACAGTGTAGCCCCCGATTACCTGCAGCCAGGTGACTGGCACACCACTAAAGGGAAGGACAGGTGTGGGTGCAGCACCCACCCTGCCTCGCTCTGCAGGCTGTTGTAGACACTTTATCACTTGGCTCTGCATGACCTGTCTCCTTGCCAGTAAAGAGTCATCTACACCAGAATATGGAAGGGCTACCAAGAATTCCATTGTAGGGGTCTGCCGTGTTGCATGAACCAGTCCCCGATGATCAGAAAATTAGGTTGCTCCCAAATTTTAACTAACATAAACTGCAATAAACATCCGTGTAGTTAAATCTCGCCTATATTCTTAATCACTTCTCAAGGATAAATTCTTAAAAGTAAAACATTTAGTTTTACTTTTACAAAGAATGCTTTTAAGGCTCTGGCTACATAGCCAAAATTTGTCTTAATCACTCTGGATGCCAGTGACAGACAGTGTGAGTACATTTTGATTTGCTTTATTATCACCTGATGGATCTGCCCCTTTGTGACATTCTTGATGCTTTGAAGTCCTCGTTTCCTAATATCACAGGTTGTTTTTCTTTCTTCCAGGCAGTTTCCGATTCCTTATTAGTAACCATACTTTCTCGTTTGTGGCTTAATACCAGTTCCTTTCTAACCATCTGCTGATTTCAGCTGCCGCTCATCCCTCATGGCTGGTAGCAGTGTAGTCTCGCTCTGCCGTCACCTCACCATATGCCAGGAGCTTGGTGACTCAAGACATGCTATTTCATGTCCTCAAAGCAATAAATCGCCCGTGCCCACAAAGATCACAGCTGCACATTTCTGTGCGGTGACTGTCCTTTGCCACTCCCTGTGAATGAGTGAGATGCTTCTCCTTCTTCTGCACCTCTCATGTAAAATTTATCCCATCACCTAGAAATGCTGCTTTTCCACTTTCAGTGGGTTTACAGACTTAACGCTCAATTTTTGGTGTCTCATTTAGTTTGTGTCTACATTTTACCATTCAGTACTCCACACCATCAGTCAATAGTCTGTGTCTTACAGACTAGACCTGGGTTTCTCAACCTTGGCACTGTTGACATTTGGAGCCGGGTAATTCCCTGCTGTAGGGCTGTCCTGGGCATTGTGGGATGTTTATCAGCATCCCTGGCTTCTACCCAGTAGACACCAATCAATAGCACCGCTTTCCCTAGTTGTGACAACCAAAACTGTCTCCAGACATTGTCAATTGTCCCCTTGGGTGTTAAAATCACTCCAGTTGAAAACTACTGTATTAGATAGACTGTCTTTGAGGGATGTATCACCAAAGATATAAACAAACAAGACTACAGGACTACCTCAAGGAAGTTGGCGAGTCAGGGACAGAGTCCCTGGACAAAGCAGGTAGTGGGGTGGGTCATAGCCCAGGTTTCCCTAGATGTGGATGAGAAGTTAGGAGCAGAGAGAATTCTAGGTGAGCATTACTGGTGTTCCAGTTGGTTCCATCAGGATGACTTGGGGAAGCGGCAGGCGAGCCTGGTGATGTAGACCAGCCTTGATAACACTCCTCTGTGGTCACAACACAGTGGCCGCCTTGTGCCAGTCTCTGGAGCTGGCAGCATCACCCGCCTCCCTCCCGCCTTCTCCTGAGGGGTGCGCACCCACACAGGCACGGAGGTGAGTCAGCAAGGCTGTCGCTGAAGGTCTTTTGTTCTGAAGCCTTGTTTGGAAAACACCATAGCCGACCTCACCTTTAGGACAGGTTTCTAATCTCTCAAATGCAAAGTTCCCTGTATCTTTTGCAAGGAGAGCCTGGAGACACGTGTACCACATGAATACGAGTCACTGGCCATCACCTCTGTCCTCTCTTTCCGTAGGTCCAGCCTCCCTGTAGTCGACATCTTCTGAGCAGCTCCAAGGGGAAGTCAGACACCCGAGCTACCCTTTCCTTCCAAATTCCCAAGCATCAACACAAAAATCCTTTCTCTTTTGGCTTTTGACAGTTGCTTGGAGTTTTGTTTTTTTTAATAACCATTACTTCCATTCCCTTGCCCTCCTCCTTTTCCTCCTCCCCTCCCCCCATTAGCTGAAAGTGATGATGAAACACGGTCAGGGCAAAAATCAGTTAGTAACTGCTGTTCAAACCTAATCAAGCAAAAGTGGCCAACAGTGGATGGACTGTGTTTAGGTTGCAGCCTAATTTACCCAAACCCTGCATGAAGGAACATTCCCTGACAGTTTACCATTTTAGACATCTTCTCTTCCTACATTCTGTGATGTGTAACTTCAGCGGGGAGGCAAGAGTGGGATTTTAACATCAGACTGTTTTCCTGTCACTGCACATCCACTCCCTTTCCCTTGCAGTACCTCTGGCCCATTTGTGTCACTGAAATCCCTTTAAAAGAGAAATGAGCCTGCACATATACTGACTGTCATTCTCTGTCATTGGTAGAGAAATTTAGGCACTAGAGATGCCTTCCACTGGTGAAGAGGCCTTTTCTATTTGTGTTCCAAAGATACAGCAGCGAAAGCTCTTTTCCGTACGTAGACTGGAATGGCTGTGACATATGCGACAGTAGGAGCTGTGTATTTTAGCAGCGCTCCTCCCAGAATGTAAATCCTTCTTCCATGTAGGCGAGAACGTCTTGTTAGCATGTCCGTGGTACCTAGCCCGGTGCCTTGGAAGTAGAAACTGGGGTAGTTGTAAGCTCCTTCAGAGGGAGGAGCTGAAATTCCCTCGTTAATTCTTCTCATTCAGTAGGGGCTTTTATGAATGTAATAATTAATCTCGTGAGCCACCATCCCCTAAAGAATCCATTTACACAGTCTCTTTGTAAAGTGTACACACATCTTTACTTTCTGGTTTTTGAACTTCCTGATTTTTTTTTTTTTTTTTTACGGTACCTCGCAGCATGTGGGATCTTAGTTCCCCGACCAGGGATCGAACCCACACCCCCTGCATTGAAAGCACACAGTCCACTGGACCTCCAGGGAAGTCCCTGAACTTTCTGATTTTTATCCCTAAGTCAGTCCTCTCTTTTCGTATAAGGAGCAAGCGGCTTCCATGATTCCATCCTCAAACCAGCTAAGAGAGAAATCTTTAAAATAGAATTTAAGCCCTAAGGAGAAGTAAAAGTATTAAAAGCCAGTCTAAAGAAAGGCTTTTTTTAAAAACCCACACGTTGAGCCCATTCCCACAGGTGTGTGATTTTCTTCCTAAGCAGGCATTCCTTACAGTCAATGGCCAGTGTGTATCTCCTTCCCTGACCGTGACCACATCAAAAACCACTGTGTCCAGATTTCAGCAGACCCTTGGCTTCTAACATGGGAGCATCTTATTCTCTTCCTTTTTAAAAATGTTTGAGCACTACTTTCTTGGAGAGAGAATACATATTTTCAATTCTAACAATTTTGGATAGTGAATGATATAAACTGTTCGCTCATTTGTTTTATTGATATTAGTTGCACAGTCATGCATTTAAAGCCAGTCAAGCAAAGTACTGATACATAAAAAAGAATGAAATGATGCAATTTGCAGCAACATGGATGGACCTAGAGTTTGTCATACTGAGTGAAGTAAGTCAGAGAAAGACCAATATCATATGATATCACTTATATGTGGAATCTTAAAAAAATGATACAAATGAACTTATTTACAAAACAGAAATAGACTCACAGACATAGAAAACAAACTTATGGTTACCAAAGGGGTAAGGAGGAGAGGGATAAATTAGGAGTATGGGATTGACAGGTTCCAACTATCAATACTACAAGTAAAATAGATAAGCAATAAGGATTTACTATATAACACAGGGAACCATGTTCAATATCTTGTAATAACCTATAATGGAAAATAGTCTGATAAATATACATATATATATATAGCTGAAAAAATATATATATATATATATAACTGAAAAACAAAAGTGCTGATAATATGTTAGGGAATGTGGTGCTACTTGGGATGACAAGTCAGTCTATTGGTTTGTTCTGTGATCTACTGTCAGCATAATCCTGCCTTACTCACTCCTTCTTTGCTGCCAGCACGTCCCCGAAAGAGATTCCAGGGCAGGACAGCCAGGATGTAGCTGGAGGGTCCTCGTAACACTGACACCAAACTTTCTTAGTGCTAACTGTGACTTCTGTCTTGCTCAGCTCGGGCTGCTGTAACAAAATGCCCTAGACCAGGTGGCTTACACAACAGACATTTCTTTCTCACGGTTCTGGAAGCTGGAGGTCCAAGGGGCCAGCAGATTCGGTGTCTATTGAGAGCCTCTTTCCTGATTCACAGATGGCCATCTTCTTGCTGTGTCCTTACATGGCAGAAAGAGAAAGCTCTGGCCCCTTCATCTATCAGGATACTAATCCCGTCATAGGGGCCCCACCCTCATGACCTCATCTAAACCCAATTACCTCCCAAGGGCCTCACCTTTAAATACCGTCACATTAAGGGTTAGGCTTTAACATATGAATTTGGGTGGGACACGAACATTCAATCCAAAGGTTTTGTTTTTTGTTTTATTATTTATTTTTGGATGTGTTGGGTCTTCGTTGCTGCTCGTGGGCTCTCTCTAGTTGTGGCAAGCAGGGACTACTCTTCATTGAGGTGCGTGGGCTTCTCATTGTAGTGACTTCTCTTGTCGTGGAGCATGGGCTCTAGGCATGCAGGCTTCAGTAGTTGTGGCTTGCGGGCTCTAGAGCGCAGGCTCAGTAGTGGGGCGCACGGGCTTAGTTGCTCCGGGGCATGTGGGATCTTCCCGGACCAGGGCTCGAACCTGTGTCCCCTGCATTGGCAGGCGGATTCTTAACCACTGTGCCACCAGGGAAGTCCCAATCCAAAATATTATCCGTTGAAAAAATCTAAAATACTCTGATATAACCCACTCAATCCTTAATTTCTTAAACTCGAAGTATATTTGTAAATTCTCAATTCCTATAAATAAGACAATGAATAAGAGGAGCTTTAATGCTCGAGACTATCAGGGTTTTTTCCTATTTAATAACATGAATGACCTGCAAAAAGTATAATTTGAACATTTAAGTACTAACTTTAAGAATCAAGAACAGCTAGAACTTTTGCAAGTTTTATTTGTTAAAATATAACAGATAAAATTTTAAATGTGCCTAAAATTAAGGAACATTTATTTAACTCTGAAGCCTAAGTAGTAAAACTATGAGGAGGAAGGGATATTTTCACTCAACATTTCCCCTGTGCTGGAAGAAAACTTTTTAAAACCACAATGCCTTTCTACTTTTTCTTTTGCTTTCCCTTTGTCTAATTTCTGTTTGATTTTTAAACTTAAACCTGATAAATGAAGACATATAAACACACACACACACACTTCTGTGTGTATGTGTGTGTGTTTATATGTCACAACTTGGCAATAATGCAGCCAATATAATCAAAAAATACTCTGCTAGCATTGCCCCTGTTGGTTTACTGGAAATACTTTGTTGGTTGTGCCTTGTCTCTATCACGTAGAAAGTTCTCCCTCCTGACCTGACAACATTTTGTTTCTTTATATATTATTTTCATATTTCAAGTTCTTAGAAAATTTTTGGTAATATGCCCTCAAGGTACAGTCAAAATCAAATACAGTTTGCATAAGGCTTATTTATAAATCTAAGTTCTGTGTTCTTAGGGCTAAATAGCTGGGTGATCAGTGTTTTGACTGTGTTAAAGATTTAGCCACTGCATGCCTTCAAGCCATGTGGCAGTTTTGAAGAAATTTTAGGATAAATTCATCTTGTATTTAAATTTATAAATGATGTGTTTCCATTTTTTTGGTAAAAGAGTTGCATATCCCTTGATTTCTCGTGGATCCTCGCTCTAGAAGAAGGTTGGCATTAAACGTTTTCACGTGCAGGACTGTTTCACAACTTCAGTCTGATCCTGATGTCACCATTGCCCTGTAGTCCTGTTGGTATTGATTGGCTAGGCGACGTGACCTCAGGTGTGTTAGCACAACTTTTAAAGAAGACTTCCGGTCTTTTATAGGTGATGAAAATCTATTTTTTTAACGGACAGTTGATAGATACTTCTTTCCCTATTAACTCAATAAAAGTTTGAATAAAGTACCCAGATGAAGGCAGGATACACTGACTGGCTTTGAAATAGTTCTTTATCTTCTGTGTCGATGTGCCAGGGTGCCACCAGCGTTCTGAAACAGCAGAGAATCCCCTTTGAACTTCTTTTGTTGCCGTCAAAGGCTATCCATATTCACATCAGTTTTCCTTTTATTTCCTTCAGATTCTCTCTGTAGCCACTAAGAAAGGATTGTAATAAAAGGTATTTAAGAGCTACATAGATCACATGTCAGAACGGAAGAAAATTGTCTACTGATTTAGCCATTTGTCCTGTTTTATTTGCCCAGAAGTTAGAAAAAAAGAACCAGATGAAACCCAGCAAATGATAACACAGCTTTTTTTTTTTTTTTTTTGCTCTTTTTACAGTTTGTCTGTCACATGTTGTAATGAGCATGCAAATAAAACTTCTCTATACCTCATGCTGTTATGTTGGCTCTTACATGAGAGGGAAATTCCATCCATGCTGAGTTCTAAATCTTTATACGAAATCTAAATCTTTATATGAAAATGATAGCTTAAAAATATTAAGGAGATAACAAAATGAAAAAAATAAAGAAATAATTTTGCGTTTCCTGTTGCACTAGCTAGCTGAGAGATTCAATACCCCCAGCTGGTTTCCTTTGAGAAGACAATATCACTCCTGTTTCATCATCAAAGTCATCAAATCTACAAAAGGGCTGTTATCTTTGCCTAGTGCTCTCGTTCTATCTGGTGCAGTGAGCCAGTCTCAAATAATGAAGCAGGAGCAATGTGACAAGTTGACTCTTTCAATTTTGTTTTGTTATGTATTTAAAAGAGATGGACTGGTTTTATTGATAGGCTGTGTACAGGTGCAAAGTCCACTTTGAAGGGTTTAGAAGTGGCTTTGGTTGAAAGAACAGGAAGATCCCCACATTGAGTGTCCTTGTTATAAAGTTGAGATAGAGTGACACTCTGAATGAAAATGACCTTTAATGGGATGGCCGTCACCCGTCGATGGGATGTCATTCATCTCTGAGCTTTAGCCTTGAACTAAGTTAAGCCGTATCATAGTTGAGAAAAAGAAGGCGTGACTTTTTAATTTTTCTTTTGGAAGGCAGCTATGCTCACCGCTATACCACCAACGCTGCACTTAATTTTTCTTTCGGAAAATAAGTGATAGAATTCTTGAAATTATTTGTGACTGAAATACAATTTTGTTTTCATAGGTATACATACATATATATATGGACACAGGTGCACATATATGTATGTACATAAAATATCTGTGAGAAAGCTTAGTATTGATATATATGTCTTTTAGATTATGTTTTAAGCAATCATTAATAACCACAAATAAGCAGTTAAATAACTTAATATTCCCACTCTGATACTATAAAGTAATTCTTTTGTTTTACTATGATTTTTCTCAAAAATGAATATGGGAATATTTTTTCTACACATATTACTTTATTTCTACCCTCATTATACTCATTGCCTTTATTTTTAATGAAAGAATAAGGCTATGTGTGATCAAAGATCAGAATCATTATTGGAACTTTTAATATTTTTTAAATTATAAGGATAATAAAACAAAATTAGAAAGGTAAAAAAATGAAAGACAAACACTTTATTAATAAATTTTTATTATCATTACATTTTTTTACTATGCATTTTATTTGGAATCAAACACAAAGCCCCTACTACTTTGCATCCTGCTTTGTTTATTTAACTTTTATCATAAACATTTGTCTAAATTGCTACATGATCTTCATAGCTATCATTTTTAAGGCTCTACTGATATGCCTTTGTGCATATAATCCATAATTTAAAATGTATATGTAATTAATTTTTAATTACATATTCTGTTATTTATTAGATTCAATTCAAAGCAAACATCAGAATTTCTATAAGATCAAAATTTGCTTATAGCTCATGTCAATGTATGTAATAAACTGTAACAATTTTCTCTCCTTTGTCCATTCTGTCATTTGTTTGATGCCCATAGATGCAATGACAGAATATGTATTTTACAAGTGATATAGGAATTTATCACAGTTAACACTTGTGTATAAGAAGTGAGGGCATCTGATAGTTACTAACTACTATGCTATGCCTATAGTATGCTTACTGTAAAGTATGGTGCCTTGATGTTTAGCTTTCTTCCACCCTGACCGATTAAAATTAACCCATCTCTTCTCCCTCCTTCCTGTAGCAGTGTGCTAGAATTGTTCTCAGAGGGCTTAGCCATTCTACTGCCAGTTACATTCATTTATGTACATGCTCCAATCCCCTCCGCCCTCCATCATAAGCTCTCGGTGGGCAGGAATGGCTCTCCCATTTTTGGTGGTCCTTGGAGTGCTGATGCAGTATCCTACCTACAGTAGATGCTCACCAAATGTCATGACACCCTGCTTTTGTTTTTGTCTTTGATGTTTGCCGAAGGCAATACTGGGAAGTGTAAAGATGTTAAAGATGTTTACTCTCTCATTTCTCTTCCACCAGTGGGATGGAGTAGGACCTCTTCCAGACTGTGCAGAACCACCAAAAGGGATCCAGATGCTGTGGCACCCATCCATAGTCAAACCCTACCTCACACTGCTCTCTGAGTGCTCAAATGCAGACACGCTGGAAGGGGCGGCAGGCGCCCTGCAGAACTTGGCTGCAGGGAGCTGGAAGGTATGATGAGTTTGTTACAATAAGAAAGAAATCTGGAATGATGAGAAGGTCCTTAGGAAATATGAGAAGTCCAATTTTGAGAAGTGCAATTCTAATAAAGTTTCTAAGGATGTTAGAGAAAGACCAGTTCCATTGCACTGTTGGACTTAGAAAGGTATTTCTTTTAAAAATTCTTCTTAAGGGCTCAGGGGTCGTTGAAGATCGCTACAAAACACAGAGGAATAGACGTAAGTATAGTCATTGAAGATGCTGTGAATGCTTTCCGTTCTATTTGCGTAGCTGAACTACTTCATTTTCAGGGGAGACTGACATGTTGAGACTTTTCAAAGCACTGTCATTGACAGTTAAGGGAGCTGATACCCAAACATGTCATACGAAAACCCCTGTGAATCCTGTAATGTTGTAGCTGGTCCTGTCCCCAAAGGAAAAGAACCTCTTGCATTTTTAAATTACGGGATAACAGAGGAAAATAGTTATCTTTGGCAAAAGGTTACAGTAAAGCAATTGTACGATTGGGAAAGAGATTAGGAGGGTCTTTTTCTCTAGGTCTTTACAAATACACACTGTTCCAGGTCAGTTCTCACCAAAAATTTTTCATGACCTTCTTTGTGGGTAGAAACGGATTCATGATAGCAAAGAATTCTTGAGTTTGGTCCCTAATAGTTACATGGGCTAACTTGCCTTATCGCACAAAAGAGTGTAACCTCTTAGAAGAACTGAGGGCATATAGGGAAAATATCAAGACCTCCACCTTCAATTCCTCATTCATTTAATATCAATGCCTGGGGTTTGGGATATTCATAAATCACTCTTTTCTTTACCATTCATTTTCTTCAAAACAATATTAATATAGACACATAGCTACAGATAACTCTCAGAAGCTCAGTACCATGGATACCACACGTATCGGCTTCAGTATCGTGTAATAATACATTCCCTTCTTATTATACCTTCCAACACCTGCCTCTCGTCACTTCTCTCTCTGCCATCTTCCTTTCCATTGCTATAGTGTCAGCTGCAGCATTTTCTTTCTTGGATGTGACATCCCAGCTCTTGGGACCCAGCCCCTGATGATACTTCCCAGGAGCTGGCTACTTTCTCATGCATGGCGGGCTCACCTCTTCTCTTGAGAGTCTTAGGAATGAACATAATTATCCCTTTCCCTCCCTGCCCATAAGGCATCATTAATGTTGTACCTTAAGAATTCAGTTTGGGCTGGGCTTGAAGTGAATTTGTCTCTTGCTTTCAACCAGAGAAAAGCTTCAAAAGTAGAGTCTCACCAAGAAGAATGCCAGAGTATAGCCTTGCATAAATAGGAAAGAGAGAGTAATGGAAGTCACTTCCTTGAACTTGCCCTTAGCATTAACTTCCCTCTAAAGTTAGGAGGCTTCAACTCAGATCACAATTCAAACCTAGGCTCTGACTTTTCTAAGCTTTGTGGTCCTGGGAAAATTAAAGCACCTCAGTGTTTCTCAGATGCATCGTCTTTAAGCAGAGGAGATCATGGCGGCTTCACCCCACATCATGCAGATCAGTCGCAACACTAGATGCAAAGATGCAGGATGTCGTAGGCTAAGGGGTTGTCCCTGTATATACCCAAGAGCACTAAGTTGCTGCAAGTCCCCACCCAGCTCCCTGGCCTTGGAGGATGGATTAGAAGGGGATGGGAAGAGAAGCTCTGGGTTCCAGGCCTGAGTCTGACCTGAAATGCAAAGCCATCTAGATGGTGGCAAATCAAGTTTGCCATCTCTTGATTTTTTTTTTTTTTTTTTTTTATTAATTTATTTATTTTTGTCTGTATTGGGTCTTCGGTTCGTGCGAGGGCTTTCTCCAGTTGCGGCAAGCGGGGGCCACTCTTCATCGCGGTGCGGGGACCGCTCTTCATCGCGGTGCGCGGGCCTTTCTCCATCGCGGCCCCTCCCGTTGCGGGGCACAGGCTCCAGACGCGCAGGCTCAGCAATTGTGGCTCACGGGCCCAGCTGCTCCGTGGCATGTGGGATCTTCCCAGACCAGGGCTCGAACCCGTGTCCCCTGCATTAGCAGGCAGATTCTCAACCACTGCGCCACCAGGGAAGCCCCTTGATTTTTTTTTTAAATGAATTATTGCTTTACTTGAGAAACACTTAGGTTTTTATAAGAACAAGTTAAAAATGGAGAAATGTCTTTGAGCTCTAGAGGATTTTGAATGTAAGACTTCCACCTTTGCTTTAAAAGTTAAACTCTATGTTCCATGTGCTGAAAAAGTTAACTGGAAACATGGAAAATTTATAAAGATACAAATAAAACTTCTGGAGTTGAAAACAACATCTGGAATGAAAAATACATGGAATGGGATCAACAGCAGATTAGACATTGCAGAAGAAAAGATTAGTGAACTGAAAGATAGCAACTGGAAACCATGCAAAATGAAACACAGAGGACAAAGAAAAAAAAATGGACAGTTCATCAGTGAGCTTCAAGTGGCCTGATGTATGTGTAAATGGAGAACCAAACAAAACAGGAGAGAAAGGAGGAAGAGAACAGAAAAAACTATTTGAAGAAATAATGGTTGAAAACTTTCCAAATTTACTGAAAACTACAAACTCACACATCTAAGCAACTCAAGAAACTCTAAGAGAAACATGAAAAGTTATACCAAGTTACATTATAATCAAGTTGCTCAAAATCAGTAGTAAAGAGATAATCTTAAAAGCAGCCAGAGAAAAAAGACATGTTACATACCAAGACTGTACCACATCTCAACACCACATTCAAGGATCAGTGTCACCAATCATTCATTTATTCATGTGAGTCCTTGTTGAGTTACTAAGAATGTCCTCTAGAAGACAATCTGGTCTATAAGGCTTCTAAGGGCAGAAACCCATTCCATTTATTTCTTTGTGCCCCACTGCTCAGCCCTATGCTTGGCTGAGCAATAATGCTCAAACACAAGCTTTTAACTGAACTCGTGTCTATGTCCAGATGTCTTTCTTGTGGATAACAGTCTTTTATATTTATAAACATCTATCAGTCACTAAGCAGTTAATAGCACATATTGTGACCAGGCCATCTTCAAATGGTCACACTTTATGATTCTTTATTTGGTCATTCGATTCAGATGGGAATATGTAGTCAGTACAATCTAAAATTGATAGAAAGGAGGAGTTTTGGGAGAACTATTTTCATTCCAGTTTCCAGACTCATCAGTGCTTTTCAGGATGCAGATTTTGATATCATTGCCCAATTCCACAATTCCTGCTGTAGTGTTGGACTTGCTGTTTAGAGTGGTAATTAAAGACACAGGCTCTGTATCTCAAGGTAGCCAGGCCAGCTGGGCAAGCTGCTGAGATATGTCTGGGTCTTTAGGTGTTTAGAGTAATAAAACAATAAATTTATAGTTTATACTATTTTATACTAATTTATTTTATACTGATTTATCCTATTTTGATATTCAAAAATTCTCTCCTACTTTGGGTTATACAATGAGAATTATGGAAGAAGTCTGATAAAAATTCTCGGTATTTTCTAGCAATAACATCTTGCTGACTGTTTTCAGTGCGTAACCCTGAACATTAGTTCAGCACAGTTATCCCCAGTATGACACTTATCCCCACATATCCAGATGCACTGATTTGGTAAATTTTTCTATTACTAATAGAGACTACTGAGAAAGAGGCAGAATGGTCTGGAACAGCTGAAATCAACATCACAAAAGCTGTTCTGTACTTTAGACAAAGTTTAACAACTATGACTCTCGGATTTCCCAGCCCTCATCAGATTTCAAGCAACAAATTAAAAAATACAAGGAGTTACTCTTGTAAGCAGGCACACAGATCTGCCTTAAGAAGGTAGGGTAGATACCCTGACGGCAACGTGAAAAGATAGAAGAGTTAGAAGAAGTAAATACAAAGATGCAAGAAAGAAAAAAATGTCAGAGGCCATTCAATGTTTCAGCTGTTTCATTTATTCTAATCGCGGATGGTCATAATGCTGACCCTCTGTTATCAGAAAATGTTTAATTATTACTAGTAACTTTAGAAGACAAAGCATTTTAGAAAGACTTTTATCCCAATGGTTAAGGTAGAATTTTGAGTCTCAGGATGTCAACCTTACTTATAGGAAACACTGGCTTTCCTGATAACTCTAGACAAATGGGATAGTCCTCAGGCAGGGCAAAGGGCCGTTAGGACATATTTGTGCGTAGTTATAAATATACATACTTATATAAGAATTTTCTTATCAAAATACAAATACACAAGTATGCATAAAGGTCAATCATGTTATCATCATCTTTTGTATAATTTATTAATGTACCATATTAAATGGTAAGGGAATATGTGGGAAGGAAAGATAGATAATCTATAGGAATGATTTGAGAAGATTGTCATTAAGCCAAACACTGATAAATAGTTACAATTTTTTAAAGATCGAGAATAAGTTGTACCAAAACCAAACAAAGAAATCCTTACTTTAAAAAAGCGTGATTTAAGTAAAAAAATAAAAATAAAAAACTGAGCAATTAAAAGATTGACTGAGGACACAGAAACAGCATCAAATTTCATGCAGACAGCATTACCATCTAAAAGCTAGGGTTCTAAGAATGTGTTTTTATAGCAACTGTTGAAATTTAGTGGCATTTTTTAAGTGTCCTTAACGTTTATGGCACAAACAAAAGCAGAAATGTGAAGGTAAAACACCAGAATTTTGCATGGAGAGAGCTTTTTATAGACCTCATCATCTGAAACAATAACTTCTCTTTATGGGGAGATCGTGCACACTCTTTTTCCGTGACAAATTGACTAGCAAGCTAGATCTTCATAATGGCCCAAATACTTCTTAAACTTTAAAACACTCATTACTTGGTTTACGAGCATCAGAAAAACATAATGGTAGAAGCAAAGTGAAATGTTTTTATTAGCTAACATGGAGTTCGGTTACGTTTTTCTCATTTACAGTAAAACGATTTTGTTTGTCACAGAATATTAAAACAGTCGGTTATAGTAGTTTGAGGAGTTCCAAAATGTGAATGAATGCTCTTTCAACTCCCATTTGTGGGTTATTTTTATTGTAATTGAACTCTCTGAAAACTCAGAATTAGAACTGTAGAAATATATCTGTACTTGCTATTAAGTCAAACATTTTAGATATCTTTGTATGGTCAGTTTTCTCCCTAAAATGTGACTATTCTCAGAGAGTCTATTAGTTGCCCGTTTATGTTTAAAGTAAGATGGAATAAAGAGATACTTGGATATTAATCTGTTAATATTTAATGAAGTAACATGATAGCAACGTAGATTTACTGAGAAGGAAACAGAATCTCTGGCCATGTGGCACAAATGAATAAAAAATAAGAGAACTGGGAAATTTGAGACTTGTTCCTAAGGACAGGGGCAATGCTTTGAAGGCATTGAATTTAGTGTAGCTTAGCAATTAGTGTATCATTAAGAGTGAACCAGGGCAGATGAGTGGAGTGCAAGAAATAAAAGTAAAAATCATGGTTTAACATCTAAGACAAAGGTCTTTGTCCTAGTGAACAGTGTGATATAAAGCATAAGGTTTAAATGCAAGGAAACAGGGTGGTGAAAGATCATGATGAAAATGGGACATGAAGCATCATGCCTAATGGGTTAGAAATGGGACCAAAATAAACACAGAGGTTATCTGAGGACTCTGCCCAATCAGCAGGCTCCTAGAGACAACACATTGAGTTGGACCTGATGCCCAGCCTGAGGCACAATGACGATGGGCCCAACCTCAGGAGGAGATGGAGAGGAGCCAGGGTCACCACCAGGTCACTGGTTCTAATCACACAATATTTAGTGGTTTCTTCTAAGACCCCAGTAAGTAGTACTGATGCCGAGGGCTGCACCTGTATTAGAAATGCCACATGCATCCAAACTTACTAGAGAATAAGCCCATTTTTGGATAGTTTGGCTCTACTTTCATCATTGTCATTGAATAGCAAAGTGCTAAGTTACAGAATTACATTCAGAAACTGTAGAAACAGCTAAAGCTGAGGGATTTCCACTTCCACCCAAGTTGCCAAGATGGAGCACCAAATTCCTTTAAGTAGTAATAATAACAACAACAACAGCAACACGCCAGAGAAATATATGAAACAATGGTTGTTAAAACACTAAGCATTAGTCAATGAAGAAACTGATCTCTGAGAAACAGGAAATAAACAAGCTGAGCCCTATGATTGTCCCAGCTCACTGTCTTGAGAGAGTTTCCAGACCGCAGCACAAAGATTAGGAACCCAGGAGGAGCTCCTCAGACTCTATGAGCTAAGGAGATGGAACTGAGTATCTAGGGAGACCAAGGTGACTAGAGCTCATAGGACAGAACACCAAAGAGGAGAAAGCCACACATAGAAAGAACCCTAGAAATATGCAGAGGATCCCCCTCAAATATTCAGCAGAGATCTGTCAGTGCATGCATGTGAGAGAAATGCCCAAGGCTGAAGAAACAACCTCCTGAAATGATTAGACAGAATGAAACTTGGCACTTACACAGGAATGGGCATAATGTGCATTTCCAAGAGCCAGACAGGAAAACCTCATAATTCATGGATCACTGGGAAGAATACTCTCAGGGTCTTGCCTCAGTATTGAGGTATAATTAGCCCTGGATAAATATGCTCTAGTCTTTCCTATCAAATCTTAAAAGTAAGACCCAGAAGAATCAATAGTTTCCAAGTAAATTAACTGCGTCCTTGAATAAAGTTTAAAAATACCTATAGGAATACAAAAATATCCAGCACCCAATGCATTAAAATTAATAATGTCTGGCATCCAATTGAAAATAACCCTACAAGCAAATAAACAGGAAAATGTGATTCATAATGAGGAGAAAAATCAACCATTCAAAACCAATTCAGAACCAACAAAGATGTTAAAAATAGCAGGCAAGCAGTTATTGTAACTCTACTACATGTGTTCAAAAAGTTCATTAGAGTCGTGGAAAATATATAAAAGGCCCAAATAAAATGTCTAGAGTTGAAAATAAACTGTCTGAAATGAAAAAAAAATGCATGGAATGGGATTAACAGCAGGTTAGACATTGCTGAAGAAAGATTAATGAGTTTAAAGATAGCAGTGGAAACTATACAAAGCGAAATGCAGAGAGATAAAAAAAACCCTACAGATCATCAGTGAGCCTTAAGTGGCCTAATATATGTGCCATTAGAATTCCCAGAGGAGAGGAGAGAGAAAGGAGAAACAAAACAGAAAAAAATTTTGAAGAAATAATGGTTGAAAATCTTCCAAATGGTTCCAAATTTTTCCAATTTAATGAAAACCACAAACTCACATATCCAAGCAGCTCAAGGAACCCCAAGCCCAAGAAACATGATGAAACTATACCAAGGTGCTTCATAAACAAATGGCTCAAAATCAGTAATAAAGAGAAAATCTTAAAAGCAGCCAGAGGACAAAAGACATGTTCCATACAAAAATAAGGATGACAGCTGATTTTTCACCAGCAATAATGTTAGTGAGAAGACAGTGAGACAGCATCTTTAAACCTCTTGGGCCTAATAATGTATAAAGTTGATTTTGGTTTGGTATCTAGCAGGTACAACCTGTCTCTATAGGAAATTCCCAGGATTCCTAGAGCAGCTGTAAAACTGTCTGTAGAAGAAATCCTTTCTGAGCCCAGTTTAAGACATGGGCTACCCTGGAAGCCGGCATGGTTAATCACCTGAGCAGGGGGGACACAGAGGAATTCTAATATGGAAACTTCATTTTAACTGTCCCAGCATGATCAGAGCTGTGGTGGCCCAGGACATGCCACTCAGTATTGTGTTCTTCCAGCACTGAGGGCAAGCTAATATTCATAAGCCCTGCATCAAAAGTTCTGTTCCCACACACAGAATTGAGGGATGAGTTTGGCTTTAGGAGAGACTCCCAAAGAAATATACGATCTCTTCAAACCCTCATTACACTTTTGTGGAAGTGGTTGGAACTTGCTGATCCTAGCTAATTGCAGTGGCTTTGATCCTTTTTATCTAGTGCCTTTCATTGGAGAATGCTGTTCTTAAGTAATACACACGTGGTACTAGAAATCAACCTGACATTTTCTTTCACCAGTTAAACATTTTTACTCTCCAGCTGTGAGCCAGAAATTAGAAGACAGTTGACATAAAGAGATGAATGTGACTTGGTAACTTCCCTCAGGTACCGATAATAAACATGGAAACAAAAAGCCCAGAAAAAAACATGATAGATGCTATAATAGGAGTATATACACAAGGGTGTATACATACATATATATACACACACACACATATATATATACGCACACATACACACACACACACACACACACACACACACACACACACACAGGCACAAGGGTGTCCTGGGGTCATTTTTACAAGGAAGAGGTCAGGGATGAGGAACCCCACTTCCAATATCACTAGTTAAAACGTAGGGCTAGGAGTCAATGATTACAGTTCATTTTAACACACTAGCACATCTCATTAGTTAGAGAAATTCTAGCTGCTGTAACAAAGAGACCCCCAAATATGCAAGGGCTCAAACGTGATAGGAGGTAGAAGCTATTTTCTCTGGTGTGACAGGTGAGGGAAGGTGCGTGAGGAGGGAAGCTCCCCTCCATGAATTATTTCACCCAGGCTGACAGCTGTTCTGCCATCTTCAAGGTGTGGTAAAGATGTGATCTTCCAAGGCTACTCTTAGGGTCATCATCTGCTAGCGAGAAGCAGAAAAAGAGTGCAGATCCACAACCAGAAATGTTCTCTTTTGAAAGTCATCTGGAGCCCTCGTTTTGCCTGATGCAAAAAAGGAAAAAAAGAAAAAAAAATCACATAATCTAGACACTTCTAGCAAAGTCAATCAAATTCAGCTATTTCCCAGTCCCTCAAGGTTTAGCACTTGGCCACATTTATGCTTGTCAGCCTTCATCTTCTCCTGCCCCCCTGTGGTTGCTGCTAAACTTGGGGGTCTTACAGGCATTCGTATCCCTGCGGGGGACGGAGATGGGGTATTCATTTCCGTCTGGAATCATTTCTCTCTGATGCTGCCTCTTGCCCAGGACAAGCCTCCTTGTCCTACTGGTTTCCCAGCTGGGACAGGGCAATTGGGGATTGGACCGCCTCTGGTCCAAGGTGCTCTCCGGGCCCACACCTGCCGCCCCACTGTTGAGCTTCCTAGAGATGCAGGCACAGTCCGTGCCTGCCATTCTGATGCATCCCAACCTCCTGGCCAACTAACCCTTCTGCAGCCCTGGATCCTTGGCCTTTTTCCCTGGCTAACTTACACAGCCCTCCCACTCAAGACCACAGAAACACTCCGGGGCTACCCCGTGCCACACTGGGACCACAGGAATCCTCTTCTGCCCAGCAAGTTCTGTTGCCATTCCTACTGTGCGGCCCCTGCTCCGTGATGGTTCATGGCAGGACTTCCTGAGTCTTGTGCAACCAGCACTGAGGTCCAGGAAGGGCAGCAGAGCTTCTGTCGACTCTCTGCTCTTCTATCTCCCAGGGGGTTTTATCACCAGCCTCTCACACACTGAGGAGGACCTGTCCAGGGGCACTTCAGGTGACAGCCCCCAAAGATACTTTTACATCTCTCGCTTCCTCCCCAACCTGGATCCTTTCTCTCCACTGCTTGGAAGCTCTGTGTGGGATCTGAGGAGGGGTCATAATATTTTCTGTCTATTCTCATTCCCTTTCAAGTCTATCCCATCTTTCACCTGCATCTGTGCTTTCTACCCTTAAACACTAACTGTTTGCTGCTTTGTTATCTGTCCCATCCTGACATCACCTCATTGGACCAAATCGTGGTGGAGCCTCTCTCCAGGAAGGCCATGGGCAAGGAGGAGAAGAAACAGCATTTATTATTTCGAATTGTTGTCCCATCACATGCAAGTAGAAGACATCCTTTCCTGACACAAGGCCTTTCTCATTGTCGTTCCAATTATACATGACTTCTTGTCTCAGATTTGCTAAATCCTGGCAGGTAGTTCTCAAGAACAGATTGAAACATCCAGTAGCTCCATTGACAGTACTAGAAGGCTCTTTAACTCGAGAGTTTAGAGGAGTGCCAGGTGGGTTATTGGAAGACTAAAATAAACACATGAATTGTTATGCCAAAGTGAATCGGTGAATTTGTAAAGGATTAGATCAACTAGGAGTGCAGATTGTCTAACTTACCCTGTGTTTCTGAGAAGCATATGAGAGTGGTGGTCAGTCACACCAACTCTGGAGCACTGCTCCCTGGGCTCAAGACCTGGCTGAGCATCTACAGCGTGTGACCTTTTCTCATCTGTCTAATGCGAGTAACAGCAGTGCCCACTGCATAGGGTTGAGATGAGGACTAAATGAATTAGTACAGGTCTAAGTGTGAGGTGTGTCTCAGCTGAGGTTATTTTGAGGGATCATAACTCTCCTGAGGTCCTCATTGGGAAAAAGCATCTCACCAGGAGCAACCTGGGTCCTGTTTCTGTGCTGTTTCCTCCTGGACCAGAGCTTCCTCCTCCCCCCCTCCCCTCTTCTCCTCCTCTCCCCCATCCCCTCTTCTCCTCCCCCCTCCCCTCTTCTCCTCCTCCCCCCTCCCCTCTTCTCCTCCTCCCCCTCCCCTCTTCTCCTCCTCCTCCTCTTCTCCTCCTTCCCCCTCTGCTCTTCTCCTCCTGCCCCTCTTCTCCTCCTCCCCCTCCCCTCTTCTCCTCCCCCTCTTCTCCTCCTTCCCTCTCCCCTCTTCTCCTCCTCCCCCTCTTCTCCTCCTCCCCCCTCCCTTCTTCTCCTCCTCCCCCCTCCCCTCTTCTCCTCCTCCCCCCCTTCTCCTCCTCTCCCCCTCCCCTCTTCTCCTCCTCCCCCCTCCCCTCTTCTCCTCCTCCCCCTCCCCTCTTCTCCTTCTCCCCCTCTTCTCCTCCTCCCCCCTCCCCTCTTCTCCTCCTCCCCCCTCCCCTCTTCTCCTCCTCCCCCTCTTCTCCTCCTCCCCCCTCGCCTCTTCTCCTCCTCCCCCTTTTCTCCTCCTCCCCCCCCTTCTCCTCCTCACCTCTTCTCCTCCTCCTCCTCCTCCATCTCTTCTTTCTCATCCTCCCCCTCCTCTTCCTTCTCTTCCTTCTCCTCCTTTTGAATCATCAAGGATCCTCTCTTCAGCTCATGGACCATGCTTCTTAAAGCCATCCTGGTCTACCAGCTTTGTCCCTTCCCTCCTCACTGGTGAGCTCAGTGCATGACGCTCTCTTTCTGTTTGCAAAAAGTCAAGTTCTGTCCAAAGATTTCCACCTCAACCACAATGAATTAAGGTACACTTATCTCTCTTGTTCATCTATTTTCATGCCAGTGATACTTCTTCTTTTGTTTCAATTACAAAGCTCTTGGCAACTCATACACGTCGCTAACCCCAGGGGCTGCAGTGCCATCCAAGGTAACTCACTTCTCTTTTGGAAAAACTCTGTATGAGCCTCGCACTTCTGTGTTGAGTGCACTTGGGAAATACTCCTCATCTCCCCAGTACTGTATCATGTCTTTCTCTCTTTCCACCTCTCTGCTGTCTTTACTCCTTCTTGTTGGGTTGCACATAGGTTCACATGTGGGTTATACATGACCTATTCCAAGACTGCTTGGCTGCTACTTAAAAAGCATCACTATCCTTGCATGTTAAGAAAACTTTGAAAACTTGCATCATCTTTTGAATGAAATGTAAATCATTCATTCTGAATTGTCATATACTGAGCTAATACTGGGGATTTTCCATATACACACAAACACACACACAACTAAAAGTTTCAAAATAAAGGTTATTTTCTGTATATTGATAACATAAGATCAAATCCATTGTCTGGTTTTCCCTTTTCACTTAGAACCTATCACTGTTGACCATTTTCTCATACCAAAAAGATGTATCTACAACTCATACACATTTTTGGCCGTGCATAGCCATTTTTGGTTACTCTCAAATCAGTCATCAGCAAAGCTGAAGGACTCTCATTATTTTCCAAACACCAAATCATCTTTCCATCCAACATGAAGGGATATAATAGCTAGACTTCTAAGGAGGAAAACGTTAAGTTATAGCCTACCTTTCCTGGTTCATTTCAGATATAGTCAGGTTCTCCCCTCTCAATGTTTGGAAGGACGGAGGGGAGGGGAAGGCAGTTTCTGGGAGACCGAGCCCAGAGGTGTAGGCAAGAGAGAATGAGATAATGGCAGAGGAGAGAGTATTGTCAGCATCACAGAGCAGATAGAGGAAGAAGACTGGGGACCAAGGGCACAGGTGACACCTGTGGGCAGGTTGTTTAAAATCTTTGTGTCTAGATTTTCTCATCTATAAAACAAGAACAGTAATGTCACTCTCCCAGGAGTTTGGGGGATTAGAAGAGATCACTAATGCACAAGCCAGCATCCGGGGTCTGGGAAGAGGTGGTTCTGGGGAAGAGGTCATCTTTGGGCCCATGCTTCAGCCTGCCCGAGTTCCCAGAACATCCTGTCTGGTCTCTCAAAAGTCCCAGAATATCTCCCCAGTGTTCAAATATATTGTTGATGTTTACCTTGCAATATGGAAATGTTGACCCCCCCCCACTCTGATTTCCATTTTCTTCCATTAGTTTCTTTTCCGTTAGCTTCCCTCCTTAGTCTTAAGGAAGAACCCAGCAATGAATGGGCTGCAGAAGCCCAGGTGTCTAGTCTTTTCTGGGCCCTGGAGACCAAAAGGTTCACAAGCAGGGGAGGAAGTAGATGAAAATCATGTCTCAGCATATGCCAAATTGCAAATGACATTTCCTGTGGACATGACGGAGGTTTCGAACTGTCTTCATGAAACGCCTTCCCTTGGAAGGGCTATCCCATCCTCACAGCCAAATTTCAATAAGCAGCTGCCAAAGCTCAAGCTTTTTCCATGTCTAAGACTTACTGACCATCCATTTCTTTGCTCCCTGAGGTTGGGACTATGAAATAGTTAATTGAAGACAAGAGATGCTCTAGTGAGTTCCATGAGCGTCCCCACCCCCTCAGGCTTCGTAGAGCTTGAGGCACAGAGTAGGGGCAGGAGAAAAGCACTCGGTCTGAGTTGATGGTGTTAAGAAACTATGTGAATGTGACTTCTCTAACGTAGGACGGGATGAAGTTGTGTGTTTTTTTAATCTCATATTTCATGCAGGGCTGGGCTGAGGATGTGGCAGGCATGGCATATGCCCTACGTTCACTGCCAGAGGGGGCTCCCTGCCTGCCACAGGTGAGAGCCAGCTCTGGGGTGCCTGCCCCAAAGGGGAGAGGGGGTGGAGGGACCTGGCGTGGAGGGGTGGGAGCTTTGTCCACCTTTGGTGGTCCCCAGGAGGACTCTGCCACAGAATCCAGAACCTCATGTTATGAATTTAATTCTCTTAGATCATAACTGAAATTTCAACAGAGTAAACCCTTATATTGGTTGATTTTTATGGTGCATGCTCTTCTCTGGAACACTGTACAGGAGTATAAAGTGTACATATGCAAATGTCTGGAAAACCTGAGCCTACCTGTATTCCGTTAAATGAATCTGAATACTTTATGGTCCTGATACTGCAAGTACATTTCTATAAAGAGCCTTAGGTGTGTTCCACTAAGGCCAACGACTGCCAACCCACAACAAATTGTATGCTTACTTTATAAGTTAGACATTGAATTATGGCCCTAGGTATAATATTATATATTTTGATTTTTTTAATTTTACAATTTTCACCCTCCATCTTCGATGTCATATTTACCTCTCCTCACCCCTACCATTTTCTGACTTATTTCCTCCTAATTATTCAGCAAACAACTTAATTGACAGTACTTTCTGTAACTTACCTCTCTGCCCCACCTCCAAATTCAAGTCTCTTTTTAAGAAGTCAACCTTTTATCGTTTTCTACTTTTCCCAGGATTTTTTTTTTTATTCCTCTTGATGTCAATAGCCAGCCTTTCCTGTCCCAGACCTCCATATCGTAAAGTACCAAGTATAGACACCACGCAAATGGCTTCCTAACTCAGGGGCTGAGAAGGCTGGCACCGGCGAAATGAAGAGTGCTTAACTGATTAAAGCTGAAGCCTTTATCCTATGTTGGAGACAAAAATAAAGTTAAAATGTTTAAATACATGTCTAACACACTCAACCCATTCCACAACGAGGTCTTGATCATCCAACCTTTTTGGCACCTGTAGACGGCAGTGTGAAAACCCACACGTGCTGTTTGCTTGTAGGGGTTCCACCCCAGCTCCTAATGTCTTTGCTTCCCCTCATTTGCAGTGGTCGGTGTATATCCGAGCTGCTGTCCGGAAAGAGAAAGGCCTGCCCATCCTTGTGGAGCTGCTGCGGATAGACAATGACCGAGTGGTGTGTGCAGTGGCCACGGCACTCCGGAACATGGCCTTGGACGTCAGGAATAAGGAGCTCATTGGTATGTTCCCTCCGATTCACAGTGTCTGCATTTTTTTTTAATTGAAGTACAGTATACTTCCTGTGGTTGAATCCACGTGCAGAATGTATAGGCATGTACAGAAACAGAGCATGTGTTAGAGGCCTTGCTTTTCCGGCTCTCCTTCTAGCGGAAATCAGTGCGCTGATTTATCTTTTAGACTTTAGAGGAAAATGCGATGTTTGTTGACATTTCTAATCTTTGCAAATTAAAAATGACCGCAGTGCTCAGCACTGGATACCATCGTCCTGATCCTCTAAATCCTTGTCGGCTGTTTATTTGCTTTCCACGCTGTGAACTGGAATTCTAATGGGATACAGGCCACTTTTCTTCCTCTCTCTCTCTGTTAAAATTTACTTCGGATTAGACTATACTGGCTCCTTAATCGTATTTTTAAAGAATCATCTCCCTTTAGTTTGGTGTTCAAGAAATAGGGAGGCTCTTTTATTAATGAAGCATTAAAGAGGCATACATTCATCTATTTATTCAACAAATTTTTGTCCATGACCTACTTTGTTCCAGGCCTGTTCTAGGCCCAGAGGTGATACCAAAGCAGCCAGGAAGCCTTGCCCTGGTGGAGTTTACATTCTGAAGAGGGGAGATGTACAGCCAACAAAATACACACATGAATCCCACAGTGTGGTAGAAACTTTCTATGGGGGAAAATGGAGGTGGGTCAGGCACAATGTAATTAGTAAGGTTGCAATTTTTTTAAAGTGAAGTGAAATTTACATAACATAAAATTAACCACTTTAAAATGTACCATTTAGCATTTTGGCAATGTCGTACAACCAGCACCTATGTCAAGTTCCAAAATAGTTCCATCACCCTAAGGAAAGCCCTGTACCCATTAGGTAGTCATCCCCCAATTCCCCTTCCTCCCAGCTCCGGCAGCCACCAGTCTGCTTTCTATGGATTTTCCTATTCTGGATATTTCCTATAAATGGAATCACACAAGACGTGAGCTTTTGTGTCTGGCTTCTTTCACCTAGCGTAAGGGGTCGTGATTTTAAATGAGAGGTCAAAGTCAAAATAGGAGATGTTGGGAAGGTAGCGTTTGAGCAGAAACTTGAGGGAGGTGAAACAGGGCCCTGTGGCTCTCTGGGGGGAAGAGCATCTAAGCGGAGGGGGCAACCTCTGCAGACAGCCTCCCAGAAGGGGATCTGGAAGCACGCGGTTGGGTTCAAGGCCTCTGCAGGGCCTGGTGTGCCTGGTGCAGAGTGAGTGGTGGGAGCCCAGGTTGGAGAGACCTTCTGGTTCCTCCCTCTGTAACTGGGAAGATGCCCACCCAGGCCAAGGTCGATTGATGCTTGGAGAATGATGAACCACAGGGACCTGCCCGGGGAGAGGCACGGCGTCCGCACATACCACTGTCCTCCTGGGATCGAAGAGATGACTCTGGTAGGGTGGTTGATCAGTGCAGCATGAAGCTTGCCCACAGGGAGCAGGTATCAGTGGAGGTCAGGCAGCAGGGAGCTGGACCACCCATCGTGGCAAAGGTTCCGGTTATGCAGCTTCTGGGGGATTTGGGAAAAGCAGTTGAGAGCGGGCAAAGGGGGAAGATTCCATTCCTGGGGCAGCTGGAGTACCAGGCGTGGGTCCAAGTCTCGTATACAAATTATGCATAGATACAACGGTCTACCTCCACTATCCAAATTCCTGAACGTGGCGTACCAAGCACTTCATGACCTGGGAACCAGCCACTTTTCTCTTGACGTTTCGCAATACCCATCATATCCTCCAATGAATACCAAAGTATTTGCAGGTCTCCAAGCCGTTTATTTATTCACAGGGACCAGATTTCAAATCTACGTCTAATAAATGCAATTATTTGTTATGCTTGCAGTACATCATAAGGCGTGACATAAACTCACGATTTTATAATTATACTTAGTTTGAATTTAATTTAAATGGTGGTGGTGGATGTTAAATAGTTAAGCTACGCTATTAGTCCTCTCCATATCCACTTTCCTTTTCCTTGCATAGGTGTTTTAGACAGGACAGAGCTGGGGCTTGTAATCAAATCCTAGGGCTCCTCTATAAAATGCAGGGAAAATCAATAGTTAATCAGTCTACTGCTTGGGTACGAACTACTAGGTGTTGTGCATTTGGATGTTTTATTTCTTTTGGTAGATTAAAATATAACAAAATAGGGAACTATTGATTTGTTTTCTAGCTTCAAGGCGTCTCTTCTTTCCGAGAAGCCAGTTATCTAGAACTGTCTCTGAGGCAGGAACATTTGGAAGTCCATATTGCCCATGTTAAATTAAGCCTTTACTATCAAATGTCACCAGACAGGAAAGGGAACCAAACGTTTAAAAATAGGAGTGAAAATATCTCAGCCATAGGCTTTATGGAGTCAATAACTTTTTTCTTGAGTAAGAAAAGCAGAATTGAACCAAAAAACACTCTTCTATTCTATCTAGGAGAAAGGAAATGTGACCTTTGCCAACTCTTTTGCTTTAAATATTGTATCAAAGTAGTGGTTCTTTATAAGAAAATGCTCTACAGAACTTTATGTATTGAAAAGAAAGATGCAACGACTTTGAACCAAGAACAAAGACAAAATTAAACTTGGACTTTTCTATCAACTCTCAATCAAAGCTTTGGTGACCTCGTATGGTTTCCTGGTGTTAAAGATCATTTATATTCTGAAAACTCCCCGATAGATATCTCTGGTATGAATCTCACATCTCTGTATCCAGTAGTCTGTCCACCACCTGCACCGGATGTCTGACAGGCATCTCAAGTATAACATCTCCAGACCTGGGTTCCTTGTCTTTTCCCCCAAAACCAGTCCTTCTGCAGGCTTCCACATGGCAGCCTGTCCCTGCAGTGGTCCAGGATAAGCACCTTGCTGTCCCCTTTGATTCTTTACTCTCATATCCAGTCCATCAACAAATCTGGTCTTCCTTCTGAATTTTCCCAGAACCTGACCCTTCTCACCTTCATTGCCTTGTCCCCCCAGATCCCATCCTCTCTCACCTGCGTTATTACCATGGCCACTTTCCTGGTCTCCCTGCTTCTACCCTCACCCGCTACCATCTACTCTCAAAGGAGCAGCCAGAGTGGTCCTATCAAAACCTTACAGCATGTCTTTTCTCCACTTAAAAGCTTCCATCAGCTCCTCATTTCTTTCAGTGTAAAGTTAAGTCTTTGCAAGGCAGACATGGCTCTATACAATCCAGTTCTCTGTTCCCTCTCCAACCTCACCTTCTTCCTCACTGGCATTAACCTTTCTGTGGCCACTGCTTCACTGCAGTTCCTTTATGACCAGAGCCAAAAGCCTGCCTCAGGGCCCTTGAACATGCAGCTTCCTCTGCCTGGACTCCTCTTCCTGCCGATGTCCTTGTGGTCAGTCCTCACCCTCTCAGGTCTTTACTCAAGTGTTACTTTCCCAATACAACCTTTTCTGGTGCCCATTCTTAAAATTCTATCCCCTTTTCTGCTTTACTGATCTTCACAGTACTAATCACCCTCTAATATATAACATATTATTTATTTATCTTGTTTCTTGTCCATCTCTCCACACTAGAATGTAAACCCATTAAGAGCAGGAAGTTCCACCTTGTGTGTTTACTGATGTAGCTCGTGTACCTAGAACAATGCCTGACCCATACCAGGGATTCATCAATATTTGCTGAATGAATAACTGAATTTTTTCCTGTCTGGCCTTTATCTTATAATGAACTCCACAGCAGCAAAACATTAAGTAAGCAAATGAAATAAAACATTAACTAAAGAAAAGGATTTTATATTAATAAAGAAAATCATCCAAAAACCAGTTCATTTTCCTACTAAAGTTTACTAGATGTATGCAGACACTCAGAATTTCAGAAGGAATCCAGTTGTTTTCATCACTGGGGTCCAGTTTAAATTACATCTCTTCTTAGATCATTCTTTTAATTGGGGGGGGGCAGCTACCACAACTCTGGTTAAGGAAAGGTTCATCTTCCTTGGACTCCATGATAAGGAATAGTCCAAATAAGCTATTGAACAACAATCAGTCCACCCCATCAGCTCTAATGAGGTTCAGGTAGTAGCACACATGATCCCACTTGATCATGGTGTATGACCCTTTTAATGTATTGTTGGATTTGGGTTGCTAGTATTTTGTTGAAGATTTTTGCATCTGTGTTCATCAGTGATATTGGCCTGTAATTTTCTTTTTTTGTGGTATCTCTGTCTGGTTTTGGGATCAGGGTGATGGTGGCCTCATAGAATGAGTTTGGGAGTACTCCTTCCTCTGCAATTTTTTGGAATAGTTTCAGAAGGATAGGTGTTAGCTCTTCTTCAAATGTTTGATAGAATTCACCTGTGAAACCATCTGGTCCTGGACTTTCGTTTGTTGGGAGTTTTTTCATCACAGTTTCAATTTCAGTACTTGTGATGGTCTGTTCATATTTTCTATTTCTTCCTGGTTCATTCTTGGGAGATTGTACCTTTCTAAGGATTTGTCCATTTCTTCCAGGTTGTCCATTTTATTGGTGTATAGTTGCTTATAGTAGTCTCTTATGATCCTTTGTATTTCTGTGGTGTCCATTGTAACTTCTCCTTTTTCATTTCTAATTTTATTGATTTGAGTCCCCTCCCTTTTTTTCTTGATGAGTCTCGCTAAAGGTTTATCAATTTTGTTTATCTTTTCAAAGATCCAGGTTTTAGTTTCATTGATCTTTTCTATTGTTTTCTTGGTCTCTATGCCATTTATTTCTGCTCTGATCTTTATGATTTCTTTCCTTCACTAGTTTTGGGTTTTGTTTGTTCTTCTTTCTCTAGTTGCTTTAGGTGTAAGGTTGTTTATTTGTGATTTTTCTTGTTTCCTGAGGTAAGATTGTATTGCTATGAACTTCCCTCTTAGAACTGCTTTTGCTGCATCCCATAGGTTTTGGATCGTTGTGCTTTTGTTTTCATTTATCTCAAGATATTTTTTGATTTCCTCTTTGATTTCTTCAAAAAAAATTTTTTTTAAAGATAGTAGCAATAAAAGTAGTGTCACATACTCTGCCTCTCCTTGTCTTTCCATTCAGGCTGTGTCCATGGTTCTGTGTATGTTTCTGCCATCAGGTGATAAGTAGCTACAGGTAGATCTTTGTGTTCTTCCAAATGAAGTGGTGCAGTGGTCCAGGTGAATGCACATCCATCCATTTCTTTGCAGCCTTCCAAAACTGTTAATTATCCTTCTGCATAAAGTGTTATTTCATCATTCAGAAAGAGTTTTTTTTTAATGGTAATAATTAGCTTCAGAGAAAAGAACAAACAACACTGTATTGCTCTAATAAGTTTACCAAAATGCCATCCATTTCAGCACATTGACAGTTCCTGATGAAGATGGCAGGTATTTCTTTTGCCAGATTCCCTATCCTCTCTGCCAACAAGCAAACAAACAAAACTAACAAAATAAAAACTTCAAACACCTAGGAACACTGGACAGGAGAAGTACTGGGTGGTGTTACCAAACGGCCTCTTACCCCTAACCACTCTTTTTGATGAATTATTCAGCCAGACCGGTTTTTGTACCATCATCCCCACTCACAAACCTTTACCCAAGCTGTATCCCTCCCTGGCATGCTCTTTCATCTCTGTGCATTTACTCACCCCCCAGCCATCACTCAGAGCCTAGCTCTGGGTGGCCTTCCTGATGAACACTGCTCCTTGAATACAGAAAGGAGGTGGGTAATACCTACTTGATAAAAAATCTTTTAATTTATCTTGGATTTCCATTATGTAATTTTATTTTTGTGTTGTCTTTTTTTGTGTGTATGCATTGCATTTCCCCCCAGTGAGATAAGAAGCAGGAATCAGGTTCCATATTTATTTGTATGTCCTACCATGCCTAGCCCTTTGCTATGCTCAGTACGTATTTGCTGCACTAATTCTCTGACGGGAGAATAACACGGGTTTTTTATTCTGGAGAACAGATCTAGAGGAGGTTTGGGGAATCCCACAAAGAGAGGAGGAGGGGTAGAGGGGAGGTCTGTTTCAGCCTCTTCCCACAGCATCCAGGGAAGAGAGGAAAGAAAGACAGCTCAGATGCTGCCTGAAGTCCTGGACTCTAGTCAAACTCATTCTGCTGCCACTTTGGAAGAGGTTTAGGACCGGGTAAGAAGTAGTAACACTTTCTGCGTATGCCCAGATAGCTATCAGAGATTGGCAGAGCCACTGCACCCCTGCGGGTGGCACTGGCGGAGCTCGCAGGGCACCCTCCCTTCGCTTCCCTGGGTGGTGGCTACGTGCCACATTTTCCGGCAGGCGGGCCAGGGCTGGGGCGCTGGAAGCCTCCTCCCGGCTGCCTCCCTCCCCTCCCCGGACTGAAGAGAAGGACCGTCCACTGCTTTGTGAACCTGGCCCTTCCTTCCCCAGCTCATCTCAGTCCTTTAGCCACGTCCCCTCTGCCCTGCGTGACCCTTTCCCTGCACTCTGTTATCGTCTGGAGGCCAGGTCACCACGTTTGGAATTGCAGAATGCTGCCTCCATACATTCGTACGATATGACCCATTCTTCGCATTGGGCTGACCTTCTTTTCACGTTGTCAACTCTCTGAGCTTCTTGTATCCAGGCAACACCCTCTCAACCCAATCCAGCCTCAAAGGGAGCACCAGACAGAATCCGGACTCTCCGGCATCAGGGAGGGCCGTTTCCCAGGGGAGCCTGCTGGCTCCTAAGCACAGCTGTCCCCCAAAAGGGACAGAAGAGAAGGGAGCCCCAAGTCTCCAGGGGCACCTAGCAGTGCACGTCTCACGCTTTTCCACACTCATGAAATCAGGAACAAAAGAAGGGCAGTTTCTTGCCCGGGAGTTAATTATGATTTAAGCAACAAGCCCATTGCTGCTTCTCTCAAGGTTTTCAGATCGTCCCTTTCATTCATTCTGGGGAGGAGGGGGCAGCGGGGCTGACACAAGGGACATTCCCTTCCTAGCCTTTTTTCTTGCTACAATCTATTTTAAATATTCAAATAAAAGATTTTAGCTGACCACTCTAATGATTCTTTATAGACAGTGGTTGCTTATATTTAAAGGATTACATAAAAACATTCTCTATTTAAGTGAAAATAAAGACAGAACAAAGGAGAAGGTAATGTTGATGGAATGTTAACCACCCCTCCCCCGCCAGCCCCTGCCCCTGTGCCAGATCTTTACTTGGTGAGAAATGTGTTTTCCTTTGCAGAACTGGAGGGGGAAAACGGGGGTACCTTCATTGTATCCATACTGTCCTAAATGTGTGTAGCTTTGTAAACATTCTCTTTTGTTTAGTCATCTCACAGCTGAAATTTTGAGATGTGTATCCGTGGAATTCCACACCTGGCAGCCCTGATCTTCATCCAGACTTTGGGATCTATTTTACCCAGTTCTCGAATCATGAGAGCTTGTTCTCTTGGGGAATAAACAGACACCTAAGCCTGTGTCTCAGTCTCCATGAAGCAGCATTCCAGATGCTACTCAGGAGATCATTTCTCAACGTTTGTCTCAATTCTTTGGCGTAGGAATGAAACACATCCTGGCCATCATCCTCTGAGTATTCAGAATATCACTGCACTCACAGTGTCTCCTAGGGCTCTTAAAACGTATGGCACTACCATCAGTTAAAATACACACGTGCGTGTGTTTTATTACATTCTCATCTCATGCCAGTGGCTTCCGTGTAGCAGAACCCGCTGGGATGTGGACACCCCATTCTGGAGGGCAGACTTTTCACAGGCCACTCATCACACATGGGCACTTTCTTTATCTGTGTTCCTGACCCTGGGGAATCCCACCTGTGCCCAGGGAAAGACTTGAGGCTCTGGAAACCTCAGTGCAACCTGGGAGGCAAAGTAATATTTTTATTCCTGGGAATGTATAAGCATTACTTTAGTAGGTTTGAGGATATTTTTAGAGACATACCTTCTCTGCATTTCAAAACATGTTTCTTCAGACCCTGGCAGATGTTGTTTTAATTAAAACACATGTAATTTCAATTAGTATTTTTAAAAGAAGCCCGGTTTCCCAGACAAGGTGATTTTTCAGAGCATTTTTTGCTGACTCGCTTTAATAACTTGATTTCACGAGCCAAATTCTAGGCAGCCGGAGAGCTGTGTGCTTTGGCCAGAACTTGGTATCTTCAGATTAGGTGCCTGTGTTAGAGCTCTCATCTCCCAAACCCGAGAGCCTAATCTCATGAATGCTGCCCTCCTTTCCAGCAAAGACATGGGTTCTTTGTTAATGAACTTCAGACACCTGTTGGGGAATTTTGGCGGCTGGGTCTGGTAGATAAGAATTCCCTGGAAGGGGAAGTTGTAAATAAATTGAGGGGCCAATAATGGTTTTATTAAACAAGACTTCATGATTGGCCCCTTGGAAATACTCCATGTGGGGAAAAGGCAAAACTGACTGAGTCCACTGAAATTTCCAGTTGATGCAGATTTCAGAACCTCCACTGTAAGAAAAGAGGGAAAAAAACACCTAACTTTATTTGGACCATTTCGGTATTTATTGTAATGCCTGGTCAAACAGTTTCAGAAGAAAAGCTTTAGAGAAGAGAATGCATAAGAAATGAAATGGCTCTCCCAAATACTCCCACTCTTGAGAATCGAAAATAAAAAAGAGGATTTTAGCAGAATAATGTTTTTAAGTTATATTCCTTCTCCATGTTAACTGCTAGCTCTTCCCCTTGCCAAAAGCGGGGAAAGACATTTAATCATGTGGAAATAAATTGTTATTTTTACTTTCTAATACTAAAAACAATGGATTAGAAAGTAGTTTAAAAGTTTTAAAATGAATACTTTTTTAGCCATTCTGCCTTATGTTTGATTGTATTTATTATGCTGGATCTTGAGGAATTGCAGAGCAGGCAAGGGTAGATGTAATTGGGGGTTCTGCTAAAAAAAAAAAAGGGTATATAGGCTGATGCCATAAATTGAATGACCCAGTGGATCTGACCTGGAGGACACATAAGGCAGTAAGACGAAGAGAAGGCAGACACTGTAGAGAGGTGAGGCAGCCATCCAGGACGAGGGACACAGCAAGCCCCAGAAGAGGCCGGGGACCCAGGAGGTGACGGAAGATTGGCAGGGCAGCTCCCCTAGCATCTGGGCGGCTGAGGCCAGGAGCTAGGATGCTGGTCTGTGAGATGGTACAAAAGCAGATTTTGCTCCTTGAGAAGAAGCAAGCTTCTTGAGATGCTTTGAGAAGAGAAAGCCCATCTGTTCATCCTGCCAGACTGAGGTCAAAGAGGAGAAGAGAGGCAAAGAATCAGGCAGTTCCCCACAGCTCCTCCTCAAAGTGTCCCAAAAGTTCTTTCAAGACACTTAGTTGAAATTTAGAGATTTCTTCTCTTATAACCAAGAAAGCTCATGAAAATGTACTGTCTCTGAGGCAAACCTGTTTTTTCAAATTTAAAATGGAATTCCCTATTCAGTTTTGTGTATGATAACATCTTTGAACAATGTCAGGTAAAATACTGGCTTTGGAGTGGAATGATAAAAGACAAGCAGCTTGTTTCCTAAAGCACCTAATATCCTTTGAATCCCAGATTTGATCATCCTTACTATTTAATGTAGGCAGTTGAACTCGAGACAGCACAAACCAGAATGGTGCAGGCGTATGGTAATGTACAACATGTTGCTTTTCATTAGGAGTTACTAATATTCCAGCATCAACATTAGAGGGTATTCAATGTGCAAGGTAGATCAAAGGATAAGAAATTCCCATGGTCCTCACTTGCAGGCTTGAACACTTTAATTTACTCATCAGAGAGGAATGTCATAGCTATGAAATGGAAAGTGATGTTAAACTTTTTAACTGAATATTAACTCCACAGACTAATACCGACTAGTGTTTGTGTGAGAGTCAGGTCCATTATAAGTGACCTTGTTACTCTTTTCCTTTTCTTTTTTTTGGGGGGGGGACAGGTACTTATCTATTTTTTTAATTGAAGTACAGTTGATTTACAATATTGCGTTAGTTTCAGGTGTACAGCAAAGTGATTCAGTTATATATACATTTTTTCAGATGCTTTTCCATTATAGGTTATTATAAGATACTGAATATAGTTCCCTGTGCTATACAGTAGGACCTTGTTGTTATTCTATTTTATATATAGTAGTGTGTATCAATTAATCCCATACTACTGATTTATCCCTCCCCCACATTCCCCTTTGGTAACCGTAACTTTTTTTCTATGTCTGTGAGTCTGTTTCTGTTTTGGAAATAAATTTATTTCTATTATTTTTTAGACTCCACATATGGTGATATCATATAATATTTGTCTCTCTCTGATTGACTTCACTTAGTATGATCATCTCTAGTTCCATCCATGTTGCTGCAAATGGTGTTATTTCATTCTTTTTTATGGCTGAGTAATATTCCATTGTATATATGTAGCACATATTATTTATCCATTTATCTGTCTGTGGACATTTAGGTTGCTTCCATGTCCTGGCTGTTGTAAATAGTGCCGTTATGAACATTGGGGTGCATGTGTCTTTTCGAATTAGAGTTTTCATCTTTTGGAGGGTATATGCCCATGAGGAGTGGGATTGCAGGGTCATGGTAGCTCTATTTTTAGTTTTTTGTTTTTTTTTTTAATTAATTAATTTATTTATTTATTTTTGGCTGTGTTGGGTCTTCGTTTCTGTGCGAGGGCTTTCTCTAGTTGCGGCAAGCGGGGGCCACTCTTCATTGCAGTGTGCGGGCCTCTCACTATCGCGGCCTCTGTTGTTGCGGAGCACAGGCTCCAGACGCGCAGGCTCAGTAGTTGTGGCTCACGGGCCCAGCTGCTCCGCGGCATGTGGGATCTTCCCAGACCAGGGCTCGAACCCGTGTCCCCTGCATTAGCAGGGAGATTCTCAACCACTGCGCCACCAGGGAAGCCCTATTTTCAGTTTTTTGAGGACCCTCCATACCGTTTTCCGTAGTGGCTGCACCAGTTTACATTCCCACCAACAGTGTAGGAGGGTTCCCTTTTCTCTGCTCCCTCTCCAGCATTTATTATTTGTAGAGTTTTTGATAATAGCCATCCTGACTGGTGTGAGGGGATACCTCGTAGTTTTGATTTGCATTTCTCTAATAATTAGCGACGTTGAGCATCTTTTCATGTGCCTGTTGGCCATCTGTATGTCTTCTTTGGAGAAATGTCTATTTAGCAACCTTGTTACTCTTAAAAAGTGAGAATAGAGGGTGTGTGTGAGAGACGAGCCACAGGCCTCACTCACCAGCAAATAGTTATGGAAGGACCACTGGGGCTACTGCAGGGAACAAGGCCTCAACTTGCTTCCTTAGACCAGAGTTCCCCACACTGTGTACCACGAATGGGTCACAGATGTGCCGCAACTTTGATGCCCTCAGCCCTCAGGAAGGTCTGGGGAGCAAGCGCCTGGATCCGTAGCCCCCAGCAGGGCACAGCTCTGACCCCAGGACACAGTACAGGTATTAGCATTTTCTATGTGTGCCATGCTGAGGAAACAATTGAGAAGTTCTACCCAAGACAGGCCTCCCACCTCCACAGCCCAATACGAGACACCTGTGCTCTGTCACTCTACCTGAAACTCAAAAGGTTGAACTTTCAGATCATCCTCCCCTTTACTCCTCAGATACTAACCGAAACCCTAGTTTTTTATTTGCCCCTATTTTTCCAGTGACAGAAATGGATAGACACTTTGGGGTTTTTTCCTTCTTTTCTTTATCCTTAGACAGTAAATCTATCAGGATATCTTGTTGACACTTCTTTGGGGAGTTTCTTGAATTCCTTACTCTTCATGTGTATTTCACCTTCCAATTTCAGCCTGCAGCATGGCAAGTCCAGGGCATGCCCATGGCATCCTATCTGGGTCACTTTGTCCCTCTCACCCTTTCTGAGCTCCCACCCCCAAATCACTACTGCCACCCTGACCTTCGTAAAATCCTCCAATAAAGGAATATTCGGTGTTTCCATGATATGCATGATACAAAGTGAACTCTGCCACCTGATTTTATTTTTCAGTAAAACAGTTTGTATTAAGGCCCCTGCAAGAGTCTCCATGCTTCCTAGTATGGGCATGTCTCTCTTCTGATCTTGCTCCAACCTCTGAGAAGCATTTGAAATATTCATACAACTTCGTTCCCAAGAGAAAACTTTCCTAGTTTTCTTCCTTCTTCTTTCTTTTCCTTTGGCTTTTTCTCCTCCACTCTGCTTCAAGGCTCTGTCCTGGGTCAATCTTCTGTAAAGCCCATCACATAAATTCATTATTTCTGACATTTTATTCTCCAGTACTAGAATTCCCATTTGGTTCTCTCTTATAGTTTCCATTTCTCTGCTGAATTTGTTCATTTTTTAATCATGCATGTTGTCCATTTCTCCACTTGATATTTAACACTTATATCACAGATCAAGTCCTTGTCTGCTTATTCTAGTATCTGGGTTATTTGTGGATTTGCCTGTATTGACTATCCTTTCTCTTCATTTTTGGCCACATTTTCCTGCTTCGTTACATGTCTTGTGATTTCTTGTTTATGCTAGACATTGTGTGTTAAAATATTAGAATTGACAGAAGTAGATAATACATACCTCCAACAAAACACCCCATTTCTTCTATCAGTCTGCTAAGGTGGAGGGCTGAGTTGATGAAACATGTATTTTAGCTGTATCTGGGCTTTAGTTAAATTCAGTTTTTACCACTGATTCAAATGTTTCAAGAGCGTGATCAGTATTTAACCTACAGTTGGGCTTAGAAGCTGAGCACATGCAGATTCTGGAGATGTCTCTGTGCATCACAGCCCAGTCATTACTTTCTGAGTCAGAGGAGATGTTTAGATCCCTGCACTACCTACATTTTTCAGACCTTAAATAATTTTACTCTCACTGTCTCTATCCAACCTCAATACTTACTTTTTTTTATATAAATTTATTTATTTTTGGCTGTGTTGGGTCTTCATTGCTGCACGCAGGCTTTCTCTAGTTGCGGCGAGCGGGGGCTACTCTTCGTTGCGGTGTGCAGGCTTCTCCCTGTGGTGGCTTCTCTTTGTTGTGGAGCACGGGCTGTAAGTGCGTGGGCTTCAGTAGTTGTGGCTCATGGGCTCAGTAGTTGTGGCTCACGGGCTCTAGAGCGCAGGCTCAGTAGTTGTGGCGCACGGGCTTAGTTGCTCCACGGCATGTGGGATCTTCCCTGACCAGGGCTTGAACCCATGTCCCCTGCATTGGCAGGCGGATTCTTAACCACTGTGCCACCAGGGAAGTCCCAACCTCAATACTTACTGTTCCTAAGTTCACAGCTGTCCTTCCAGTTGGGCTCTCTCCCCACTGTCCCTGCTCTTACCCTTCTCTTTCCACTTGAGCTATTCTATCCCCCACTCCCCACAGCTGCTCTTTCACCACCTCCTTTCTATCTACTCCTTACCCGTCCTCCAAGACAAATTCTAGTTCCACCCCTTTTACAAAGCTTCCCTGAGAACTCTTTCTTTAATTTTGTGCTCTATTTGAACTCTTTCATGTTTATCAATGTATTTTCCCAAATTTAGCACATAAGGAGTATTGTGCACAAGACACATATGAGTGCATAATGCTAATGGATGCAGCAGTATCGTCTCCTCGGCCAAGCCAGTAGCTCTTTAGGAGCAAGGAAAACATCTTTCTCTGTTTTCTCTTTTTATGCTTCTTTTGAAAGTCCTGGCAACGCCTAGCACCGTATGAATGTGATGACAGCCACAGGGAGGTGTTGCATCGTTCTGCTAGAATATGAACTCCAGGGGAGCAGGGGGAGTAGCTTCCTTGTTTGCTGCTGGAACCCCCAGAACAGGGCTGTTCCAGCATCTGGCAGATAATTTTTAGGTTTTATTTGAATGCACAGTAGGTTGAAGTCATAATATTGTGGTTTCATCAACCAAATTACCATTGTTATCTGTTGATTTTCCTAATTATTCAAAATTGGTTTGCAGTGATAACCTATAGCATAACATCATTGACAAATGAGACCTACATACCTACCCTCACCCTCCCTCCTCACCTTGAATACACCACCACCACTACATCCCTAAAAATAGAGCTCCAAGCCTTATTTTTATTATGTAAACAAAAGCAGATGAAAAACACTTTTTCAGACCATTATTCTTGATCTCAGTTGTATATTGGAACCACCGGAGCCCATCCCCAGAGACACTGAGTTATTAGCACTTATTTTTAAGCTCCCTGGGAGGTTGTAATATCTAGCCAAGGTTGAGAACTACTGCTTTAAATCTCTGTAAGACCCATCGTAAATAAAAACAGCCTGCTAATCTCCTGGAAAACTGTCTTCTTCCAATTTTGAAATGTTTTATAATGACTACAGTCTAAACCTGAAGTCATTATCTCTGAGCATTTTTCTCTGAGACATTCCATTTCTTTGATTGCAACAGACACAGAAATTTTCTCCAGAAATTATTCTGATTCAAACTTCCTCTTCACATTATTGTATGTAATGGATGATGGCTTTGAAATAGCTGATTTCAGTTAACATTGCCACTAAAGGTACTGATAGCTAGAGTCAAAACAAAGCATGAATTCTTGCAAATGTATTTATACATAGTAGGCATATCAAGTGGGCATCAGCTCCCTGTTGTAGAATAATCTTTCATAACACACACTTAGGTGAAGATGTCCTGAGTCTCTTCAGTTTGGCAAAGGATTCTAACTTTACCTTTCCACTTAGTAAAGCCCCTTATGGTTAAAGACTAATTGAATCAAGAGGATGATTATAAAGAGCTTTTTGGAAACATCAAATTCAAGGGTAAGGCTGACAATAGAGTTCAGGGCTGAGAAGGCTACAGGGACTGTCTCGATTTTTCTGATGGAAGCAGGGTGTCCCCTTGATGCCATCCTTCCCCACTCAGGGTGTCTGAGTTCCCCACCACTTGGGAAGCCTGCCAGTGCCCAAGGAAAAAATGCCCGTGGGGTACCAATGAGCAAGCAAAGAAGGAGAAAAATAACCAGAAAATATACAAATTAATACTTTGAGTTATAACCCTGCCTTACAAGCATCCTTCCAAAAAACGAGAGTATTAGCATTACCTTTCTGAGAGCTGCTTTTCTTGAGTTAAAGCTACTTATCACTTCCCAAATATACTTTTCTTTGCTGTGACCTTATACCTCTGCCTGGATGATTTATAAAAATGTGTTTTCTTTGATGTGCAGAGGTGATGCTAGGCAGTGCGTGTTTTGTTTGTTTTGTTTTTTAAACTTTTTTTAAAAATTAATTTATTTATTTATTTTTGGCTGTGTTGGGTCTTCATTTCTGTGGGAGGGCTTTCTCTAGTTGCGGCGAGCGGGGGCCACTCTTCATCACGGTGCGCGGGCCTCTCACTATCGCGGCCTCTCTTGTTGCGGAGCACAGGCTCCAGACGCGCAGGCTCAGTAGTTGTGGCTTACGGACCCAGCTGCTCCGCGGCATGCGGGATCTTCCCAGACCAGGGCTCGAACCCGTGTCCCCTGCATTGGCCGGCAGATTCTTAACCACTGCGCCACCAGGGAAGCCCCAGTGCGTGTTTTAAGTTGCTTTTGAATCTGGTATCTCTGGGGTTTGGTATGGGGGAGGCCGCATCAGCTACGGGAAGGAGCTAATGGCTTCCCTTGAGGATCAAACCTTTGACCTTGCTTTCTTGGCCGGATGCTAATCTGCCGAACTAAGGAAAGTCAGACAATGGGGAGACCCAAGGAATCATTCCATTGGCTTCATTGAACATCCCTCAGTTGACCTGATCCTGTATACCCTAGTGTTAAGTGTCGCCTTCTCCTGTGACACCTCACTTACCCCAAGGAGCAATACTGGAATTGTATTCCATTCTCACCAGTTTTCACTACTGGCCCAGGCTGGGGGAGAAGAGCTAGTGGATAAAAAGATGTAGGGTAGGTGATGAATATGGACAAGGCTATTTGTTGAATGAAGGTAAAGGGTATTGTTTCTGAAGCATCATTATAGGGGAAAATAGAGGATTGTTCAATTACCTATTTTCCATTAGGCAAAGGACTAGAGCTAGCTAAAAACATTTGAATTACAAAGTAGAACACCTCCCTGGATCAATGTTTTAAATGGTAAGCAAGTGACTGTGCTACTCAGTTGGATAGTAATGATCTGTGAGCAACAGACAATGAATGCTGAGCATTCAGTAGTTAAGTACAGTTTGCCACAAAGCCCATCTTAAATGGGTAAGGAAGTGACCTCCTATGTGTAAACATGACTGCATCCATGGTAATTAGGTGCAAATGAGAAGGGACAGACTGACTAAGTCAGGCTTTGTCTTCTTCCCACATTAGCTTAAAACAGCACATATAGCCACCCTGCTTTTCATCTTTCCAGCTGGCTCCCTGGGTCACCCCCAGCCAGCTGGGCTGGTGGGCTCTGGGCAAGAATGGAGCAGAGGATTTGGGGGTTTGGAATGAGAGTGATCCTTGGAGAGCAGTGCTGGGGAAGTGGAGGAAAACGAGAACTACAGACAAGAGACAATACCAGTGACAGTAACAGCTACAACCTAGCCCCCATGCTTCATCTGCAAACACCTGCTCCTGCTCGGGGCCGCTGGAAGGAAGCTGAGGGCCTGGCATAAGCTGGATGCAGAATAAACAAATGGCAACTGGCAACTGCCTAGAACTAACTAGACAGACAAATCAGTGAGTCCAACTATTTGGGTGTCTTCTTTGGAAAAATGTCTATTCAGATCACTTTTAATCAGACTGAGTTTTTTTTCTATTGATTTCTCTGAGTTCTTTATATATTTTAGATATTAACTCCTTATCAGATATATGATTTGCAAATATCCTCTTCCACTCCATAGGCTGCCTTTTCATTTCCTTGGTGGTTTCTTTAGCTGCACAGAATCACATTTTTAAATATAAACTGTTGCCAAAGATGTAGTTTCCTGTGTGACATTTCAAAGATAAATCTGACACATCCCTCTTTTAAATATACCTGATCTGAATATCATAGTGGTTTAATATCTACCATCATCCTTTTAAATAATATGTAAGGAAGTTCTTCATTAATGTTAGAAATTATATATAATTTCTGTTGCTTCTTGAGCATGTGACCATTCGACATTCCCCAAGAATTTTACTAAATGCTTTAAAGTCTCTTATTAAACATTCTTTCTGCAAACAAAAGATATACAAATTAAAAAAAATTTTTTAAATATTTCTTGTAGTATTAGGCTTTAAGTTTCTCTTATGTATTGTTACTACTGTAGTTCTTAGTAGGACATGAGCAAAACAGCAACATATATGTGTCATATATCTCGATTAAAATTTTTAGATATAAAAAGTAAAATTGTATTTGAAATGTATCCCTTAGATGGATGAGCCCTTTTATCCCAATCAATTCAGATATTCAAAAATGAGTTTTACTTCTTGCTTGAATGAACAGGATTCAGTATCTTTCTATTCTCATTGTGTATGTATGTTTATAGATTTAAATACTGAGAAACATCACTCAGATAAGGTGAAGGGAATCAAAGATCTTTATAGCAATATCACTTGATTCTTCCAACTGCTTTTGGATTTTATTTCAAAATCTCATTGGGATCCATCACCAGAAGTTAGTTTTAGTTACCTATCCAATGGCAACCTGAGTAAGTTCTCCTTCATTTTGGAGAAGGTAAAGAATTGGAAACTATCTCTTTGGGAAGAAAAAAAAAGGATGAACTGCCCGTCATTAGAGTTGTTTCCTTCTCAACCCAGACACTAACACTGTGCAGAAAAACACCTTGGTTCGGACTCAGAGCACGTTTGCCACTCAGGAGCAGGGAGGGACTAGACTTAGGTTTTGTACAGTGAGGTAAGGAAGACTTAGGTTTTGTACAGTGAGGAACATGCACATGGGAGGGTTTTCAAGCAGATCAGTTTTGTTGGAAGAGTGCATAGGAAAGCCAAGGATCTGAAAACGGGATCCCTGAAAACCCCAAGGCCCTGTGTTCCCTCAGAGAGTCTTCATGAAGTCCCCGGGCACACAGGGCCCAGTTTGGAGACCACAGCCCCAGGGTAGCCTGACCCTGACAGACTCCAGATATGACCTTCCCGTTGCTCCCACATGGCCAGGGGTTGATGTTAGGAGAATGTGCTTCTCTGATGGGTTAGCTGTGTTTTCACAAGCTGCTTCCACATGCACCATTTTTGAGCTGCAGTTCCTCAGGGGGGAACTTTACCACATAGAGAAAAGCAGCCAACTGCGTGGTGAGAAACGCCAGGCAAGATTTAAGGATTACATTTGAAGCTAATTAAGACTACAGTATGAATTGTATGCTCAATCATAATTTCTTGTCTACGTATAAAGTATCATTATTGAGACAATGGGTAGAGTATTTGAAACTTCCTGGAGACTAATTAAATAGAAAGAAGTCTGGCTTTCAGACCTGAAGCTCCACAGTTCAGTTCTCATACCATAAATGTCTGATGTGATGGTTTAATACAGTTGCCAAGATATTATACTAAGAAATAGCTGGATATTTCAAGGGGTTAGTGTATTTCTGTCCTTGTCTGCTGACTTCAAAAATGTGGAATTAATTATCTCCTCATTCTTTCATTCATTCATTTGACCAATATTTATTGAGTGCCTATTATGTGCTGATCCCAGTAGAGCATTAAAGTTTCTGCCTCCTGGAATGTATGGTCCAATGATGGAAAGAGTTTCAAAAGGAAGCAAAAAATATTCACTTTCTGCTTTGGATGTGAACAGAATATTGTAGTTTAGGGGATTAGGGCATAACAAGCAGAGGAAAGTGTTGGATGGGTGGTCAGGAGAGGCCTCTACCAGGTGACACCCAAGCAAATCCTGAGGGATGGGCAAGAGCCACATGTTAAGCCAGCTGGAGAAAGAACTTTCTGGGCAGAAGGAGCAGCGAAGCAAAATCCCTGCTGCAGGATGGAGCTTGGCATAAGCCTAAAATGGTGAGAAGGTCAATGTTTTGCAACCGGTAAATGAGGCAGGAACTGTTGGAGATGGTGATGGTGAGTGAGAGAAGCCTTTAAGCCTAGAGAAGGAATCTGAAGACTTTGGCTGGGAGAGCATGATGGGATTTACAGTCCTTGAAGTCCTCTCTGGTTGCTGGTCAGAGGCTAGACTGTAGGAAAGCAAAAACGTCAGTGAGGGCTTGATTTCAGGAGTCTGGGAAGGAGATCATGTTATCATGGTCCAGAGCTGTAGCAGAGGGGTTGGGAAAAGTATTTTGAAGGTGGAGCCAACAGGACTTGCTGATGGATAGAATGCAAAACACTATAAATAGGAAAAGGAAAGAGAGGACACAGGCTAATAGAATCAGGAGTTTGGTTTGGGGTTGAAAGTTTGGAATGTCTATTAGATATGAAAGGAGAGATGTCCAGTAGAAAATGGGGAAAAATGGCTTTGATGCTTAGGACTGATATATTCATAGGTGTATCATCAGTGGGAAAAAAAAAGATATTTAAAGTCATGGTCCAATTATTTTAATTCTCTAAATACAGAAACAGCTATAGGAAGCCTAATCTAAAAATAAAATGCCTAGCCACAGGTAAACAAGCATTTCTTGGCTCATTAACTAAAGATAGGTTTCTTACATAATTGTATTCTTTTTCTTTCCCTTTCAGTAAAGCAGGCAAGAGATAATGTTTCTTTTGTGAGTGCTACTGAAACATATAAGACTACATACGCACAAATAATTTTAGAATTATCTGTAGATCACATTGTGAGCACTTTTAAGTTTGTCTTGTTTAAGTACAGTAAGCAGAGCTTATTCATACACTATAGTTGAGGCATCATGCCTGTTGATCCAACCCAGGAAAGAATATAGCAGTGGCGTGGAGAGAGGGTCAATCAGTTGAGATTGATGAGCAGTGTGGATTTCCATTCACTGGTCTAGACTCTCTTCTTGGGTATTATTTGTTTTACTTTGATTTCCTAAGGCTCATTATTCTGCATAGTCACATTTTACTACTGCAGTTTTCGTCTGTCAAGTAATCTGTGTGTGTGTGTAGTCATCCCTTATTATAGTGCTTCTGGGAATTGATGAATCCCTGAGAACAGGACAGCATACCTAGTCATTCTATCTTGTTCAGTTTTCCATGTGGCAGAAATTGTTTTAGGGGTGTATATGTGAAATGCCAAGTTATTTGAATGGAAATGCTTCTTTGCTAGTACATTTATAAACACAGCTGGGTGGCTACCTCCCCTTGACCCACTCATACAGATGGTCTGGTAGTGAAGTTATCTTCAATTTTTCACCTGTGTGCAAGTCTTGGCAGGTGACTTTGTCAAACATTTAGAAGTGAGAATAGGCTGCAGGGAGGGAACCGCTTCCAGGAGATAAAAATCTAATTGATAGAGGACCATTATAGACACCTTGTAGTCAAGCTTGCTTTATTTTGCAGGAAAAAAAATATTTTGCTTCCTCCTTCTTTTGCAATTCTAAGTAAGGCTCAACTAAATTACAATTCTATAGATAGATAGACAGATAGAGATACAGATATGAATATAGATATCAGAAACAGAGTTTTGTGATACTTTTTCCTATAAATTGAATACTTTTTCTTCATTTGTTTGAATTTTAATTGACTGTGGGTGAATGATTTTCCTAATCTTATATATAACTGGATGTTCGTATGCCACCAGAGTTTTTTTTTTTTTTTAATAAATTTATTTATTTTATTTATTTATTTTTGGCTGCGTTGGGTCTTTGTTGCTGCGCGCGGGCTTTCTCTAGTTGTGGCAAGCAGGGGCTACTCTTCATTGCGGTGCGTGGGCTTCTCATTGCGGCGGCTTCTCTTGTTGCGGAGCACGGGCTCTAAGCACGTGGGCTTCAGTAGTTGTGGCACGCGGACACAGTAGTTGTGGCACGTGGGCTCAGTAGTTGTGGCTCACGGGCTCTAGAGCGCAGGCTCAGTAGTTGTGGCGCACAGGCTTAGTTGCTCCGTGGCATGTGGGATCTTCCCAGACCAGGGCTCGAACCCATGCCCCCTGCACTGGCAGGCGGACTCTCAACCACTGCGCCACCAGGGAAGCCTGCCACCAGAGTTTTTGTAAGCAATGTGATTTTTGTCCCAAGCCATTTTTAGAGATTTATGTGACTCGTGAAATGGAAAACTGTGGTGGTTCTGCTTTCAAATTCCCAACAGAATTTGTACATTTGTTTGCTCAAAATGGAGACCCAGATCTGTAGTACTGATGATCCACACAACCCACGCCATTGAACGATCAACATTCTTCCTGTAAACTTACTGTTTCCTCTGGTTTCCTAGCTGCTCCATGAATGAGGCCATTTTCTGGTCTTGATAGCATCCTGGGACAGCTGCCCTATACTCAGAGGCATTGGCGAAGGCATATGGTTGTCCATAATGCTGGTTAAAGGATAGTTACGGGTATATAGATAGACCTATGTCACAGCAATACAGCACAAGCAGGGACTCCACACACAGCGAGTAAATGAAAAAGGCTCAACATGGAATCACCTTTGGAAATATTCGGAACGACACATGTGCTGACTTGACCCCAGACCCCCTAAGTCCAAGTCTCTGGCGTGGGGCCTGAGCATCTCTATGTCTCCAAAGCTTCACAGGCAATTCTGATACCAGTCAGGGTGGAGATCGTGTTCACTGTACTGTGTTTGCTCCCTCACAAGGCCAGCCATTTCCTCTTATGAGTGCATACTGCCCTTTTTACAATTACGGGGCCACTTCTGACTGAACTCTAAATTATTATTTACAAAGGGTATTAGCATCCTTAAAAGACTCAAGTGCCACTAAGATTGTTCAAGGAGCCCATGAATTTAAAATGCATAAGCAGTGCTCACTTCAGCAGGGCATCTACTAAAATGGGAAGGTTACAGAGAAGATTAGCATGGCCCCTGTGCAAGGATTACACACGAATTCATGAAGCGTTGCTTATTTTTATAGAAAAAAACTTACAATTACCAAAGGGAAAGTGGGAGAGGCATAAATTGGGAGTATGCGATTAGCGGATGCACACTATCATATATAAAATAGATAAACAACGAGGATTTACTGCATATCACAGGGAACTATGTTCAATATCTTGTAATAACCTATAATGGAAAAGAAATGAAAAAAGAAGGCTATGTATATGTATAACTGAATCACTTTGCTATACACCTGAAACTAACACAATATTGTAAATCAACCATACTTCAATTTTAAAAAAACTTAAAAAGAAGAGAAATTTAAGAGACAAATTGACGAAATGCAACATGTGAGTCTTAATTAAAAGAAAGTATAAAAAAATAAAAATAAATGAAACAATCAGAGAGTTTGAAAAAAATACATAAGCAACTTGAAGAGGAAACGTCATTATTTTGAAATAAGTTATACGAACTATGTCCGGTTCTCTAACACACAAATATAGGAATAAAACTAAAATTTTCCCAGATTCATTTAAATGTATTTATTCTACATCTCGTTTGTCAATATTTCTTTAGTAACGATCTAAGTTAACTCATTCAGTGAACATTACCGTATTCAAGGCATCATGCTAGGTGCTGTGATACAATGATGGCATTTATTTAGATTCTCAAAAGATGATTCACTAATAGTATTGAGATGTGAAGGACTTATTCTCAGAAAAAAAATCTGTTGCTCAAACACCTAAGTTTGATTCCAGCATGTACCTAGTAAAGGCCCAGTGGTGGGAGACGGCCCTAGCCCAGGGTCCCAGCACAGGACTCAATCCTCAGGAGCTGGTGTATCTGACAGCCCACAGTACCACGTGGGCTATGGCCTTGGGAGACCACTTCTTTCTGCAGCCAGGTAGCCAGCTCAAACCCAACTCGGTGGCACGGGTGGACCTCCCCTGTCTTCAGCAGACGCAGATAGCCCACCGTGAGCCCTGTCTGGCCAGGTGGCTGTAGCGTGCCCCACTGTGATCCTGTCACACCTCATCATTCACAACAATCTCAAATGTAGGCCAGTAGCAGTTCAGTCTCTCCAGCCTTGCTCTTCACGGTAGGGTTTTCTTTCTCCAGAGCCAAAGACCACGTACGTACAGTACCACCAAGCACAGCCAACCTCTGAAACAACCCACCACTGGCATGCCCCGGCACACCCAGCTCTGGGCTTCAGATCAGACTGTGGGAGGAAAACTTCTTTTCTACCAACTTAGGTCTTAGTGGTCTGGGGTGGTGGGCGGGAGTGCAAATTAATTGACAATAGAGTCACATGCATGCGGGGTACTCAGTAATCTGAGTAATTCACTGAACAGCCAAGAGTAAAGGCTTATATACCAGCTTAATAGTGGAAAGGAGGGGGAACTAGGGCTTCCAGGGGAAATAAATGGAGGGTATGGCAGCTTCTATAGAGTTTATTTATGCAGTTTCTCATCACTGTGCTAATGGTCGGTCTCCTTCTTGGCTGGAAGCTCCTCAGAGAGAAGATTTATGGCATCTACCTTCTCAGGAAGCTCTGCCTTTAGTCAGATAAGGGGAGCTCAGAAAAGGCTTCTTTCGGCATCTGCTGTATCTCAGATGTCTCCAGTTGAAAATAATCTTATGTCATTCTGTTGGGTCCTTTTAATAGTTTGGGAGTATTTATTTAGGGAGCCTTGCTTATGGCTCCAGTTCTATGTCCGTAATCCTACTTTCTCAGACCTTTCCACTTCCTTCATTCCTCAGTCAAGCCTGTGGTGTGAAAAGAGATGATTCAGGTCTTGCCAGACCTCAAGCCAGCATTCACATGACAGGTGGCAACTCTGACCCTCCGCATTGCTAAAGCTTCAGCCAGGCAAGTAGCTGGCCTGAAGCCCATGCCTTGTTCTCAAAAACCAGGTCAAAGATCTCAGTCTACTGTTCAACTTTGGCGAGTACATTAAAAATAAACCAGAAATAAACAGGCAATATTATATGATGGCAGTGTCACAACTCTTTGGATATTTGTAAACATAGAACTAACTGGGACCGCTCAGTGTGGGGAAAGCAGCTCTTCATGAGAAGATTATTCTACTACAGAAAAATAAGTGGTGCCTGCACAAAGACCCTGAGTCATCTAGAAACTACTGAACTGTGTTTACTATGTAGCAAGCCTTCAGCTTTTACAAACTTCACTCACAGCAGTGCCAGGCCAAGGGTAAGTTCTCTTTTCAAGGGAGGGAGGTGTGATACATGGGGTGGGAGGTGAGAAATGGGACGAGCTGTACCGTTGGGGCTGAGCGTTGATACATGTGGCCTGGAACCACGAGGTGGGGTTTGCAGGGAACTGCTGATGAAGGTAATAGGAAATGTGTTTCTTGCCCTTGGTATCTCTGATATTCCTTTTAGTATCTTTTCCCCTTGCTGACCTTTTCTTTAAATTTTTATTTTATATTGGAGTATAGTTGATTTACAACGTTGTGTTAGTTTCAGGTGTATAGCAGAGCGATTCAGTTATACATATACATATATCTGTTCTTTTTCAGATGCTTTTCCCATATAGGTTATTACAGAGTATTGAGTAGAGTTCCCTGTGCTATACAGTAGGTCCTTGTTGATTATCTATTTTATATATAGTAGTGTGTATATGTTAATCCCAACCTCCTAATTTATGCTTCCCGCCTACCTTTCCCCTTTGGTAACCATAAATTTGTTTTCTAAGTCTGTGAGTCTGTTTCTGTTTCGTAAATAAGTTCATTTGTATCATTTTTTAGATTCCACGTAAAAGTGATATCATATGACATTTGTCTTTCTCTCTCTGACTTACTTGCCCTTGCTGACATTTTATTTCTGGCTCAGTGATGGGTGTTGTGCATTTTCTAGCTTGAATCACTCGGGCAAGTTACTTACCTTCTCTCTGCCTTTGATTCTTCATGTTTAAAATAGAGATAAAAATAGTGCTGACCTCATAGGACAGTCGTGAGAAATAAATGAAGACAGAGAGAGTACTTAGAACCATACGCGGGACATGTCCCGAGTTCACCACTGGCCCTGAGTTCACCACTGTTATCATTAGTCTTATGCCTCATGGCAATAGCAGCAGGACTAGTTCTAACTAGTTCTGGTTCTAGTAGTAGTGTCTGACTTGCTTATGCTTCTGCATAGGTTTCCCTTGGTCCAGTGGAGGCTCCCAGACAATGGTTATTCAGTGCACTTGTTCTGTGAGAAAGAGATTGAAAACTCTCAGTATATTTAAAGTTATCTCAGGCCTATTGAGATGAGGCCTTTTCTCCAAAGCCCATTTTTCGTTTTATTGCAGGCACAAATCTTTTTTTATGCAGATGCTTAACATTTTTTTCCCAATAAAAAACACTCCTTTCACGAAGACTTTCTATTGGGCCATCGTATCTCTATTCTTCTCAGAAACCCACTGGCAAATAATGGAACAATGAGGGAAAGTGTTGGCAATAAAGAACTATCTGCAGATGACACAAGTAGCTGGAATCCCCACTACCTGTAATTATATTCGCCTGCACATGTGCAGAGCTTGATAAAAAGAAAGAGCCTGTTTTGTTGTTCCTTAATTTCAAGAGGAAACAACTGCCAAGAACTCTAGTCCTTAATGACCAAAACAAGCTTGCCTGAAACAGATTCAGACCCATGAACACAAAGTAGCAGATCAAATACATTTTGTGACCTGGTGCACCCTCCAAGGGGTTCCATCCATGTCTCTCTTTGATATGCCATTGTCCCTGTACCATCTACATGGTGCAACAAAAAGGGCCATCTCACGGTGTCTCCAGTTAACCACGAAAAATCTCAGGTAAAAAGTACATTTTTAGGCAAATCCTTTGAGATGAGGATTCGCCGGAAGGATTTGAGTGCGATATCCAGTGTAGTTGAATTCCTCCTTTGGTATTGAATCTGCTGTGCTTTATACCAAAGAGCTCAGCCTCTTCCTACAGACATTGAAATACATTTATTTCACTCATGGAACCATTTAAGCTTTTTTGTTTTTTTTCCTCTGAAACTTCTCTGATAAGCTTGCCTCCACTTACAAAAACATCAAAGCCTGGAAAGAAATTGTTAGACAAGAAACAAGAAAAACACCTTTAGTTTAAACTTCAAATGAGACCAAATTGATTAGTCATCTGAGATTAAGTTGGCTTGGCAGTAAGCTTATAGCCAATCATATTTATCACCCTGTTCCTATTCTAATTTCTCTTTCGAAACTTTAAGAAAACTGCCTACATTCAGGCATATGGTTAAGAGAGGCTGATTAAATCTAAAACCAAACTAGCCGTTGCCCTATTCGTGTCTTGTTTATTCTAAATAAGAAGAAAATAAACCAACTCATGGAAAAAAAGCATTATAGGCACAGACCAAAAGTAACAACTTATTAACGAAAATGTAAGTGTTATTTAATAATTTTATAGCATGTCTAATGAAGGGCAAAGGCAGAAGGCTTGTTACGTCAAATGCCCTTCCCCACGTGAGTTTCGCGTGAGAAAAAATGGTCCTTGATGGCGTCCAGTGCTGGTTCCCCCAAAATCTCATAGAACAGCCTGTTGCTAAAACCAAGCTGAGCTTATTGTTCACCTTGGCAAGGGACATCACCACTCAGTGGAGCTTTGCCAGTGTCTCAGGGGGGTGAGGTGACGTCAGATTTTGTTGAAGTTTGTTTTAAGGCGGGTCTTTCAATGCTGGGACTTGCCACAGTTCAGGATTGGTAGAAACGGGAATTCAAGGCATCATAGGGCACAAACCGTCTGTTGATGTTTTGTGGAAGACTTCATGGGTCTTTCCCAAAGTTTCTGTATCGAACAGTCAGGTTATTTGCCCAGGCAAGAGTCTCCTGGAATAGTAAGTGTCGTTCATGAGTACAGTGAGATAATTAAGTGATGTTCGTGAAGACAGTCAGCCCGTACTTGGATCCTCCTTGACCGAGTTGTGTGTGTGCAGGAAGTGGGGATAGGGAGTTGGGAGTTGGGGGCAGAGGGTTTCAGTTCTCCATGGCCTGAGAGGGTGCATGCCTCTCAAGAACTGCTCTGTTTCATCGTGGACAGGTAACCAGATGATACTGAGAGGAAATAGAGGGGCAGGTCACGTAAAGCTGTTGATTATTCAAAATTCATTTTCATTTAACTTTAATAGCATTTGGGCTCCAATGTCCCTACCTCTCCAGCCGCGCTCAGTTACTCCCTCCCAAGTAGGCGTAGAAAGTGTGACAGGGTCTCTGCTCTCAGGGACTGGGTCATCCAGCTAGAGACTGAGACCTGGCCCAAGAAACCACCCTTATGTATTTATTCACAGACATTCAGATTACAGCGCACGCTTTAAGTACTGTGGGAGTTCATAGAAAATAAACATAATGGGGTGACAAGGCTTATTAAATACACGGGTTTCAACTGTGAAGAAAGAATAAGCAAAAATTGAGTATGTTTAATGTAAAATTTATTTTAAAGATTATTCTCAGTTGCTTTAGAACATAGGTCTGATCATGTCACTCCTGTTTGCCTTTTGAATGAGTCCTAGGCCAACAAAATCTCCGACTGTCAATCAGTATTTGTTGAATGAACAATTGGTATTCATGCTTTAAGTTCGTAGAGAACAGATATTACAGAATCTGTAGCTAAAAAAAAAAAAAATCTAGTTCTATAAAAACAGAGGGAAATTCTCAATTCTCATTAAAAATCTCTTGCAAGTCTGATTTTCCAGCATTAGAACATTTTCATATATCCTACAGACTTATTTATTAGTGTCAAAGGTCTGGATTTTTCTATTTCTCACTTTCTTTTTCTGCTAGAGGTAGACATGCCAAGAGAAGTTCCAAATGCACAAGATGAAATCGGTGATTCACAGTGGCTGGAGCTCCCGTCCATCAGGGCCCAGGTTCTTGTCAGTTCATCTCCACTTCCTACCATGATGAGTGACGTTAGCCACAGAGTTGCGTGTCCATTTTTCACAGGCTCCTTGTCCTGGCCGAGTTGCTGTATGGCCGATTGCATGTCTCTCATCCAGAATTCTCTTCAGTTTCAATTTGCTCTTATATCCCTCTGCATGTTCTACATCTATCCTAGGGAGGGTAGCATTTTTTAATAAAGAGCCTCCTTTGGAATTCCCCAGTTGTCCAGTGGTTAGGACTCCGTGCTTTCACTGCTGAGGGCCCAGTTCAATCCATGGTCAGGGAACTAAGATCCCACAAGCCAAAAAAAAAAAAAAAGAGTCTCCTTGAGACCCTTGGGAAGGAAAGCAGCTGATCTGGCAGTTTCCGTAAGAATGCACACCCGCTCATGCTGGAGGGGTGGGTAGTATAGAAATGAACAAAGACCATCCGAAGCTTCTGTCTCTTCTGAGCCTCCTGTAGCAGGGAAGTTGGCCACCATCACTTGTGTGTTTGGCAGAGACTCATAGGCAGGCAGGGGAGTGGGAAAACTTCATAGTGGAGGAAAGGGGAGGCTCCCACTGGGCCCTGATGCAAGGCTGTTGGCCTGGGGAAGCTGGGGGAGGGCTAAGGAGAAGCAGACCATCCTATGTGATGGTTAGGGGTGCATGCTTGGCTTTCTCTGGTTGGTTTTCAGTTGGTCTCCAAATTAGGGAAGCTGCCAGTTATTAATCAAGTACTAGCCATTTGGGGACAATTGTTACAGTTATTGTGTAGCTTCCTGGATTGTCACTAGAGGTAATGTGACTTTCCTGATAAGTCTGCCTTAGAGCAGGCTGGCTTCCTGTGTTTGTTGTATAAGGGGCTGGTTTCCTGGGCAGGTTGCTGCAGGTTGTGGCTCAAAGTTCTATTTTTATACATGGTCTGGCCACTGCCCATTTGTATATTCCATCTCGCAGTGGGGATATATGTGAAAGTTATAATGTAACAGGGCTCTGATTTTTAAAAATACTTTATTTTCAAATTGTATTTAGTTACAGTTGTAATAAAACTAAACGTAAAATCACAGCAAGACCCTTTTTGACCCACCTCCTAGAGAAATGGAAACAAAAACAAAAATAAACATGGGACCTAATGAAACATAAAAGCTTTTGCACAGCAAAGGAAACCATAAAAAAGACGAAACAACAACCCTCAGAACGGGAGAAAATATTTGCCAACAAAGCAACTGACAAAGGATTAATCTCCAAAATATACAAGCAGCTCATGCAGCTCAATATCAAAAAAACAGACAACCCAATCCAAAAATGGGCAGAAGACCTAAATAGACATTTCTCCAAAGAAGATATACAGATTGCCAACAAACACATGAAAGGATGCTCAACATCACTAATCATTAGAGAAATGCAAATCAAAACTACAATGAGGTATCACCTCACGCCAGTCAGAATGGCCATCATCAAAAAATCTACAAACAATAAATGCTGGAGAGGGTGTGGAGAAAAGGGAACCCTCCTCCACTGTTGGTGGGAATGTAAATGGATCCAGCCACTATGGAGAACAGTATGAGGCTCCTTAAAAAACTAAAAATAGAACTACCATACGACCCAGCAATCACTACTGGGCATATACCCTTAGAAAACCATAATTCAAAAAGAGTCATGTACCACAATGTTCACTGCAGCACTATTTACAATAGCCAGTACATGGAAGCAACCTAAGTGTCCATCGACAGATGAATGGATAAAGAAGAGGTGGCACATATATACAATGGACTATTACTCAGCCATAAAAAGAAACGAAATTGAGTTATTTGTAGTGAGGTGGATGGACCTAGAGACTATGATACAGAGTGAAGTAAGTCAGAAAGAGAAAAACAAATACCGTATGCTACCACATATATATGGAATCTAAAAAATAAATGGTTCTGATGAACCTAGGGGCAGGACAGGAATAAAGACGCAGACGTAGAGAATGGACTTGAGGACACAGGGAGGGGGAAGGGTAAGCTGGGATGAAGTGAGAGAGTGGCATTGACATATATACACTACCAAATGTAAAATAGATAGCTAGTGGGAAGCAGCTCCATAGCACAGGGAGATCAGCTTGGTGCTCTGTGACCACCTAGAGGGGAGGCATAGGGAGGGTGGGAAGGAGACGCAAGAGGGAGGAGATATGGGGATATATGTATACATATACCTGATTCACTTTGTTATACAGCAGCAGCTAACACAACAATGTAAAGTAATTATACTCCAATAAAGATGTTAAAAAAAAAAAACTAAAACTAAACCTAACCAGGTAATTTGGAGTAAATTATCTACCATAGGTTTTTCTCTCCCTTCAGTATTAAATAGATAGACCAGTCTGTAGCAGTGTGCACTAATTAATTGTAAAGAAAATATAAGAACCAGGGTGTTAGCCAATGACAAAGATTTAACATAATTTGTTGTCTCCTTGGATCTATTATCCATTGGGACCTGAGTTGGTGGATACCCCTGAGTGTGTTTCTTGCAAAGAAGTGTTCATGAATTCTTGGTCTAAAGGTCTAGGGACCAGCAGACCTGGGTGAAGAAAGAGGAAAGAAATATATGGCTTGAAAGAAAAAAGAAATATATCAGAGATTGGTAGAGACGGAAGAAAAAAAGCCTTCATTTAAAACTCGACCAGCTGAGAACACACACAATTCTATTGTCTAAACCACTTAAAAAACAAATTGCTGGGACTTCCCTGGTGGCGCAGTGGTTAAGAATCCACCTGCCAATGCAGGGGACTTGGGTTCGAGCCCTGGTCCAGGAAGATCCCACGTGCCGCAGAGCAACTAAGCCCGTGCACCACAACTGCTGAGCCCACGTGCCACAACTACTGAAGCTGGCGTGCCTAGAGCCCGTGCTCCGCAACAAGAGAAGCCACCACAATGGGAAGCCCACGCACCGCAACGAGGACTAGCCCCCGCTCACCACAACTAGAGAATGCCTAAGCGCAGCAACAAAGACCCAACGCAGCCAAACAATAAATTAATTAATTAATTATTTAAAAAATTGCTAAGAAGAGGTTATTGAAAAGGTGCTTTATGGAACTCGTGAGATTCTTTCATTGAACATTTGTTGGGCCCTACTATGAACCTGTCACTGGAAATATCTCCACTATTATTTGCTAACTATATAGTCTGTAATCACACGGAGGAAAACACTATATATTTTCACTAAGACAGTGAATAGCTTGTGGCTTCCAAGTTTAATATTTAAAAGAAATGACTATCAGGAGAGATAAAAGGTGAGATAATTCCTGCTTAAGGAAAAAACACTCTTTATGTTACTTTTGCACAAGTGGTATTGAAACCAATTATTTATTGAACACACACCGTGCACAAGGGACTGGGTCAGGTGTCTGGAAAATGGAAAGTATTTCCAGAGTTGAAGGAATTTCGGGAAGCCTCGTAGAAAGGATGGACGCATACATCTGCAATGCATTGGTAGATAGTAAATGCGCCTCCTGAGTGGTATAAACTCAAGGGCTCCCTGGGGTCTTCTCTGGGAGGGTGCTATTTCCTTGCAGCTGGTGAGCAAGGGAGTTATCACAACACATTTGACAAGTCTTACAATTTCATTTGTCAGGTTGAAAGTTAGTACAACGTCCATGCCAGTGCATGTTTAGACATTTATTTTTCTTATATTACACTCTGCAGACAAGTGAGAGAGGAAATTTGACAAGCAATTTGTGTTATGTCAGTTACACCAAATCACATCCCTCGTCTGCCCCTCTAATCGCACAAAGCCCATGAGGCGTGAAGTTCCAGGGGCTTACGATGTTACTGAGAAGTATGGAAAGGACACAAGGAGACGTCAGCAAAAAGAATCTTCCCATCAGCAACTTGATATGACTGTCTCGTGACTTTCAGAAAATAACTTACCTTCACCCACTTCTAGTAGTTACCTGGTGTTATGAGGTGAATATTTGTGTCCCCCCAGAATCCATACAGTGAAGCCTTAACCCCCAATGTGATGGTATTCAGAGGTGGGACCTTTAGGAGGTGATTATGTTTGGATGAGGTCATGAGGGTGAGACCCTCCTGATGGGATTAGTGCCCTTATAAGAAGAGGATGCACATGCACCAAGGAAAGGCCATGTGAGCACACAGAGAAAGTGCTGTCTACAAGCCTGGAACACCAGGAACCCAATCTACCAGCACCTTGATCTTGGACTCTCCACCCTCAGCTTCTGTGAGAAACAAATATCTATTGTCTAAGCCACCCAATCTGTGTTATTTTGGTACAGCAGCCCAAGATGACAAAGGCCCTGTCTCTCCTCACTGTGAATCTCTAGAGCAGTGACTCTCAAAAAGGCACAATTTTCCCCCCCAGGGGATATTTGGCAAAGTCTGGAGACATTTTTTTCTTGGTACAGTGGGTTTGCTACTGGCATCTGGTGTGTAGAGGCCAGGGATGGTGCTGGCCATGCAGCATACAGGACTGCCCCCCACGGCAAAGCATGATCTAGCCCAAAATAGCAATAGTGCCGAAACTGAGGAAATTAGCGCCAAATTCAGTACAGACATCTCCCGAGAAGCCCTGGAAACCTGACACCTCTCCCCAACAGCATTATTAACTCCTGTCTTTTTCTGACAGTTCCGAAAACCACCACGACTAGGAAACCCATCAAAACACTACTCTTGGAGCCAGATGCCATTAGCTGGAATGTGTTCCCTACAAATGATCGAGCTGGGCCCTCTCATCCGCTCTTGAGTCAGCACACCTTCCTCTCCCTGTGGGCTCACCCTGCGAGCTGTGCAGAGTGACGTCTTCCAGCAGCTCAAGTGTGTATGTTGGGCATCCGTGGGGCAAGTGATGACACCAAGAGAGGACAGTCCAGAAGCAGTTCTGTGGCCAGTTTTCTTCCAACCATTTCTCTCACTCTGCATAGACCCTTTCGGTTTCCCAGGCAACTAAATGCATTACCGAAAAATATATGCATGCAAGATTTGTATGGTAAAAATAAAACAACATAACGTTAAATTTAGGGCTAACATTTGAGATCATTCAGATCTCTGAAAGCAACTCCCTTCACTTGGGGAATGGCTTATGCTTCAGTTTTAAGTACTGTCTTGGGATGCCTGACTGGTGTTTGCACTGGCTGGGGCTCGGTGGGTTCTGTTCTTTCTGTTCCTGGCTACCATATAGGCGGAGAGATTGGAAGGTACGTCGTTCAGTGCAGTGTTTGTGGAATGCCTGCCTTGATCCAGGCCAGTCCCAAGTACCAGAAGCTCAGGTGTTAAGTGCCTCAAGGACATTACTGAGGTGAACAGACCCTCACATTCTGCTAGAGATAGGCCTGGATTGGAGGGTGGGGAGGAGCCAAAGCATCTTTGGGAGAAGGGGACATAGGAGCAGCCTCCTAAACGATGTGACCCCCGAGCTGAGCCCGGACAAGTCGGAGGAAACCAGACAAAAGAGCAAACAATGGAGGAAGCAAGAACACCAGGAGTTATACCCCAGTGACCCAACTCCTGTGCATAATTCACAAAACTACAACCAGGGCCACCTGGTGGGAGGAGAGAGCTCCCGAGACCTGCAGGGGCGCTGTTTGCCCGTCCCGGAGAGCGTGTGTTTCATCTGGTAAGCGAGGGGCTGCCGTGGATGGGGTCAGAGGATGGTGACACACACTGGCTCGTGCTTCCCAGTTTAATTCTGCTGGGATGAAAATCTGACCAATTTGCATATGTTCGGGCATATGCAGACCTATTCCACGGTATCAAGCGATGGGATAGATTGACTTTCCTGTTCTTATTGACCTCCCAATGAACAAAGTCACAGTATTGAAGTAAGTATCCCAAATTCCCCATCCTCCTAACTCCACTCACATTCTGTCCCTCCCGCAGGTAGACAAGAAACCCCTTGGTGGATAATGGCCTTTTTTTTTTTTCCTGGAGCAAGTCCCCAACTTTATTTCTACCTTTTCCCAAGACAGCTGAGGGACCTGGTCCCACGGGGACGGGCACGGGCTCCTGCTTCCCTTCCACCCCAAGCGTGCCCCGAGAACAGCCCTCACCGGGGAGGCCAGGAGCCGATGAGGAGCGGGCTTGGCTGAAGGCAGAGCATCAGGGGAACCCGACAGCCCCTTCCCACCTTCCGGGGCCCCCTCGGGCCAAGTCCCTGGGAGGGGCAGGGGCGTGGGGTGGGTGTCAGATACAAACAAGGTTCCTGGAAACGGCAACACAGGGTGACAGCAGCTTTGAGTCCTGACTGCAGGGCCCTCACGTTCTTGCCGAGTTTCCCAGCATAATGCCTTTTACATGGAACAAAACCAAAAAACTTTTTTTTTTTTTTTTTGTCATTGCCGTTGGTGGTAAACTGTATGGGCTGAGACTTATTTCCCGTGTTCCTTCAGAACAAGTGTCCCAGCCCCTTCCTGGGCCATCACCTCCCGGACGGGGCGGAGATGTGCCCTGGCAGTTTCCCCTGCTTCTCTGCAGCATGCAGAGCTGTGTGTGGGAATCATCTTTCTTTTCCAAGACAGGGAGCCTTTCCGGTCACTGATTTCCCGGAGAGAACCACGGCCTTCTCCAGGTATTCTCCGTAAGAAAATCCATTAAAGCGCCTGAAATTCACGAGGAGACTCAGTTGAGAGGAGTAACATAGGACAGAATTTAAACTTGATTTGCTGTTCCCAGTAAAGTGGCAGATTATCCCCAAGGAGACACCTGGGCGGCTTTCTGTTGCTGTTTAGGACTTTCTGTTGCTGTTCAGAAACTGGTCTGCTTGTCTTCGCGTCCTGAGTTGGGACTGCGTGTTGTTGACTCTGGGGAACACAGAGCGAGTTTTCCTTCTAACAGAGTAAGATGAAGCAGAAGTCAGTGGTAATGACATTGATGATCACAGCTGGTGTCGTGGGCTGAATCATCATTTTTATTTAAGTAAGTCATGTTTATTTGATTTTGCTTATTTTGTCTCCATGCTAATCTTAGGGACCTAGAAGGTGGGGAGGTGATTCAAGGGATTTCCAAGTGTGCTAGAAGTGGAGTGACAGATTACATGGGATCACATGTGACGGAGGATATGAGAATATTTGTCAAATAAAACGAAAGATAGCTAACTGTTGTCTGTGGTCTCCTCTTCAAAGGAGCTGCTCTAAACATGAGCCTAAATCCAAATGTTGCCCAGTATATTCACTTGCTTCGGCTGCTCTAACAAAGTACCACTAACTGGGTGGATTAAACAATAGATATTTATTTTATCAGGATTCAGGAGGCAAGAAGGTCTCGGCAGGGCTGGTTCCTTCTGAGGCTGGGTGGGAAAATGTGTCCCATGTGTCTCCCCTAGTTTCTGGCATTTGCTGGCCATCTTTTGTGTTCTTTGGCTTATAGAAGCATCACCTTGATCTCTGCCTTCATCTTTACTTGGTGTTCTCCCTGTATACGTGTATCTGACTCCAAATTTCTCCTTTTTAAAAGGACATCAGTCATACTAGATTAGGGACCTACCTTGTTCCAGTATGACCTCATCCTAAAAAATGACATCTGCAGTGACTTTGTTTCCAAATAAGACCTCATTCTGGAGTAATGGGGCCTAAGACTTCAGCGTATGAATGGTGGGGGAGGGGAGATACCCAGTTCCACCTGTGAACAGTAGCATTCCCGTTTCCACCCTATTTCACCCAAAGTAGCCCCGTCGGCTGCTAAGCAGGCAGCCACTCTGCCCTTCACCACAGGATGGGGCTCAGCCGCTTAATTTTACTGGTTAGAACCAGCAAGGATGGCAGTCCTGAGTCTCCAACTAAAGAAGGAAGGAAAGAAGAGAAGACAGAAAGCCCTGCCGACACCTGGATTTCAGACTTCTGGCATTAAGAACTGTGAGAAAATAAATTTCTGATAGAAATAGATTTCTAACACCCTGAGTATCACCAACAGTGGCTAAGGGGACACCTCCCTGAAGTTCCAAAGTCCTCTCCAGCTTTGCTCTGGCCTGAATTCCTTGTTGAAGAACAGAGCCACCAGATGGTTCTATGCTCTTTCCCAAGTCGTGGTTGCCCTTCCTTGAACCTGGCTATTTATTCCAGTCCCCGCCCACCTCTCGGCTCCTGTACTTGACCTTTGCAATGTGTCACTGGAAGGAAAGTAGTTGCTGCAAGACCGCCAGGCAGCTGGTGGAACTATGTTAGCCCTAACTAGCCCCACTGAATCTTCACGCCTTCAAACAGGCTAATGGCCCATACATTCTAGGAAGCATATACTCCAGGTTTCTATTGACTTTGAAAATAAGGTAGCAGAGACTGTTCCTACTGGATTGTAAGATGTACATGGAAAAACTTTTCTGTAACATGAAGACTCCTAATTGTTTTTGATTGATGCTTGGCGTGGATTTGCATGGATTGTTTTGGTTTGTTTCGACGGTGCTGACCACAATCACTGCATTATCATAATTAAGTTGTTTGTACACCAGAGTTCAGGCTCTTGGGTGATCCTTTTAGATCACGCCAAGTCAGCTTGACACAGTGCCGGGGCAAAACCTGCAGTGTCCGTTCTAGAAGTTGACACTGCTAAAGAAGTCATCCTTACCAAACGAAAGGCCCTCTCATCACCACACCTCACTGCCATGAGGGCAGACAGCCAGGAAAATCAGATTTCTGAAGATGAATGCATACTTCAAGTTTTCAAAAACTGCAGCTGTTTAGATAAAAAAACTCAGACACCAGCCTCTTTGCTGGGCTTTAGGGCAACTGATCTGCAGAAACCCTGTGTCTAATATTTTCCTGCCTTTTTTAATCTTCCCTACAATCTCTTCCATTCACTGTATCTTCCTCCTTTGCTACAAGTGAAATCCCATTACAATAAAGAAATTGCCAAAGGACTATCCAGTTTTTTTCCTTTTCCTAGAATTTTGCAGTATTAAGTGTTGCTTGTAATAAATGTGTCATCAGCTGGGCTCAGATCTAATATTAGTCATTTTGGTTGAGTGGGATTAGTGGAAATAATCTTTAGTCTATATTTGTTCCTCTAGGCTCATTTTTTGCCTCTGCCTTTATTCTCTTTTATTCTTTTATTCTTTATCTTCATGCTTTATCTTTTTTCTATTTATCACCTTATGGAGAGTCCATATAATTATAATAATTGTTGATTTTTATTTTAGTATAGCACAAACACACCAAAGTTTTAAACTCATCAAAGTATAAATACTTTAAGTTTTAGTTGTACACACGGAGCATAAGCCTACAATATAAACACTGGAATTCTAGATACATTAATAATGCCAGCAATTCCATACAAAACGTCCACTGTGGTTAATTAATAAAGAAACGGGCAGTATTATATAGCCCAAGATATTTTTACAGTTCATAGGAGGAATGCTTTCACTAGCTAGGGAATTTGGAGAAATATCTAAAACATGACCAGTTTTTATTAAAATAATTTAACATTATCTTTGGGTTCCAATAATGAACCCAAAATTGAAATTGGAATTCTGTCTACTATGAAACTATAAAAGATGCCACATTTCTTTATTCTGAAAAAAATTTTAAAATACAGGCAGAAACTAAAAAAAATAAGCTTTGACCTAGACATTGAGTTTTATAAATAAATTCTGTTAAAAATCTATCTCAACGTGAGGACAAATGAAGAGAAGGTGGTTTTTTTTTTCAGAGTTGCTAAAAGTTTATTTTCAACCCAAAATTACTAGATATGCAACAGAGTGATGTGTCTCATTCACAGAAAAAAAGACAGTCAAAAAAACCTGACTCGTAATGGGCCACATGCTGTGTTCAGCAATGACTTTAAAGAGGCTACTATAAAGAGAAGTTTTTTTTTTAAAGAAAAGGTATCTTTACTGTTGTTGGTAGGGGCTGCTCTAAATCATCTTATACCCATGGAAGGAGATTATCTCCTAAGCATAAGGAGACGAGGATCTTTTAAGATCTGGAACAAGTGCAGGTCCCTGGCATATAATTTAGGGTCCCATGATGTGTGTTAGAAGGTTAGAGTGATTGATGATCCAGATAGCCCCAAGATGCCTCGAGTTACCTGCAGTCTGAAGTTTATTTCAGCTGTGAAGGTGAATCTTTCATGCCCTGGTTTTATAGAAGCAAAATCAGACCCTGGGGAACCAGTCACCTAAAGCCGGATAAGACCTACTGGTATCCAAAGCTCAATTCAGTAATATAAATTAGAATTAGAATTGCCTAGTAGAAACCAGTGCTTGGCTTGGCTGGTAGGTACTGGGAAGAAAATCAACTTGGGACACAAAATTAAGTGAATTTCAATCAACGGATGTCCTCATTTGAGAACCTGCACGGGGCATTCTTCCATAAGCAGCTCATTGGTTAACGAGGAAAGTGGAATTGTAGGCAAATAATTATAACTCCTTCTTCTGTGAGATTTATCTCTCTGGCTTATGAAGTCCTCTTTGAACGAAGTATGGGGGTAGGGGGTGAATGTATGAAATCAGAGCAAGAAAAATGCATTTAGGAATAAAGTGTATTTAGAGTGAGTGGCTCCTATCAGACAATGCTTAAAATACACTACCATGCATTCTCTCCAGCCATCCTTTTGCGTAGTTGGAGCATTTCTTTTATTTCTGATTTTTATCAGCATCAAATCAAGTTGCTGTGAAATTAAGATGTCTTTGGTGGTACAGATCTGTGGGTATTTGGTGACATATAAGCATAGTAACAGGAACAGAAATGTAGCTGCCCTTATCCACCAGGATCACCCCAAGCGAGCCCCCCAGAACCCCAGTGCTCTGGGAAGGGAATGCGTGTCATGCACGAGAAGGTTTCTCTTTTCAGACAAATTTGGCAAACTCTAGGTTAAACTAAATTCTCCAAAGGGTTTCATTTTGTCTAACTGCAGGACTGCAACAGGCTTCACTTTGCTAATACACATTGTAAATTTCTGAGTTAAGCATCAGACACAGCATTTCCCACGCATATGCTACAATGAAACCCTTTTTAGAATACAGCATCCTGTAGAACTAGAGTTCCAGGGATCTGTCACAGAGGTAGGTAACAACAGCAGGATAAATGTGAATGAATTCCCATCGAAGTCCTGTGGTTGCATTGTGTAGTCAAAGAGCTCATGTAAATTGTTTATTCATTTATCAGTAAACATAAGGTTATTAGATGTCATCCTGTCCTTGGTTTATATTATTGTTGGAAAGATTAATTACATATATAAGCTAACTAGAGGAAACTTCAGTGAATGTCTATAGAACAACTGAATAAATGAGTTACGGGGTAGGTGTCATACAGGTGGTACAGATTATACCTGTGAAAAAAGCTCAGAGGAGGGAGTGATGAGGGCTGGTTGGAGAGAGGAGTTTCTGGCCAAGAGACTCATGGAAAGATACCAAAGCCAGGATACAGTCAGCTCTGCAGCCTTACACACATTATTTAATCTCTTTGGGCTGCAGTTGTCTTCTATACAAATTGGAAATTGTACCTGCCTTTTCTATAGCCCTAGGGAGATACAAAGTAGAAACTGAAATAGATGTGACTTTTCTTGAAAACATTAAACCACTCTCTAATGTAATCTATGAGCAGCAGCCCTTTGTGCCCTTTATTGAAACCCTTTTATTTTGGCAGAGGGGTAGATCAGTTTGAGAAAGCAAGAACTTGGGAATGCAATGTTAGAATTCTTCATTAGGCTACTTGCATTAATCAATGAATTACTCTTATCCCAATGTGATAATATCAGGCCAGAGGACTAACTGCAGGTTCTATTACTGAAAACAAGCTTTTCTTACAGAAATACTGACCTCACCTTGTCTCAGACACACTATTGTCTGAAATTTTCATCCTAGGAGAGTTCTTGGATCTTTGTTAGACAGAAATCTTGACCTAAAAATAAAAAGCCTTCCTAGGTTTCTCCCCTGAAACCAGAATCAGTGTTTAAATTTTCACCTCTACTTCCTTTCTGCTTTTAAAATGAGGCAATGAATTGAGATAATAATTTTTTTTGCTATCATGCTTAATATTTAATCAAATTATTTAAATCTTGTTAAAATGTATTATACCAGTTACTTGCCTCATTTTCAATATTTCTCAAAAATCAATTTATTTCTAGTTCAAAAAGGTGCTTCAGCAAACCTCCTGTTAATTAACTGTGGTTTTTATTTTTAGAGTGATTCTTCTACAAATTACGTATGCATATCTTAGCCACCTTCTTGTCCGTATTTCTACTCATTACCTTACTTCTTGACATTTCAACAATGTGAGAATTTCTCAGAGCCTAATTCAGTGAAATCCTCTGCATAAGATCTCAAGGTGCTAAAAAATACAATTCCTCTTGTCTTCCAAACAGATGGAGTAGGTTATTTATTTGGAGATGGTAACTCTTGAAAGAACTGCATACCATATACCGCAAACCTATAAGATTTGCTTTACTTGACATTATTTCTATTCAGAGGGTTGAGTTACTGATTGCATCATTTTCTCAGACCAACTGCTTACCAATTCTGGCATGTGAAATAGGTTCTGATGTGTGTTATAAGGCTGTGCTTGTTTTTTCCAAATCATAGTTATCAGAAAAAAGCATAAGGAACTTTAGTGTTTCTTCCAGAATTTGTCTCAAGCTGTACCCACAGCAACCGCTGGCTGATTCCTTGACTCCAGCTGATCTCTTCTTACTATGACTTTTCCTCTCTCTTTCTATTTGGATAAATCGTTAATTAAAGCAGCTAGCAGATACATAAAAGAAGGTTCGCTTTTTTAAAAAAACCAATGCATTTCATTAAATATTGATTCTAATCTGGCAGGAGCAAAGGGGCAGATGTAGAGATGAACAGGTCCCATTTTGGGAAAAAGGGGCTGGCATGATGAAACCAGAGGGTCAGTGTTGTCACACCCATTTTCCAATCTGAGAAAGGAAAGCATACAGACAAAAGCATCAAGAGAAAGGGATTTTTACTAACAAATTGTTGCAAGGGATCCAGACTTAAGAAAAACCAGCCTTCCACATTTAAAATTAAAAAAGCACAAATGTACCATGGTTTGTAAGGTCACATTTAGTTCATTCATGGTGGACAAACAGCAGTTTTCTCACAAGATAATCATACCGTCTGTCACATATCAGTGTTGCAAACATCAGAGATGAGGTTGATTCAAAAGTCAGCAGCTGCTAGAAAATTACTCAAAGATTCATTCATTGGGATTAGGGCTAGAAGGGCGAGCCTGTGTTTCTTTCCCTTTCTCAGTTTTGGATTTGTTTCCCTGAGCTGGTTTCTAGTTTTGTTCTGTCTTCCTGATTCTGGATTGTGTTGAGCACATGATGTGTAGACAGTCATGATGGAGTCAGAACAAGGTACCAGTTTTCCTTCCCGATCCCTCCGATGTTGAAGTTCTGCCCCTACAGTGGCAGTGCAGATTTAACCACCTATGTTTGTGGTTTAGCAGTTTTCTGATTTGGGACCATTAATTTGGTGGTTGACCAGTTGTACAGACGTAAGTATATCAAACAGTGTGGATTCATTCACAAAGACCTCTGTGCATGGTTATCAAAACTAGACCTATGTGATAATAAATCTTGAGAGTTAACTTTTGTTTTGTTTGTAGATCCTAGGTCTGTAATTTTGTTTCCTTTATGTAGCAGAAATAATTTATTCCCTTTCACCTCATCTACTGGGATCAATGACACAGCAGTGGCCGAGGCATTTCTGCCAGTCTTCACCTCCATTACCTATAACTCAGGGATTATTCCATTTCTCTGAGCTCCAACTTTTCAGTACTCCTGGCCGTGCTGCCTGTAGGGCTAGGATTCCTTAAGCCATACAACATGAGCCAAGCCAGTGTCCTAGGAGGATACTGTAGACCTCAATCCCACATATTAAATCTACTTGTTTTTAATGGGCTTGTCATGCCTAATTAAATGATATTTGCCTTTAAATGTGACATCTATGGCATGGTCATGGGTACAGATTTGATTTTTTTCAATTATGTTCTAGTAGAAAGGAGGACAGATTCTAGTTCAATCTATAAAAACCTATGGTCAAAGAAGATAAACAGGTTAGTCAAGGCATTTTTATATTATTTAACTATTGTTTTAAGCAGTGTAGACAGGACCACTCAACATATGTTGTTATACTAAAAGGATTATTATTATTATTAACTTTTCCTGATAACTTATTACCTATTTTACAAATTTTCAAGAGATTTTTTCTGAATTCTGAAGAATTAATTAGAACAAGATTCCATTTAAAGAATGTTTCATCTAGTTTTTGTACACATAACCTGTTAAATCAAGCATTAAAGAAAGAGGAAGTAGAAAGAAGAAGGATTTTATAATAAGCCCAACTCAAAATAGAACATGAACCACAACTAAATTTGTGTCATTTACTCTAAGTAATTAATCCTTGTTGTCTTGATCTTGGGTTAGTTCGAAGTCCAGATTCTCAAAGTGAATGAGTTCTGGAACCCTGACTCAATCCCTTGGTAGTCTGAAAGATGTTCATTTGTTTCGAGGATTTCAGCTTAAGAGGAGTGTCTGTAACCAAGAGGCTATTTTCTATGGTATCAAGTGTTAACGGTACCCGTTAGAGTTCTTTGATCAGGCTCTTTTGATGTTTCTTCCAACAGACCCAATTATTGATCTGTGGTTCTGGCAGGGTCTTTAGGAGAGTGTGGGAGAAAATCAGAAACCACCTATTGATGATATGGCTGAATTGCTCTGATTATTTATTCATTACAAACAACAATATCAAACTTGAGACGAGTTTAGTTTTGTGAGAAGTTAGTCAGTGACTAGCATTACAGTAAGTATATATTACGGACAGTGAGGGTAATGAAAACTCTCCAGGATCTTTTAATTTATTCCATAAAGAGTGCGTTAGGAGTCCCACCAACTGAAAAGGCTCTTTTAAACCTAAAAATGGAATCTTTCTTTTATTGGCCATTATTTTTTATTTATTTAATTATAATTAAATAATAAATAATTATATATTGTTTTATTATAATCTTTCTTTTATTGCCATTCTTTAACATGAAAGGGAGCATGTTTCTAACTGAACTGAAAGGTTCATAACTGCTGAAGTATCATCCTAAGACTTGTCATCACTAAGGAGGTTGGGTTTCTCTTTTTTTCATTTGCCAGGTCTTTTTTTTTACTGAAGGCTTGATAAACAGGACAGCTCTTACAACAGTAATAAACCAAACAAAAGCTTGCAGAATGCCAAACATTCCTAATTATTTCTAACAAACATCCCTTATTTCATAAGGTGATGAAGAAAACTCTTTGATGTTACCCAGCAGCAGTCTGGGAAATGCCAGAGACAGTTTAGATATAAAAGACATTTTTTTAAAGTTTTATTAGTTTGACTCTGGGGTGTAGATTTGGAGAAGGCAATTTCAAAAAGAGCTATCAATGCAGCTCAATATTAAAAAAACAAACAACTCAATCAAAAAATGGGCAGAAGATCTAAATAGACATTTCTCCAAAGAAGACATACAGATGGCCAAGAGGCACATGAAAAGCTGCTCAACAGCACTAATTATTAGAGAAATGCAAATCAAAACTACAATGAGGTATCACCTCACACCAGTTAGAATGGGCATCATCAGAAAATCTACAAACAGCAAATGCTGTAAAGGGTGTGGAGAAAAGGGAACCCTCTTGCACTGTTGGTGGGAATGTAAATTGATAGAGCCACTATGGAGAACAGTATGGAGGTTCCTTAAAAACCTAAAAATAGAATTACCATATGACCCAGTAATCCCACTACTGGGCATATACCCTGAGAAAACCATAATTCAAAAAGACACATGCACCCCAATGTTCATTGCAGCACTATTTACAATAGCCAGGACATGGAAGCAACCTAAGTGTCCATAGACAGATAAATGGATAAAGAAGATGTGGTACATATATGCAATAGAATATTACTCAGCCATAAGAAGGAACGAAATTGGGTCATTTGTAGAGACGTGGATGGACCTAGAGACTGTTATACAGAGTTAAGTCAGAAAGAGAAAAACAAATATCGTATACTAATGCATGTATGTGGAATCTAGAAAAATGGTACAGATGAAGCGGTTTGCAAGGCAGAAATAGAGACACAGAGGTAGAGAACAAACGTATGGACACCAAGGGGGGAAAGCAGGGGGGGGGGTGGTGTGATGAATTGGGAGATTGGGATTGACATATATACACTAATATGTATAAAATAGATAACTAATAAGAACCTGCTGTATAAAAAATTAATTAAATTAAATTTTTTTTAAAAAGCTGTCAGGAGACACAAGATATAAGTTCCTAGTGCCTAAAGACAGAAAGTAACTGCTGTTTTGTTCAGAACTTTCCCATGTAAACAAGCATTCAAACTTTTTCAATAAGCAAACACTACCGTCTTGAATGCCTCACCTCTTTGGTCGGAAAGCCACATAAACCAGTTTTAAAATATAGATTTTTTGCATATGTTTTCTCCCCTTTTGTGATAAACTGTTCCTATTAAATGTCCTTAAAGTGGCAGGTTTTTATGAAACATTAAGCTCCAAACATTGCCAAAAGGAGAAAGGAAAGAGAAAAAGGAGCTAGCCGCATTGCAGAAAGAGCTGTGACCGCCCGCAGAGTACTGTGCTGGGGAATCCTTGGTAAGGGCTAACAATGTTCCTTTGGCAAAGGAGGAAAAGGCTCTTTTCACATTTGCCCGTAGACACACAGTCACAAGGAAATCAGTGCCTCACTTTTACATCTTCAACCACTGAGCAATGTAAATTCAGTGTGGAGAGAAGATTCTGGAAGATGGTGGGTAGGAAACCCAGGAATCTGCTCCCTGCACACAGACAGCAATCTCACTGGCAGAATCTGTCCAGTGTAACTATTTCGGAACTCTGGAGTCTAATGAAGGCTTGCACCTGTTAGAGGAAAGCTTGGACGGTGAATTATGGTTAATTTTGGTCATCTTCAGCTCTTAGCCCAGTAACAGCTACCCATTCTCACACCCAGCCCTTGGGAGGCAGCTATACACGTGTTCATGGGGAGCTTGTATGCAGCTGGCGGGAGCTAGGGTGGGCAATAAGGGATCCGTCCTCTAAATACTAGGCACTCTGTGTTCAGATTGTTGCTACTGATCATGGAGTTGCAGACACAGAGGCAGCTGTTGTTACACACGCTCCCCAGTTGTCGAAAACCCCTCCCCCTCCGGCTGAAGTGACTTCCAGGGAACTTAAAGGGCTGGTGCCCTTCCCTCCCCCTTCATTGTTCTCTTTTTCCCCTTTTGGGAGCCAGATATTAAAGATTAGGACATTCAAAAGCAAATGTGTATGTGAGGGAAATTAGAAAGTCACCACGTAGGACCAGGGAAAGGCACAGGTTCAGAGAAGACCTGAGGAGACCTTCAGTTTACACCTCAGCACACAGACATCCTACAGCAATTAAAAACAAAACCCAGCAAACCCGCACAAGGGGAGGAATCTGAATTCCAGGGTTGCTACGTTGTTAGATTGCAGTGTCCAGTTTTCACTGAACAACAACAACAAAATCACAGTGGATACAAAGAAACAGGGAAGTATAGCCCTTTCCGAGGGAAAAAATGAACCAACAGAAACTTCCCTGAGAAAGAGCAAGTGGCAGAAGTGCTAGACAAAGGCTTTAAAACGCTGGGTAATTATAAAAGCTAGTCTTATTGTAAAAACAGTTTGTAACTCCACTTTTTTTGTTTTTTACATGATTCAAGAGAATAATGCATTTTTAAAAATTATTAGTCTAAAAGCTAGTATTATTGTACCTTTGGCTTACAACTCCATATTTTGTTTTCTATGTACTTTAAGAAAGTGACGCATTAAAAAAAGTTATCATTTTATGTTTTTGGACACAACATATATAGAGATGTAGTTTTGTGATATCCATAATTGAAAGGGTTAGGGGTGGAACTATAAACGAGCAGAGTTTCTGTACATTATTGAAGTTAAACTGGTACAAATGTAAATTGGAGTGTTAAAACTTTAGGACATGAAATGTAATCCACATGGTAACCACAAGTAAAATGGTTACAGAATGTACACAAAAGGAAATGAGAAGGGGGTTAAAACATTTCACTGCAAAAAAAAAAAAAAAAAACACAAAAGAGAGAGTAATGTAGGAAATAAGGGACCAAAAAAGCTACAAGGCATGTAGAAAACAAATAGCAAAATAACACAAGTTAAGTCCCTCCTTACAATAATTATTTTAAATATAGAGGGGTTAAACTCTCCAATCGAAAGACAGAGATTGGCAGAATGGAAAGAAAGAAAAAAAAGACATGATCCAACTATATGCTGTCTACAAGAGACTCACTTTAGGTCCAAAGACACATAAATCGAAAGAGAAAGGATATCTGTACACCTCTGTTCATCGTGAACGATGTTACTATGTTCATAGTTACCATGTTCATAGTAACGTCGTTCACGATAACTGAAATAAGGAAGCAACCCAAGCGTCCACCAACAGATGAATGGATAAGCAGAATGTGGTATATGCATACAAGGGAGTATCATCCAGACTTTAAAAAAAAAAAAAAAAAAGGATATTCTGATATATTCTACAATATGAATGAAGCTTGAAGACATTATTGCTGAGCAAAATAAAGACACACTCTATGGTTCCACTTATATAAGATACTTAGAGTTGTCAAAATCATGGAGATGGAAAGTAGCACGTTGGTTGTTAATGGATGGGGTGGGGAGTTATTGTTTAATGGTTTAATAGAGTTTAATAGAATTGTAGTTTTGCAAGATGAAAAGAGTTCTGGAGATACGTGGTGGTGATGGTTGCACAACAATATGAATTTAATCAATATCACTGAACTGTACACTTAAAAGTGGATAAGATGATAAATTTTTATTATGTGTATTTTACCGCCATAAAAAAAGGAAGAAAAAAATTAGTTTAGAGCAACTCAGCAAAAACTCACAGGTCAGTTTTAGCGTCTCCAGAAACAGGGAAGCCAAAGATGTGCTAAGACCTCATAGACAAAGGAGTTGTAATGTTCCTGATCCAGGGCTGTTCTCGGCTGACATTTTTTTTTAACCTCTTTCCTCTAACGTTGGTTTGAGAGATTTGAGTTTACCATCACAAAGACCAGCTATACAGAGGACCATATGAACAATCCAGAGTGATATACAATCAGCTTAGGAAAGGACTCAAGATCACAGGTGGTTAGCCCATAAAACCACTCACTACTCAATATTGCCACCACCGGTGGAGAAACCAAGGGGTAGTGCACAAATCAATACCAGGAATAGGCTTAGTGCTGAAACAGAAACAGAAACAGGCACAGTCAGCGAGAGCAAAGCTCTGTTATCTCATCGTGAAATTCCCACCAGCTCTCATGTGTACAAGAGCTCAGCAAGGAGCAGCTGCTCTAGGGCAACACAGTTTGTTAGGTCCCCTGAGTCCATCCACACACCTCCACATGCCCACCAACTCTAAACAGAAGACCCCAAAAAGAAACATAAAGAGAAGATAGTTTTTAGTTGTAATTTACAAACACGCCTGCCCACACACAGGGCAGGAAGGGTAGCAAAGTTACAAGGTTACAGTTAGTCCGTCACTGATAGGAACAGTAGTTGTTTTTTTACACAATTGTAATATGTCCAATAGTCATCTCATATCAGTATTACACATGTCAAAGATAAAGTTATTTTCATGAGAGGCTAAGTAACTTCAAAGAAATGGCCCGAGGATTCATTTCTGTTGAGAATTTGAGCAACACAGAGTGACCTTTAGTTGGTGGTGGTGGTGGAGTTGTTTTTGTTTTGTTTTCATCTCAGGGAGCATCTGTCTTAATCTTGGAGCAACATGCTTTTCTTTTGTAACACGTGATGCCAATGAGAGTGGATAATGGAAAGCACCTTGGTTCCCAATAGTGGCAAGGTATTCACTTTGTTTTCACAAATCTAAGTGTCTTTTGAACCTGATGACCTGTTTGTCTCTCCCATGGGATTTTGCTCTGTGGTTCTCCCATATGATGTTCACTAGTTGTGCATGTTTTTCTTTTTTCTTTTTTTTTTCTTTTTTTGGCCATACCGTGCGGCTTGTAGAATGTAAGTTCCCCGATCAGGGATTGAACCCAGGCCCCGGCAGTGAAAGCGCCAAGTCCTAACCACTGGACCACCAGGGAATTGCTAAGCATGTTTTCCTTTGTGTGGAAAAATAAAATAGAAATCCAACTTGCCCATTATTATTAAGTTTCAGAGTTCACTTGGTTTCCACTACCCACCTCATTATCCCGGCTAGAAATTTCTGAATCCTCTTCCCCTGCGTTACCGCCACCGTTTCACTGGGCTCGAAGCCTTGTCTGAGGACTCTCCATCATGGCTGCTCTTCTGTTCCTGATCCCCTGAGGGCCAGGTCTGTGTAGGCACAAGTTCCTTGCTCTCGTCCTGAAATATTAGTCACCTGCTAGGTGGTATGGTCAGCATGAGTCACTCTGTGATGTTAGGCTGTGTCATGTTATTTACTTATTTTTAACCCAAGTTAAATCCAGGGGAAGGGGGAACAGTCTTCAGTCTGCAGTGGTTGGTGGCACCCGTTCTAAGACAGGAAGCTCCTCTATTTCCTGGCAGGCTTATCCACAGCGTGAGGCCTGTACTCTTATGCTCTCCTCCTCTCCATCCTCACAGCCTCCCAAAGCACTGCTGAGCCCCAGGTGCCCTTGATGTCCCTGTGCGCATATATATATGGCAGTGACTCCTGCTGTTTTCCACACTGGGGAGCACATGCAAAATGACAGTATTTGTCCAGCACTCTGGGGCAAGTCGAAGAGGCTGCTCTGGGAAAAGTGGTGGTTCCTGCCACTTGAACATCATGGCGACACCTTGCTTCTCATTCAGGGCTCACGGGTTGGGAAGCTGTGTAAGATGAAACCACACTTTCAACACACACTTTCTGTCGTAATTTTTTAAATGATGATAACAAAAACTAAAAAAAGAAAAAAATGCTCTAGCCTAATCCTCTCCCTCTCCTCATTTTTGCTCTCAACGTTGATGATGTCCAAGGCCACACAACCAGTCTTCTGTGCTCATTCAGGAGTGGGGTTGCCCCTGTATGCACAAGGATTGAGAGAGTTTGCTGCTTCCTTCCTCCATCACTTCCCTGATAAAGAATGCGCCCATCTTCTCGCTTCTGTGAATTCAAGTTGGTCTGACAGTGGTTTGTGCGGGGTTAATGATACAGTCTCCAGCCTGCTGAGCTCAACAGAACTAAACTCGTAGCCCGAGCTGAGTGTGATTTAATGATGAGTAGGTAAAACCAGGTGCTCAGAGGACTATCTTGTACAAAGGATCTTCTCCAACCTGTCTTAGGTGCTGTCATTGGAAAATAAATATGCTACATTTGGAGGTTTTCAGGCAAACCATTTTTGTCAGACACTTCTCGGCTGTTGTCAAGTGAATGAAGACACTTTCCTATTTCGGTAATTTAGACATCAGCATTTTTTTTTTCATCCAAGCTAAAATAAGCCACCTAAACATAGGATACGAGCAGATACCAAAATTACGAAGTCTTATGTTTTATTTATTACTGCCTAGAATTAAGATGTCATTGCCTCCTTCCATGGTTCCATTTCCTGCCCCCCAAGCACCACATGCCAGAGAATTAAACAGCAAAAGAAGTTATCCTTTAGAGACCTATAAGGAGGAAAAATATTTAAATGGCTTTTAGGAGCTACCTAAATATGTCTAATTGGGGGATGGGAGACAAGACAGGAATTTAACTTCAGACACATGCCGATGCCACCTGAAAAATTTAAGAACAGGCAACTTTGCTACAGGCATTCCTTTACTTAGTTCCGGAAGAAAATTAATGGAACAGAATTGGAAGCTGCAGGTGGGATGAATTAATTGTCTTGCAGGGTTATTGGCAATGCCTAAATGGCTTTGTAAACTAAAAGTATTCCATAAAGATGTCATTATAAGTACCTCTATCATGGGGAGTAGCATAATTAATAATGATAAAGTGAATTAAGGAAGCAAAGTTGCATTTTATCTTATTTTTTCCACGGGAAGTAAAACATGTCAAATTAGTAAATGTTATATGGTAGAACCATTCAATAAAATCCCATCAGAGAGACAGATCGATCATCCAGTTACCCTAGTTCAAAGGACACCTAGTTTTATATATTGTTTGTAAAGTTTCTCTCCCTTCTTTAAATGTTTCTCTTTGCTTTATAGGGACCAGAATGCAGATGTCATATATACACACATTTTTGTGTTTTGATTCTTATTTGTTAAATAATACAAGTCCCAACATAGCTCCCGTCAAGGCGTTTTTGAGGTTATGTTAGAATTACCCTATGTTTTCCTGACTTCTGTGAATAGCAAGCAGGAACCCACCGATTGCAAACCTCTATTGAGTCCTGAGTCCAGGGTTATCACTGTGTGTTAAGTGCTTCCCACACATTTCTTCTCAACAGCCTTGTAAGGGAGGTACCATTATTCTTGCTGAGGCTCAGAGGCATGAAATAACTTGTCCAAAGAGTCAGTCCCACATCCGCCCAGCACCAAAAGTCCAGACATTCGCTGTGAAGAAATACCGTTTTCTCTGTGTATGTGTCCACAGTTACCCCATAAAGAATAATCAGTGATGGGGAACAGACAACATTGCATTAACGTGGCCTCTTGTGTTCTCTTTTTCACCCCCATCTCCACCTCTCCCTCCACCCTCTTCCTCTGTTTTGACCGCATTTCAACTCTTCCCTTCATTTTCTTTCCCAAAGGCAAATACGCCATGCGAGACCTGGTCCATCGGCTTCCAGGCGGGAATAACAGCAGCAACGCGGCGAGCAAGGCCATGTCGGATGACACGGTGACAGCCGTGTGCTGCACCCTGCACGAGGTGATCACCAAAAACATGGAGAATGCCAAGGCCTTACGGGACGCTGGCGGCATCGAGAAGTTGGTCGGCATCTCCAAAAGCAAAGGAGACAAGTAAGTCAGACGGTGACTTCCTATCACATAAAATTGGTATTGGTAGAATCGGTTCTAAGTGTGCCCAGCATACCCTGGGCATGGGTAACACTACGGGACGTCACTGGGAAGCACTGGTGTCTGATAATCAAGAGAAGGAAAACAGCAGATGGTTTCCAGTCTTCCCACCCCACAAGGAAAGCTGATCTTACTAGTAATTTTGATTTGGTAAATAACTCATGACTTCGTGAGTCCTGGGATGTTAGTAAGATAGGCTTGACAATCCAGCGTCCAGTCTAGTGCCTAACATGTTCCTTCCATACGGAAGAGATGACCCTGATTCACGAAGGTGTTTGGTGGCAGCTGTTCCTCTGTGGCTGCAAGTCCAAGTGTTGATGATGGATCCATATCCTTTTGTTCTGTGCCTCTTCAGTTCTGCATAGCAAGTCAGGGAGGATGGGGGAGAAAATGGTGTGACGGAGTCAGAGAGAAATCAGCATCCAACCAGCACCCTCCCTTACCAGCTGTGCCTTTGGGACAAATGATTGAATTTAACAAGTCACTGTGCTCATACTTTCCAATCTAAAACTGAGGGAGGGGCTGTCATAAAATATTTCCTGAAAGAAGTAATAATCAAGTCTTAAAGACTGAATAGAAATTTCCGGGGCAGAGGGGATAGAGGCAGTGAGGAAGGAGGGCTTTTATGCCAATGGAATAAAGAGAGAAAAGGCTCATGTCAAAGGCGCGGCACCACCAGAAACAGGAATGTCCCCAGTTTGATTTAAGAATCGATGGTATCTTATAGTATGTAACCAAAACATATCTTCACAAGCCACAGTGTCAGTATATCAGCGAGCTGTCAATTTTACAAAAACATTCACTAACCTTAATTCAATTTTGCCTCCTGGAAGTCCCTCAGTGTAATCAAGTAAGATTAAAAGGGTAATAAACCTTTTGTTATCAAGGGTCTACTTCTTGACTTTGCATTCCTGGCTGCACCCCCCACCCCCATTCCTTTATATCTAAACGCTGAGTAATTTTTCTCCTGTTATTAAAGGCTGTGAAGGGTGCACTTTGAGACTTTTTGGAAATTCTCTCATTTAATTCAAGATATTATCATTGCATAATAAATGAAGTTTCAGGGCTTCTGTTTAAGCCCCCTGAGACCTCCAAATAGGTTCAATGAACAGTTCAGGATTAGGATTTGAATACTTTCCTATATCAAATATAGAGAAGCCCCTCTGGACTCGTGTAATAATTGTGCAATGTAGATGGATGGCTTGAATTATATCTTATAATACTTATGGTAAAATGCTCTTCTACATGGGCAGGAAGCCACGTGGTTTTCTTTTTTATATAGCTTCAGTAGACCTTTGGAATCTCTAATTGAAATGCTTACCTGTTTTGAGCATTAGGAACTTAATATGTTGATGCTTTTCTTAAGCAAACACACATGCACACACAGGAAAACCATAGTCCACAAAAACTCTCTGATACATTTGTCTATATTCATGGGACATTCCAAGAAGAAAGTGTTTTCTCTGAATCGTAAGACAGTAGAGCTGTGGGAGGTGGTTACATGAATTCCTTCCATCTGTGTGAGCATCCCTACTGGACCTTAAAGAGAAGAGATGCTTTTATCAGTCCTATGGTCAAAGAAAATTATTTGATGAAACTAATTAAAAACTCATTTGAGGAAACCACCTATGAAACAGTATATATCCACATTGCCAATCCAGAAAATAGTCTTGTTCAGTCTGTTCCCATCTGGATTACTGTTAATGGGAGATTCCTTTCACTACAAATAATCTCAAATCTGTGCTTTAAATTGACTGAAAATGTCTTTATGGGATAGATACTCGTTTCATGTCATTGTTTCTTTGTCTCTTTTCCCCAGTGTTAGCAGTCTGGATTTATGAATTTAATAAGTGTGGAATTGCTTTGAGTCAAGCATCTTCCCAGTTATAATTCTCCTGCTTAGTCAGCCTCATCCATTATTTTATGTGGTTTATCTCTTTTATATTTAGTGACTAATTTGGGGATCAAAACAAGGTTTTTATAACTGGAGATAACCTTATCAGCCACCTACACTTCCATTTGATTATTACTTCTCACTGCTCTTAAAATGAATCCCGAAGAATTGCTCTGGATCTTACCACTAAACTCATCATTTATCACTCAGTTCTGTCATGATAGTAGGCACTGAGACTCCCATGGCCTTCTAGACGGGTTTTAACAAAATAGAAACACTTTATTGAAAATAGAATCTTTGGAATTGGAGATGATTTAATAATTGGAAAAGGGAGGAATATCAGTTGGCTCTAGTTAAGTTATCAAATGCTTGCAAACTTGCCCTCCTCAAAAAATTATTCAAACTTTTAACTTGAGATCGCGTGAGAAAACACAGATGAAAAAACCTACGTAGCTATGATTCTGCCTTTAACATATTTATAGGTTTTATTTCTAAACATACACAAGCTTAAATATGCCGTGATACTAATGAGTCAGCCTGGCACGTTGCCAATCGCAGTCTGTTTGAACTGTATAACTCACCATGTTTTGCCAATACACTGGAAGAATTATTCTGGAATCCTGCGGCTGGAATGGCCGTGCCTAACACCCACAATGAATGGCATCAACTGAAATTCTCAGCCGCCCCTAATTTGACACCTCTGGTGAAGATCAGACATTGTGTAATCGTTAATGACCCTTACAGGAGTCTTTTATAACTTACCATTTTAAGTCTTGATAACTTACTCTTTTCACATCATTTGAAACAGGCAATATGGACAAGTCCATCTGTTTCAAAAGTACGTTTGTATTTTTTCAGATTTTAACAGTTATGTAGGAAATAGTGTTGAGTGTGTCACTGTATTTTGTCATAAGACAGAAAAGCCATTTAACAGCCTCGACTGTTACTTGTCAGTAAGGAACTCTGTTTGTGGCTGAGGTTATAATCACTTGTCACATTAGAAGTACTCAGTTGTTCAAGTCCTTCAATCAATAGTTATAGTTTTTCAAGTAGACGTTGCATGGGACCAGTCTAGTGGATGAATCAAAATTAAAGTCTAAAAAGAAAGCGATGTTTCTTTGACCTTCATCAGTTTTTTATAACGCTGTGATGTATTGGCATTTTAATTGAGAGGTTAAAAGCTGCTATTCATTGCATATTCACAGTCTCTTTCTATTTTATGACTAAGCAAGGAGTAGAAAAAAAATTACACCATCAGAGGAATTTTTGCATACTAAATATGTTTCAACTATATTATCGCTACCTGAATATTATTAATATGTATTCCTCTAGAGTTGCTTGACTTTTGTCATAGATACATATCTAGCTAGTGGTGATAAACTACAGCAAAACATAGCATTTAATCTTTGCTCAGCATTGATTATATAAGAATAATATGTGAGGATCATCACAGTTGCAGAGGTTCTCCCCAAGGAGCCTACATAGGGCTCGCCAGCACCAGGAAGACCAGCCCCCAGATGGGAGAGCTGGAGGGACGCCATAGGAAACACAGACTCCGCTCTTAGAGGGCTCACGCAAAATCTCACATACCTCAAAACAGAGCGTGCAGAGGCAGCAGTTTGAAAACAGCCTGGGTCAGACCCCTTGCCGATCTTAGAGAGCCTCTCAGAGAGGCAGGAGGCAACTGAGACTCCCCCCTGGGGACCGAGATGTTAGCAGCAGGCATTTTGGGGAGCTAGTTCTACCACGAGGACACTGGTGCTAGCAAGTGCCTTTTGGAGTCCTCCCTCTAGTCTGTTAGCACCAGAGGCTTACCTGCCCACCAGCCAGTCAGCCCCAGTCCCGGGACCCCCTACGTCGAGCAGCCGGCTGTGTCAGGACCCAGCCCCGCCCACCAGCAAGCCAGCAGCCTCCACACAAGGCAGGGCCTGGCAGCCAACCGGACCAGGGGCCAGCCCCCCTACCAGTGCACCCACAGTAGTTGGCCCTACCACAAAAGAAGGACCCACACAGACCACAAAGGGGGCGCCCCTAGAGCATACATCTCTGTGACCAGAGGAGAGCGTGCTGCTGGGCCCCATGGGACATCTCCTACATAAGACCACTTCTCCAAGATCAGGAAACGTAACAGACCTACTTGATACATAGAAATAAAAACAGAGAATAAAGCAAAGTGACAGAGGAATGTGTTGCAAATCAAGGACAACTAAAACTCCAGAAGAAGAACTAAGTGAAATAGAAATAAACAATCCACCCAATAAAGAGTTCAAGGTAATGATCCTAAAGATGCCCAGGAGAAGAATGCACACAGTGAGAAGTTTAACAGAGAGTTGGAAAATATAAAGAAGAACCCAACAGAACTGAAGAATACAATAACTGAAATAAATAATACACTAGAAAGAATCAATAGTAGATTAGATGATACAGAGGCATGGATCAGCAGACTGGAAGACAGAGTAGTGGAATTCAACCAAGCTCACCAAATAAAAGAAATTTTTTAAATGAGGATAGTTTAAGATACCTTTGGAACAACACTAAGCATACTAATATTCGCATTGTAGGAGTCCAGAAGGAAAGAGAGAGAAAGGGGCAGAGAACTTATTTGAGGGGATAATAGCTGAAAACTTCTCTAACCTGGGAAAGAAAAACAGACACCTAGGTCCAGGAAGTACAGCAAGTCCCAAATAAGATGAACCCAAAGAGGTCCTCACCAAGACACATTGTAATTAAGATGGAAAAAATTAAAGATAAAGAGAGAATCTTAAAAGCAGCAAGGGAAAAGCAACTAAGTATGTACAAGGGAACTCCCATAAGACTCTCAGCTGACTTTTCCACAGAAGCTTTGCGGACCAGAAGAGAGTGACATGATATATTCACAGCGATGAAAGGAAAAAACTTCTACAACCCAGAATACTCTATCCACCAAGATTATCGTTCGGATTTGAGTTTTACAGGCAAGAAAAAGCTAAAAGAGTTCAGCACCACTAAACCAGCTTTGCAAGAAATGTTAACGGGACTTCTCTAAGTGGAAAAGAAAAGACCACAAGTAGAAATATGAAAATTACCAAAGGAAAAATGTCATTGATAAATATACAGAAAAGGTAGTAGATAAACCACTTATAAAACCAGTAGGAAGGTTAGAAAACAGAAGTAGTAAAATCATCTGTAACCACAATAAGTAGTTAAGGGATATACAAAACAAGAAAAGATACAAAATATGAAGTAAAAAATATTAAATGTGGAGGAGGGAGATCAAGATGGTGGTGTAGGAGGAAACCAAGCCCACCTCCCCCCAGAAAACACATCAAATCATCTTCATGTGGAGCAACTCTACTGAAAACAACATGGAGACTGGCAGAAAGGCTCTTCTTCGACCAAGTCTGTAAAGAAAGATACACATGGAGTCTGTATCTACAGAGGAAGGGAGGAGTTGTGGTCAGGTCAGGACCTGTGCCCTTAGCAGGGGACACAGAAGAAGAAGGAGCTATCATGGCCTTGGGGATCCTCCCTGGGCAGCGAGGGGTTCAAATCACGCACTGAGCACCCCAGCCCTGGGGTCAGACACCAGGAAGACAAGTTGCCTTACCTGGTTAAACACCAGTAGGATTTACAGAAGAAGAAAACAAGCCTCGCTTGTTAACAGCCCATGCACAAACTTGCTTACTCCTGGGAATAGCTCAGAGGAAGCAGATTGAAAACTGTCTGGGGCTCTAGCTGGTTTCCCAAGACCATGCCAGCCCACACTGGGCACCTGCTCCAGCCCCTCTTGCTCCAGCGCTGCTCTCCACTAGAGTGGAGGCCACCATGACCAAGGAGAGTGTGCACACTTAGAGAGAACAGAGCCAGCTCGGACTAGACCCTCAGGGCTTCTGCTCTAGCCGCTGATAGGGTGGTAACTGCCACTGAGCACAGAAGTAGCCCTGGTTCACACCTGGCTCTGACTCTAACCCCTCCATCTCCAGCCATATCATCCAACAAGGTGGTAGCTGCCAGCACACCCCAGGGGAAGATGTGACCCATGCTCACTTCAGATCCAGCTCTCCCACCAAATCCACTGGGCACACACACAGATGGCATAGGGATGTTCCCACACAAGGACACCCCTTCAAGACTGGGATAGGTAGCTCCTGCACCTAATTTCATAGAGACAGAGAACGTTAAACAAAATGAGAAGACAGAGGAATATGTTTCAAACGAAAGCACAAGAGAAGATGGTGGAAAACAGCCCTAATGGAACAGAGATAAGTAGTTTACCAGACAAAGGGTTCAAAGCAATAGTAATAAGAATGCTAACTGAGCTCGGGAAGAGACCGCATGAACACAGTGAGAACTTTAACAAGGAACTAGAAATTATAAAAAATAACCAGTCAGACAAAGCTGCAGTCATCAGAACAGTATGGTACTGGCAGAAAAACAGACACATAGATCAATGGAACAGAATAGAAAGCCCAGAAATAAACCCATGCACTTATGGTCAATTAATATATGACAAAGGAGGCAAGAATATATAATGGAGAAAAAAGACAGTCTCTTCAATAAGTGATGCTGGGAAAACTGAACAGCTACATGCAGAAGAATGAAACTAGAACATTCTCTAATACCATAAACAAAAATAAACCCAAAATGGATAAAAGACCTAAATGGAAGACTGGAAATCTGAAACTTCTAGAGGAAAACATAGGCAGGACACTCTTTGACATAAGTCATAGCAGTATTTTGAGAGGTCTGTCTCCTCAGGGAAAAGAAACAAAAGCAAAAATAAACAAAAGGGACCTAATTAAACTTAAAGGCTTTTGCATAGCAAAGGGAACCATCAACAAAATGAAAAGACAACCTATTGAATATCCACAAACGATATAACCAACAAGGGGTTAATATCCAGTTGTATGTATCCAAGATACATATATATATCTAACATACAACTCAATATCAGAAAAACAACCCAGGGCTTCCCTGGTGGCGCAGTGGTTGAGAATCTGCCTGCCAATGCAGGGGACACGGGTTCGAGCCCTGGTCTGGGAGGATCCCACATGCCGCGGAGCAACTGGGCCCGTGAGCCACAATTACTGAGCCTGCGCGTCTGGAGCCTGTGCTCCGCAACAAGAGAGGCCGCGATAGTGAGAGGCCCACGCACCGCGATGAAGAGTGGCCCCCGCTTGCCACAACTGGAGAAAGCCCTCGCACAGAAACGAAGACCCAACACAGCCATAAAAATAAAAAAATAAAAAAATGTAAAAAACCCAATTAAAAAATAGGCAGAAGACCTCAGTAGGCATTTTTCCAGAGAAGACATACAGATGGCCAACAGGCACATGAAAAGATGCTCAGCATCACTAATCATCAGGGAAATGCAAATCAAAACCACAATGAGATATCACATCGCAGCTGTCAGAATGGCTGTCATCAAAAGGACAAAAATAACAAGTGTTGGCGAGGATGTGGAGGAAAGGGAACCCTCGTATGTTGTTCGTGGGAATGTAAATCGGTGCAGCCACTATGGAGAACAGTATGGAGGGTCCTCAAAAAATTAAAAATAGAACCACCATATGATCCAGCAATTCAAGTTCTGTATATTTTTCCAAAGAAAACAAAAACACTAATTAGAAAAAAATACATGCACTTCAATGTTCATTACAGCATTAATTACAATAGTCAGTATATGGAAGCAACCTAAGTATCTATCGATAGGTGAATGGATAATGAAGATGTGAGATAGATATATATATATATAGAGAGAGAGAGAGAGACAGAGACAGAGACTATTACTTGGCCATAAAAAAGAATAAAATCTTGTCATTTGCAACAGTATGGATGGACCTAGAGGGTATTATGCTAAGTGAAATAAGTCAAAGAAAGACAAATACCATATGATTTCACTTGTATTTGGAATCTAAAAAACAAAAGAATAAACATAACTAAACAGAAACAGACTCATAGATACAGAGAACAAACAGGTGGTTGCCAGAGAAGAGCGGGATGGTAGGATTGGGGGGGTGAGTGAAGTAGGTGAGGGAGATTAAAAGATACAAAATTCCAGCTGCAAAATAAATGAATCATAGGGATGAAATATACAGCACAGGGAATATAGTCAATAATATATATTTTTTTAATTTTATAGCTACTTTATTTATTTATTTATTTATTTATTTATTTATTTTTGGCTGTGTTGGGTCTTCGGTTCGTGCGAGGGCTTTCTCTAGTTGCGGCAAGCGGGGGCCACTCTTCATCGCGGTGCGGGGACCGCTCTTCATCGCGGTGTGCGGGCCTTTCACTATCGCGGCCCCTCCCGTTGCGGGGCACAGGCTCCAGACGCGCAGGCTCAATAGTTGTGGCTCACGGGCCCAGCCGCTCCCCGGCATGTGGGATCCTCCCAGACCAGGGCTCGAACCCGTGTCCCCTGCATTAGCAGGCAGACTCCCAACCACTGCGCCACCAGGGAAGCCCAGTCAATAATATTGTAATAACTTTATATAGTGACAGAGTTATCATGGTGGTTATTTTGTAATGTATACAGATATCGGATCACTAGGAACTAACAGAGTGCTGTAGGTCAATTATAATTCAGTTTTTTAAAAAAGAATAAAGTGTACCTGTGTCTGTATCCATGAAAAGATCTAAAATTCTCTAAGTCAAAAATATTTAATACATTTAGAGCATGATACTAGCATAAATGTGAGATCATTTAGCAACTGTCCATTTTAGTGAAAGAAAACATGTATATTACTTAAATACAGCTTATCTCTCATAGAGAAAAAATCTTGAAATTTATAAGAACTCTGTATTTTTTTCTTTTAAAAGTACACGATATAACTAAGAGATTTTCAAACACAGCCAAAGTTGAATTCCAAGTCAGCAATAATAATGGTAAGAGTGACTGTTACTGTTTCCAGTAAGTAAACGGATGAAGAATACTTAAACATAGTTGGTCTCCATTGCAAACGTGAAGACCCAGGAAAATAGCAGACATTTAACTGATCGTGTATTAGCATCCCATCATTTCATTTGCAGGTCCTCACACATCCATTCGCTCTGGCTTTCAAATCCAAGCTCTACCTGATCCCATCTACCTATCTGCTTACTTTGCATTTTAAAAACTATTTTATGTCAGAAGCAGTTTCGATCTCAATTCAGATGTTGTCTTTGAGGGATCTGTGGGCCACTGCACCATGGGTCAGCTTCAGGGGTGGACTTCACCTTGGAGTCCTCATGAGTGGTCATGTCCTGCCTAACTCCAGGAGTCACCACTTAGGCCAGGGGTCGGCCAACTGCAACCCACAAGCCAAATCCCACCCACCACCCGTTCTTGTAAATAACACTTGATTAGAACACAGCCACTTCCATTCTTTTGTCTATTATTTATGACTCCTCTCGTCCTGCAATGGCAGCGTTGAGCAGCTGCGACCGAGACCATATGGCCCACAAATCACAGAGTATTTATTATCTGACCCTTTACAGCAAAAGTGTGGCAGCCCTTGCGATCAGGCAGTGTCACAGCAGCCACTCAAGTTGTGCAGCTGTTGTGGACCCAGCCCGTTGGAACAAAGAATCCGCAGGTAGTTAATAGTTGCCCTCACCACTAGTCAAAGTGACTTCCAAGAATTGGATCGAATTTAATCAACACGGATGTATTGACCTAGTGTCTGTTCTGAGATGCAGGTTGGCACTGAACCAAAAGGCGAAATATTTAGCTATAGTTTCATAGGGATTTCAAAGCCATGACTCAAAAAAAATGGTAAGAACCACTCATCCAAAGGTTTTCATGACCTTACTTTCTCACTCTGATCCAGAGGACAGAACTTTAATTGCATGAAGGGCTTTGTTTATAGATGCTTATCCACGCTCATCCCTCCATATAAACGTGAGCAAGTGTGTGTGCCAGTGTGTGCACACGTCAGCGTCATGCCGGTCACTCGTGCTCGACGTCATCAGCAAACGGAAAACAATTGCCTGTAATCCCTCAGGTGTGTAGAGCCAACGCTATACGTGCTCTCACGCTTCAGCTGAGAAAATGAGTATCTTTTTTCCCCTTACTTACTACACAGGTGTTAAACAACACGGCCATTAAAACCCTTTAATCTGGCCTTTCCTACTCGCTCTCCTTCTCTTCTTTCTGTTCCATTTTGCAGTCCAGCGCTAAATCTGCATTCTGACTCTTGGGTTTGCATTTGCAACACACAGCTCTTGGGTTTGCATTTTGAAAATTCTTTGCCAAATTGCGTTGCCTTCCTGTCTGTCCCCCTCATGGGTGTGTGGGTGAGAATGAGGTTGGAGACTGGTGACAGCCATCCCTTGTACTGTCCAGTCTGGAAAAAAGAAAAGAGCCAGAAAAGCTATGAAGCTTTTATTCTTTTTATTCTTGCTGTTTCCTGACAAGTCAATTTGACGCCCAGCTGTCCCACTCACCATCTTGCGTGTCCTGTCTTTTCTTTATCAGACACTCTCCGAAGGTAATCAAGGCCGCATCTCAGGTTCTGAACAGCATGTGGCAGTACCGAGATCTGAGGAGTCTCTACAAAAAGGTAAGGCTTGCTTTACCTTCTTGGCTCGTTAGCTGCACACAGGCCCTGAGCCCAAAGACACAATATTTGGTCCTAACGAGATGTGTCATAGATATGAAGGGACCTCGTCTGAGAGTCTGAGCAATTGAAACACAGCTGAAACAAGAGATCAATGAAGAAGCAAAAGAAAAGGGTCACTAAGTGTCCCCTGAATATACACTAAGATTCATGAACTTTCTGGATTGGACAGACCAATAGCCATAGAGAAAATAAGCTTGTTTTTCTGAGCTTCTATATTGTATAATAGACTAAAAAGTAATGAACAGAGGGATTTTGCCCCCCCAAAAAAAAAAAAAAAAGCATCAACAAGCGTCAATAAATAATGTAGTAATAGTAGAGAGGAGACAGAAAAAAATGTAAAAAGCAGTTCAGGAGGTTGAGAAGAATTGCAGCCCAGGAACGTTGAGTAGAGACCCGACAGCCTGCCCCGTGTTCCTAGCCTGAGACCCTGACCTAGTTCCTGATCAGGTTGAAGGGCTGATGATCCTAATGACAGCCGTAGATCATAGCAAGAGGCTGGGCATTCGTTCACTAGACTCTCCCCAGACCGGCAGGAATTTATATCATACATTTCAAAGGAGACTTCATCCCTAAAATGGTTTAAAAATAAACCTTGAGAGAAAAAGGTCACATCTAGAAATTTTAATTCTACACCTCCTTCCCAAATGCTGCTGAACAAAAGATGCATACTTTTCTTTTTTGCTTGGGAGGGGAGAGAGTCCTTTAACAGCATCTCCCAGAAGTTGTCGTTTTGTTGTTCCCAGACCAGCAAATGTGAGTCGTTTAAATGATCGGAGATCCCAGGATAGATTTGAGTTAACAAATGGGGCAGAGAACACCCCTGACAGATTGGCAGGGAGAATAGCCTAGGCATTGATCTCCATAGGATTTCAGAAAACGTGAACAGGGCTTCCATCAACAGCTGCCCAAAGCACCTCCTTGCAGCCCCTGGCAGCCTGCATGGAGGAGGAGGGGGAGCCGGAAGTCATTGCCACCTTGGTCCCCAGCCTCCCAGTCTTGGGATCGGGAGGTGGGGTCACAGCAAGAGGCTCACATCAGAGGGGGCAAGACCCATCTGGCCAGAGGGAAAATTTGTCATTTTCTAAGCCAGTGGGAAAAAGTAAATATTTAATACCTGTCCTACTAAGTTAGTCTATTTCTATATTTCCCCGAGGTCTTTCTGTTTCCCGTAAGCATTCATTACTTTGTACTTTAAAGTTTAGCCCATATATTTCAAAATTCTCTTTCAAGATTTTTCTGCTCCTTAAGAGGAAGTATGTTTAGGCTGAAACATTGCAAAATTAAGGGTTAGGGGAGTGTTCTGGATTAATTATGTCCTTTCCTACGTATCTTGCTGTTCATCTAAAGTGTTTTGGGTTCCATTCTGTTTGAAATGCACATCCCAGCATCCCTACGTGGTTCCTTCCGGGACTCTTCCAGGAGACAAATGAATTCTCTCCCAGGACAGGATCCTTCAGCTAAACAGGCAGCCAGTCATGAAGAACACGCTATAAATTAGAAAAGAGCTGGTCGTTCTGAATCGGTGGCTGCAGAAGTTCAATGAAATGTTACTGCCTCAAATAAACTCCACTCTCCCTCGGATCCCGAACATCTCTTTGCTGAAATGCACCTTCTCATACTTCTGTGCGTTGAAGGGAAACAGCTTTTAGAGACTCTACAAGTTATTTGTTGAAGAGTAGTATGAGTTTTCCATCTTAGTTTTTTTCTGTGTTGGTAGTAGGGTTCAGAAAGTGTAATTGTCTCTCTCTTTCCGTGAAAAAAAAAAAAAGAATGTGTTGACAGAAATTTAATGGAGCTAAAACTCAAGAGCTAAAGAGGGTTTAAACTGTGATTCATGTGAGGAGACTCAAGAAAGACGGGCTGGAGAGGCTGATGGTGATGTTTTTCATTGACCCAGGGTTTTAAAATATTGAAAAAGAGCTGTTCTTTTTTTTTGTTTGTTTTTGGTTGCATTGAGTTGCTGTGCGCGGGCTTTCTCTAGTTGCGGTGAGCAGGGGCTACTCTTCATTGCGGTGTGCGAGCTTCTCATTGCAGAGCACGGGCTCTAGGTGTGCAGGCTTCAGTAGTTGCGGCACGTGGGCTCAGTAGTTGCAGCACCCGGGCTTCAGTAGTTGTGGCTCGCGGGCTCTAGAGCGCAGGCTCAGTAGTCACGGCACACAGGCTTAGTTGCTCTGCGGTACGTGGGATCTTCCCGGACCTGGGCTCGAACCTGTGTCCCCTGCATTGGCAGGCGGATTCTTAACCACTGTGCCACCAGGGAAGTCCCAAGAGTTGTTCTTAATAACTTCCATATTATGCAGTCGTGATATGGAATGAGGACTTTGTGCTCAGTATAAGTGCTGCTAATAGCAAAGCTCAAAATGCACAGAAGCTTTTCTTTTTGAAAGGTCCTTTGGTGAGAAAACCCAAATTCATTCATCCTTATGAATTGTTTTTAATCAGCAGGACAATAGATTTCCATTTTGTTCTTCATTGACAATTAATATATCATTTAAAAAATGCCTGATCCATGTCTTTTAATTATCCATGCTTCAAATCTATTTAATAAACACCTAGTATAGGCTTAGAAAAGGAAGAATTCCAAAGAAAACATGACACGTAGAGCATCTACTGTGGATAAAAATGAAATGTGGAACAACGATCGGCAACTACGTTAGATTCAGAGTTATGTACCACAGGTTTACTGGATAAATTAAGAGAAGGAAAATTATAGAGCAAAATCTTGAATCTGTAGAGTGTGCATAAGTTAGGAGGTAAGAGGAAAGGGCGTTATGTCTAAGAGGAAAAACATGAGTAGAGAGATGGAAATTGAAATAAAAATGGCATATCTATGAGAAAGAATTAAAGGTCCATCTGGCACTGGCTTATTTCCTCCTAGGACCCAAGCACAGAGGCCAGAATCACAATTCATTAGCTCAGCTACTTTATTTTACTTAGAAATCCATTTAATACATCAGAATATTCTTTTGGCCAGGAGTGCTGACCAAATTATGTTGGATTCCTGATACATTGTGAGCCAAAACATTTGCATTATCCAAATCTTCAACTTCAGTGAAGCCTGGACTTCTGATTTTCTCCCCTAAGGGAAAATAAATAACTGAAGAAGAATGTTATCACCGGCAGGCTAAATAATGCATCACATTTTTGTATTTTTTTTAAACCAATCCTTAAGATTAGATAACCACAGAGAGAACTTTAAAATGTCTTTATCATCTGTATTTTTGCAGAGGATGTTTTCTAAAGGAAAAGAAGATGAGCCTTGGAACAGACTTGATAAAGGGATAAAAGAAAAGCAGGAGATCAAAAGTTCTTGACTTTTTTGAACATTGATACTTTAAAAAAATGAGGTCACTGACATAGTAGAGTGATTATGTTTGACTATGGTATGGTCTGTTGGGACAACTCGTTTTGGAAGGAGATAAATTTGCTGGGGGTGTGTATGTACAATTATTATAGAAATCATCTCTTACAAACCCTTATATAATACCTTAATCCTATGTACATCTCCAAAAAATCGTGTTTGGTTAGGACCCAGGCTAAGCCACTCTAACAGAGAGACTCAAAAATACAGAAGCTCCAGCTAAGCAGGTCTTTCTTTCCCTCTCATGGAACTGTAGCTGGTTAGGCAGGTGGTCCAGGGTCAGCAGGTAACCCTGGGACCTGTCTTGTTACTCTGCCTTGTACTAGGGTGTCATCCTTGCCTGTGTGGACAAAGCTCCCTAGCTTAGCTCTTCCCCTCTCATTCCAGCCCATAGGAAGAGAGAGAGGACGAGTGAGGGCAAGTCACGCTCTTCTTTTTTTTTTTTAATTAATTAATTTATTTATTTATTTATTTATTTTTGGCTGTGTTGGGTCTTCGTTTCTGTGCGAGGGCTTTCTCCAGTTGCGGCAAGCGGGGGCCACTCTTCATCGCGGTGCGCGGGCCTCTCACTGTCGCGGCCTCTCCCATTGTGGAGCACAGGCTCCAGACGCGCAGGCTCAGTAGTTGTGGCTCACGGGCTTAGTTGCTCCGTGGCATGTGGGATCTTCCCAGACCAGGGCTCGAACCCGTGTCCCCTGCATTGGCAGGCAGACTCTCAACCACTGCGCCACCAAGGAAGCCCAAGTCATGCTCTCTGAAGCAAGCAGCAAACTCCTGCTCTCCTCCCAGGAGCAAGAACTCAGTCATGTGGCCACGGCCAGGTACCCAGCTGTGAGGGAGGACAGGAAAAGTGGGCCGCTGTGACACCTGCTAAAACTTGGTAGCAGGAGGAAAGGAGTTATTTTACTAAAAGAAGAAAGGCAGTATCAGCTCCAGTAGTCATTTGCTTTTGTTCAAATATTCATTGTAATCACTACCTAATGGGGCATTTTATTCCATTTCAGGGTGACCATGATTTTTCAGAACTTCTTACGTTAAGCAAAAATCTCCCTACCTGCAACATCTGCCCTCCAACCGCATACTAAGAAGTCTAATTTCTCTTCTCTATGAGAGCCTTCCAGTTTTTGAAGTTAACCAACTCTGTACAAGGCCATCCCTTCTCAGTTGTAGGGATAGCAACATTTATTATTATTACAACTGTTGACTGAAAAGTAAATGCACAACCTAAAAGTAAAAAGTTATGTTTTATTCGGTGTACAAAACTGAGGACTTAAGCCTGGGACCCAGCACCTCAGATCACTCTGAGGGACCGCTCCAAAGAGGTGAGAGGGGAAGCCAGGATAGGAGTTTCTGCAACAAAGACCAGGTGGTCGGAATATCAAAAGATGACTGTTAATTAAAGAAAACCAGACATCTCAAGTTAAGGAGCTTAGTGCTTTTCTGTGTATGGGAAGATGTAAGAGTCTGGGCTCACTGAACTCATCCCTTTGATTTGCACCTCAGCTCTCTGGGGCCAGTATCCTGTGCTTTCTCACCCTGAGTGTCCTCAGGGGGCACCGTCAGGGGTAGCTGCAGCGGCTGACTGCTAGATGGGGGGCATCTTGCCTCCATCCTGAGTTCCCTCGGGGCTCACCATCAGGGCGGCTGTAATGCGATGGCTTGATGGCTGCAGCATCCTTTGCTTACCGATATGGCAGCAATATTTTTCACTCACACAACTCATGCTCAGTTGTAATATATCAACGTTTCCGCGACCTTCACCACTGCCATCACTTTTTTCCACGTGCATGCAAGTTTATCAGCATCCCTTTTGTAATGTAGCACCCCGAAATGAATATATTCTTCCAAGTTTATTTGCAGGAGAAGAAAGAGAATAATGAGACTGTACTTCCCTGGTGCTGGGCACTGAACTTCAACTAATGAAGCCTGGGAGTGTATTAGTTCTTGGGGGGCTCATTGTACCAGCTGGTGAAGTACACAGAGCACAGGACTTAGAATCAAACAGCCAGAGGTTAAAGGCACAGCCCTGCCACTTACTAGCAGCATGACCTTGGGCAAGTAACGTGAGCCTCTCTGCCCATCGGTGCAGCAGCTGACTTCGGGCAGTCCTGTGGCCCACTCCTCAGACAGACAGGGAGAATTCACTGGGCCTCACAGTCAGGGCTCAGAGATGCACTGGTGTTGTTTTGTATCCAGCTCTCTGAACCTGGTGGGCAGGTTCCTGACACAGAGTCTCCAGAAAAGTAAATAACCTCTAAAAATGGTCTAAAATGGACCTCCGTGATGCCTTCCTTCTGCTTTATGTATCAGAGACTGGAACTTTCCTCAACCCTTGCATCCGAGAACCTTCACATCTTTTCATGGAGACTGCGGGCATCTTCCCATTGGTCCCATTCCCGTCCCTTGCTTTCCTCATCCGTGAAGTAAACGCCATACACCTGCCTGGCCACATCGCTGATGACCTCAAAGGGGACAGCGGTCATCTCAGAGCTTTGTCAGCTGGAGAGTCACATACCAGTGGGAGTTAACCGCTGTGAATCCTAGAACAGTTTTCATGCCGTTTGGCTGACAAATGCTCTGTGCCGTCCTGTCCACAGGCAGCTGGACATTTGGATCCTAGTATTTCATTTTATCATCGTCATCGTTGTTCACCTCCACCTGCATTTTCACGATTCCCTTTCTTTGTTCGTCTTCCCTCTTTCCAGCCCCTCAATGCCTAATCCAGGGCCCCCTTCCCACGGTCTTTCTCCTAAGCAGCTGTGCCAGCCAACGATGCTGGCAATGTCTGCACAGCCCCAAAGGGAAGACTCTTGCATGGTGGGGTGTAGGTAAACCAAACTACACACATAGGGTTTTGTAGGAAGCCCAGTAGTGACAATGAAAGTTGTCAGGGTTTTAGAGGTAGCTGGAACGCTTTTATTCCATTTTAGTGCGGAATTTGTGTACGTGGCAGGTCGAGCATGCTGAAGACATGCTCGTTGGATTGAGGGTGGTGCAGAGCGTTGGAATGAGAAGGGGTGAGGTCAGTTCCTGGCTTAGGAAACAGCATGCCGTGTCCCTCCGATAAGAGGCCCTGCCGTGACCCTGTCCGTTGATAGTTTGAAAATGTGATAAACGGCGTCACTCTCAGAAAGTCTCCCAACTCCCCGTGACACCATCGTCCCCTGAGTTGCCTCAGGCTCTCTGGTTGTCCCTCCTCCATCCTTTATGGGCTCGTCTTCCTGTTCATTCCCTAAATGTTGGTGTCGCTCAGGGCTCTGTGTTTAGATCTTTCTCATCTCGCGCACGGCCTCTTGCTGGGTGTCTGGAGCCCTTCCCTGGGTTCAGTTACCAGCCACGTGTAGTGGTCTCCCGCATCTCTTTCTCCAGGCCCGGCCTCTCCATATATCTAGCCATCTGCTAGATGACCTACTCAGATGCCTGCAGCACCTCACACGAGCCCACTGTTCCTGGATCCAGCTCCTCTCCCTGCGTTCTCTGATCACAGCCCTCCACCCGTCACCCTAGCCAGGACCCAGGAACCACCACTGGCTCTTTCCTCTCCTTCACACATCTGTGTCGAACCCACCAGAACACCCCAGTCTTCTGTCTCCATCCATCTCTCTCCACGGTCATGGCCATGAAAAGCTGCTTCCGTCTCCTGGATTATCAACCCCCATCCTAACTGGTCTCCGCGCCTTCTGGCTTCCTCCACTCCTGTCTGTCCTCCAAAGGGCAGCCGGGGTGAACTTCCTAAAAAGCACATCTGATTAAATTACTACTGCACCTCTCAGTGGCTCCCACTGCCCGCAGGAGGAAATCCAGACATCTTAGCGCAGCCCGTGAGACCTTTCAGGTACAGCCGCAGCCTAGCTCTCCATTCAATTCCTGTCTCTGCCTGCCCTCAGCCGCCAGCTGTACCTAACTTCCGTGCTCCCAGTTCCCTCTCCCTCCTTCTCTCCCACCCTGTGGAGCCTTTCCAAACATCTGTACCCCACCTTCCACCCTACCTGCCTCCCTGAATATTCTTTTTAATATCACCTCCCCTGAAAATCAGTTTTCCGACCTCTTCACCACATCTGAATTAAGATCATTCCATCTGAAATAATTGTAGAGCAGATTAATTTAGATGAATGATAACTGAATCACTTTGCTATACACTGGAAATGAACACAACATTGTAAATCAACAATACTTCAATTAAAAAAAATATTCAGTTCAAACTTTTAAAGAATGACTTGTAAGCATCATAAAGAGCGTGAACTTAGAGCTAAAAATTGTGCAACATAATGGTGCTATAATATTTAATAACTAGATAAGATTTATTTGTACTTTTATAGAAAAAACAATTTTCCTCCTTGGTTCAGATATTAATTTGGGGAGGATGTGTATTACAAACTTACACTACAAGTCATCTCTTCATAGAAATTGCAGTGAGACTTGCCCCCAACTGTAGCATAATTAATGTCAACTCCTAATGAACGGAATTCTGAACGGATACCTTAAATGTATATTATGCAAAATGAACAAATGCTCCCTGAAAAAAACTGTGTGACTATGTGCTCGAAAACAAGAATGAAGTTAATGAAATAAGTTAAATGAAGCATGTCTACATCTTTGGCAAAAATAATGTAGATGGTTTAACTTTTTTAAAAATTGCAGTTTAGGGACTTCCCTGGTTGCACAGGGGTTAAGAATCCGCCTGCCAATGCAGGGGACATGGGTTCGAGCCCTGGTCCGGGAAGATCCCACATGCCGCGGAGCAACTAAGACCATGCGCCACAACTACTGAGCCTGTGCTCTAGAGCCCACAAGTCACAACTGCTGAGCCCACGTGCCACAACTAATGAAGCCCGCGCACCTAGAGCCCGTGCTCCACAACAAGAGAAGCCACCGCAATGAGGAGCCTGTGAACCGCAACGAAGACCCAATGCAGCCAAAAATAAATAAATAAAATAAATAAATTTATTTTAAAAAATTGCAGTTCATACTTACTTTGATTTCTCTGTTTCTGCAAACTTCTAAATTTCCCTCTTGGCTACCAGTGTCCGTGAAGGTTGTCAATACAGTCATCAGCTTAATGACAAGAAAAATTTACGTTTATCTCATTCCCAGCCAGTACAGATCACTGCCGGTGTTCGTGAGACATTAGGTCCAAGACCAATATAGTGGGGCTTCCTAAACACAAATTCCATTAACAGGCTTTGGTTTTAAAATTGGCGTGGCCCATTTTGCTTTCAAATGTTATTTACATAGCAGTCACTTAAAATGTAAGCTTGTTTATCACTTGAACTCAGACTTGAACAAGATTTAGCATATGATTTTTAGGCTTTGAATCAAAATCTTCTTTCAATTCTAGTTAAATAGTTCTATGTTAATGTTTAATTATTAGAAATGCAAACAAGATCTTCACATTTACTCTCATGTTGGGGCAAAATAACCTCTTATTAAAGAATTACAGCCAGCATGCCTGAATGTTGCACTGGATGGTGGTTAATTCCTAGCTGGTCATGGTCGGCCCCTAGGTCGAGGTGCCAGCCAGGAGGTCCCCTGCCAACTCCCATGACATCTGCCTTATGTAGGACATGTTCCTAGAGTCCCAGGGTGAACATGCCAGCCCAGCACAGCAGCTTTTTGTCCTTTCCCGGCTCCCATCTGCACCTTCAGACAAGCACTGGTCTCTGGGTCTCAATGGGACTCAGCGGGTGAGGCCCCTCTGCCCCAGCAAAGACCCTTGGGAACTCCAGGCCACCCTAGAAGGTTCTGAGAAAAGGCACAATAGCAACATGGAGTCATCCCAGGCCATCCTGTGTGATACCACGGGAACCCTTCTCAGGGTGATGGATCTACGGGAAGTCGTGGAGCTCCAGGTACAATGAATCTGCTCTGTCCTGAGGCACAGACGTGTCCTGAGATGGAGTGAAGAAGTAGCAGGAAGCCTCGGGGCATCACGGTGAGAATGCCTCTGAGCATTGGGTACCAGAAGACGGTGATGTTAACTGAGGGGGCACCACCTCTGTTCTACTGTCTTGCTTCTCCATGGGCTGCTCGCCAAGAAAGCACGCTGAGCCTTTAAAACAGACCCTGTAAAGTCATCATGGAAAGGGACAAGGCGGTCCCTATTGTCAAGTAGACAATTTGTCCAGTGTTCGGCGTATAATGCTGAGGCTCATTATTTCGCTCTAAGTATCTCAGAGGGCTTCAGAGACAACAGCATCTACTCAACCACTCTCTGAGCGAATTAAAATCCTGTGTTCATAAATGCAGGGATCAAATCAAAGACAAATCAAAGGTCAGAATCCAACCTGTTGACAATCACCAGGGTTCGAAACCAGACTCATTTTACCCCCACTAATAGTCGTGTCCCCGTGTTTCTACAGTTGTGTTCCTGTAGGGCACCCCATCCCCCTACCCACCACGTGAAACGTTGGGATCTTGCACAATGAGCTTGTCTCAGAGAATGCCCAACCACCTGTGCTTGAAATAGAAAAAGGTGGTGTTTCTGCGGATAGCGATATTGTATTCACTGTTGCCATTTGGATGAGAGAAACAAAGCATAAAACTAATCTTTAAAGATAGACTCTCAGGTTGCAGGTACCATTCAGCCAGTGAGTAATGAGCTTTGATGGGAGTGGAGTCATGCCCTTCACGGCCTGAATCGCGCAGGACTCTCTTTTCTTACTGCCATGGGATTCATCTCATTGGCCCTTGCTACCACTGCACTCACAAAACAAGAAATCAATAAGTAATTATGGATAGGGAAGGGCGTGCCTGCAGATTTCCTCAAATGTCCAAACTACAGTGGATGAGAGAGTGGACACAGCGCTCCGTGTTGTCTTTCGCAGCTTCCAGGAGACTGACCTCTGTACCTAGATGAGCCAGTGGTCCTGATCCCTGCGAACTGAAGTCACATTTCATGCTTCACATCCCTCATCACCCTCACCTGCTGGATATTTAAAAATCAATACTGGATTGCAGCGAGAACCAGAAAGATATTTTGAAATACTGTCGAGGAAAAAAACACAACATGATCAAAATTCAAAATTTTGATCTTTAAGCTTTGCAGCAAGAAGAGCAAGAAATACTTTGATACTCGCTTTAGCATGTTGCCATTTTGAAAATTAAGAGATTTTTACTTGGGGAGTATCTAAGATGGTGATAGAAAGGTGGTAAATCCTCTATAGAAATAAATTAAACGACTGAATGTAGAGCTGTCATTTGAGCAAGGAAATTGCCTACCAGGAATTTATTAATCTTTCTACTGCGCTGGAAAATCCTTCACCAAGAGATGACCGGAAGGACGTGAAGACTTTTGGCCAGACTCTTAAACAACCTGAGTGCAGTGTCCTCAAGACTCAAAATTGTAGCTCCTTGAGTTCTTTCTTTTCTAAATCACTGCGTATCAAGCTGGGGTAGGAAACAAAAAGGCTGAGGTTAAACTCAGCTATGACACACATTCGCGTGTTGATTTTTTGTATTGACAAATAGGGTCTTCCTTCATGAGGTCCCCTAACCTCTCGGAGACAATTCGCAGACACTAATCATATGATATCTGTCCAAAAACAAAGGCGCAAATGGGAACAGAAGCAAAAATCAATTGTGCAAAAGTGGAAATCAATGCACATGGCAGTTTCTAAACAAGAAGTGAGTAGTTAGAGCTGTTGTGGGACTGGACCTCCAAGTTGGGGAAAATCCTCCTGAGCAGTGTCCAAGCTGAATGTTTCCTTCCTGCCTCTGCTCTGCCAGGTCGCTTTACTGTAACATTTTAAATCAGAACCTTCGAAAATACCCCAGAGACAAAAGGCAGAGGAAAAGGATTGAATCAGGAACTAGAAAACTCACTAAGCTTTTTTTTTTTTTCTTGGAAGTGTAATTGATTTACAATGTCGTGTTAGTTTCAGGTGTACAGCAGGGTGATTCACTTATACATATATATACAGTTATATATATATGTATGTATACATACACATACATACATATATATGTACGTGTATGTGTATTCTTGTTCAGATTCTTTTCCATTATAGGTTATTACAAGATATTAAATGTAGTTCCGTATGCTCTACAGTAGGACCTTACCTTGTTGTTTATCTCTTTTATATATATTAGTGTGTATCTGTTAATCCCAAACTCCTAATTTATACACCCCCCTTTCCCCTTTGGTAACCATAGTTTGTTTTCTATGTCTGTGAGTCTATTTCTGTTTTGTGAATAAGTTCATTTGCATCATGTATTTAAATTCTACATATAAGTGATATCAAATGATATTTGTCTTTGTCTGACTTACTTCACTTAGTATGATAATCTCTAAGTCCATCCATGTTGCTGCAAATGGCATTATTTCATTCTTTTTTTATGGCTGGGTAATATTCCATTGTATATATGTACCACATCTTCTTTATCCATTCACCTGTTGATGGGAGAGGACAGATCTATCATCTGTCATCTGTCATCTATCCTTTAGGTTGCTTCCATGTCTTGGCTACTGTAAACGGTGGCACTGTGAACATTGGGGTGCATATCTCTTTTCAAATTAGAAAATAACTCACTAAGTTTCATGTAAATCTACCACCATTCTTGTTATTTACTTTGGGCAGTTCATTCAAACTCACCCCACCTATTGAGTGGATCCCAGTAGATGGGATGAACTGCATCTAAGAGATCCTTAATTTGACTGGGGAGAAAGAACATGATCAATTTCTTCTCTCTTCCTCCCTCCATCTGCCCCCCACCCTCTCAGAAGCTGTTCCTTCCTGTGTCCCAATGCCCCCTACCCCCCCCTTAAGGCTCTGGCAGGGGAGGGGGATTAGCAGAGAGGAGAGAGAGCCCAGCCCATGCGGTTGTAGCCTGGCATTGGTATCCCGCCTATGACAGATGCCCACGTGCTGGCTCCTTCTCTCGTGGGGGCAGTGGCGTGGTTTGCTCGCTGGTACCAGCCTCCACCTGAGGACTCCTGGCCTGGACCTGGCGCCTCCAGCTAAGTGCCCCGCACTCTCCATCCACCTCAGGCTTCTGCTTCTCCACTGCACATAGACCAGAGCGGATACAGATTTTGCGCCTTGGAGCTTAGGTAGTTTGGGTAATCCTGTTTAAGAAGAATATACTCTATGAATATAAAATTTCCTACAGGCCTTGGAGGGGGGTCATGCAGTGGACAGGCCTGAGACCTAAGCTTCTTAAGCTCCATGGTCGGTCCACCTCTGGCACTGAGTCTGTGCATCGCCCTGATAACGGTACTGCAGACACCGGTCCCTGCAACCCCCAAACTCCAGAGAGCCTGTGGTCAGGCGGAATAAGGAGTTCACTTCCCGGGCTTCAGGAGAGGAAGGATGGGGAATGCCCAGCCCACTGACTGCCTCCGAGGAAGCCCTCCCCACTGGCTTTCTCCACCCGCCAGTGAATTCTCAGCCTAATCTTATCTAATCTGGAGATGGAGCGTGTCTTAATGCTGCAGAACCTTATTTTGTTCTCCAGTTTCACAACTATGAATGGATGATCTAATTCTTTACTTTGAGGATATATCTGGAGCAATGGGGCATCTGGTATTCACTGCTTTGGGACCTTAGCCAAAACACAGACAGTGGAAGAAAATTATATTCACATCCTGTCGCAGTACCTTGTTGCAGGTATTTAATCATCTTAAGTTGTCCACAAGTCTGATCAATTGTGTCTAGCACACCCCAAATAAACATGGCTTTAAAACAAATTAATTGCTCTCTGTTAGTTTCCTATTGCTGCATTAACAGATTACAGCAAACTTAGTGGCTTCAAGAAACACAAATTCATGATCCTACAGTTCTCGAGGTCAGAAGTGCAAACTGGGGGTTTCACTGGGCTGAAAAATCAAAGTGTTGGTCCTGGATGCACCCCTTCCTGAAGCTGTCTAGAGAATCCATTTCCTTTTCCAGCTTTTGGAGGCTGCCACTCTCCTTGGCCAGTGGCCCCTTCCTCCATTTTCTAAGCCATCAGCATAGCTTCTTTGATTTTCTTTCTCTGCTTCTATGGTCACATCACCTTCTCTAAATGCCACCCTCTTGCATCTCTCTTTAAGGACCCTTGTGATTGCACTGGGCCCACTCAGATAATTCGGAGTAATCTCCCTCTTTCAATATCTTTAACTTAATCACACCTGCAGAGTCCCTTTGCTACGTAAGGTAGCCTATCACAGGTTCTAGGTAACTAGGACATGGATATCTTTGGGGGGGCACATTATTTAGCTGGGTCTCCATCACATGGCCATACAAACTGCAAGGCAGGCTGGGACATGTGGTCCAGGTGTGTGTCTAGGAAGAAAAGGAAATGGATTTGTGGCAGTTCTGGCCACATCCTCCTCCCTTACACGATCTCCTCCCGGGCTTCTCCACTGCCGCTCTCCCCAGGGTGTTCTCTGAACTTGCAAGCCTCCATCTCAGTCTTTTTTGCAGACTCCTGGTCTTCCCTGAGGCATCTTTGCTTTTCATCCTATTCCGTCTAGTGGAGATGATCTCATCTGGCCCATGGTTGTTTTCTTGTTTGTTTGTTTGTTTGTTTAAATAAATTTATTTATGTATTTATTTAATTTTGGCTGCGTTGGGTCTTCGTTGCCGCGTGGGCTTTCTTTAGTTGTGGCGAGCGGGGGCTACTCTTCGTTGCGGTGTGCGGGCCTCTCATTGCCGTGGCTTCTCTTGTTGCAGAGCACAGGCTCTAGGCGCACGGGCTTCAGTAGTTGTGGCACGTGGGCTCAGTAGTTGTGGCTCACGGGCTCTAGAGCGCAGGCTCAGTAGTTGTGGTGCACGGGCTTAGTTGCTCCATGGCACGTGGGATCTTCCCGGACCAGGGCTTGAACCTGTGTCCCCTGCATTGGCAGGCAGATTCTTAACCACTGTGCCACCGGGGAAGCCCCTGGCCCATGGTTTTTAAATACATTTGAAGGCCAATGGCATCCACATTTATTTCTCTGTGTGATCCTCACTCCTGAACTCTAAGCTTACAGATACACAACAACCCACGTGACATCTCCACTGAACTAGCTCACAAGCTCTAACCTTCCACACATCTAACACGTACCTCTCAATATCTTCCCCAAATCTATTCTTCCTACACTGTTGCCCATCTCTATAAAGAGCACCTAACCCACCTGGTTGTTCTTTCCAGAATTCCAGGAGTTATTTAATACCTCCTTTTTCCTTATCTCACTACATTTGGCACCAAGCCCTGCTGATTCTATTCTCTGAATATCTCTCAAATCCAGCTACCTCTCCCATCCTTATTTTCACATCATCTGTCCCTAGGCCTGATGAGATTGCTGCCTGCTTGGTTTCGTGGAATCTCCTTCACCATCTTCAATCTCTTTTCCCTTAAAAATTCAGAATACACTTTTATAAATCCAAACCTGACCCAGTCAGTCTCCTGATTAAAACTTCTCAGTGGCTTCCCGTTTCTTTCACTTTCCTACCCGTCTCTCCAAGCTCACCTTCCTCAACCTCAGTGCCTTTGCACTGCATGGGCGAAGGTTCATTCCTCAGCCAAGAATGCCATCCCTCCTCTCCCACCAAGCCTGGCTATTTCAATCTCAGTTTGTCTCTTCCTGAAGGTAACCTCCCTCTCCAACTCTCCAAGGCTAGTAAAGATTCCTCATAATAACCTGTGCCTTTTTCTTCCTGGCTCTTTCAGAAATGCAATGTGATGTAATCCTATTTTAAACGTCCATCTCCCCTTTATCTTCCCCTCGGGAGCCATGCCTACCTCTGTCTCTGTTCTCGCCCCTGTACCCAGCACAGGTACTTATTAATGTTTATTAAACAAATCCAACCATGTAGCTACCCCAGAGTTTAAGATCAGCAGAGGGCTCATTCCGTGACTCCGCTTCCATTTCCATGGTTTAAGGCGTTCTGAAGCAGCGCGGAATGTGCAGACATTGAGGTTGGGACCCAGGGTGAGCTTTGAACTTGTTGGCCGCTGATGAGTATAGATGCAGAATACCTGGCTTTTCAAATGTCAGAATGACTTTGCTGCTAGAAGCCAGACATTTGGATTTGTCAACCTGAAGATGGGACTTTGTTCAGTTTCACCCCAAATGTAACTTTGCAGCACTAGTTGGAACACAAAGGCCATTGTTCAAGATCATCCACATCAGATCTTTGTTTTAAGGCCTCCAAAGTGATGCCAGGGAAACAAAAGGCCTGAGCTGCTCCTATTTCAATGTGCCAGGTGGTTTTCTGCATTCCCTTTGGCACCAGTTAACTACTGGTAGTTAACCATGATATACTTTCTTCCACCAAAGTGTATCAATTTCTTTCCAACTTGTCAAATCTTCTCAGTAATATTGGTTCTTTAGAATTAGTTCAATGGTAATAAATGGAATTCCTAAAATGGATTTACTCAGTATTTGCTTTTAAAAGATGGTACATACTGCAGAAGACTCTTATCCTTCTGTATCCTGTACCTTTAAGTAGCCAAATCAATTTAATTAAATTTCATTAGAAGCACCAGAGCTGAAACAAACTAATGAAAGTAACCGGGTATGTCAGGTGGTATTTACTTCTGCAAATACTTCCTTTTGGCCCTTAAGATTTAGTTTAAATATTTAACTCTAATCGCTTTTGGAATTGTTGATGGAATTAGTTTTAATGAATCTTTTAACAAACAGTTTACCTTAAAAATAGATGGAAGCTTGTTTTATTACAGCCAGGAGGAGCTGTGGTTTCATCGACAGGCAAAATCTGGCTTGGTCTTCAATCACACAGACTCTGAATATTCTATTTCCATGTTTTTCTCTATAATACCTTTTACTGAAGTAAGGAGGATGTGTGTATAACTACGGCTAATTTGGAATCTTTTCTTTCTCTTCATGTGATTACATCAGTAGGTTTATTCCACTTAAAAAATGACTGGAAAACTGGCACAATTTTGAGCAATTAAGTTTTTCTTAAGTGAGCAGTATCTCAGCTGGTTACCTTTTTCAGCGGATGGCAACAACTCAGGTTTTAACTTTCATTTGAAAAATAGGTTCCTGACGAAGTGATTGAAGTACAAGCTGTAAGTGTTCTGGGTTGAATGAGTGGACGAACTTGGTTTGCTTAAAGCCCCAAGGATATTCAGCACACTTTCTTTATATCTCAAGTCATCATAGCAAGTTAGAATTGACAAGCTCTATGGGCCGAGAGACTTCAAGGACAGCTAACACAAAAAGCTTGTATTTGTTACTTCAGAACTAAAGAGTCTCTGTATGCCCCCTGAGAAATCCTTGTTTAGATGCCAGCTAAATCTTATCAAATTAAGGAAGCGCCAGAACTGTTTTCAAAGAGAGGAAAAACATATACTGGCGTAACAGTGTCTTAGTATCTATTTCGGGGGCCAATTAATATCCTCAGTGGAAAGAACAACTATTCTCCATTTTCAAGGTTAATTATTTTCTGAAGCTTTTGTCCAAGTCAGAGATGTCACTTATCACTAGAAAAGATTTGTTACATCTAAATTCTTAGAAGATAAAACTTCCAAAACTCACTTTGAAAACAGAACTGCTAATGGGAACCTCCCCGTTTAACTTATCCATCACAGCTGTAGATATTCACTAACTTTGTCACTTTCCACCCCACCCTGGTCTAGTCACTGAAGGGCGCCTCTTCCAGAGGTCAGAGATCACAACATAAGTAATGTGAAATCCCATGCCCTGTTTGTTTGGTTTTTTTAAAATTTTTATTGGTGCATAGTTGATTTAAAATGTTGCATTAGTTTCTGCTGTACAGCAGGGTGAATCAGTTATGCGTATACATATATCCACCCATGCCCTGTTAATCTCATCGCCTGAAGCACGTTGATGAAGATTTGGTATTTAACCCCTTTTCTCTAACCTCCCTCATCAGCAGATTCTCCGAACAGCCCTTGAGGTATTCACTCTTCCTCTCCACTTCCGGCCTAAACTCTTTGTTACACAGATTGAACAAGTTCTCTCCCTAATCTCTTTTCCCTCCTGGTCCAGCTGGCAGTGTCCTCCATCCCTTCTCTGATCCAGCGCTAGGGGCGGGGCCCACTGCCCTGCTCCGCTGGCAGTGACAGGATGCTCTTTGGCGGTCAGGGAGGAGAAGGTCTGGGAACACTCCCGCCTGGCTCGTTTCATTCCCGCACAGCCACATGCCCTGCACACCTCCTGTTGGCACGCACAGCGCCCTGTTCCCGCTCCAGAGCAGCGACCCTGGTCATCAGTGTTCCCTGCCCAGTAATGTTGCCACAAGGTGACCCCCTCCAGAAACCTGCCCGTCAGTCCAATGGACACATGTCACACCTCACAGCAGGTGTGGGCCCCTGTACCCAAACTAAGGAACATTGGAGCATATCTAATGAGAAATGTGATGCGCTCTCCCTTCTCCTCCTTTTCCCCCAGCTCTCCTAAGGATTGTGTTTGGGGAAAACTGAGTGTATTTGATGTGGACGGAGGCTCGTGGTTTCTGAGCTGCAGGATGCAAGAAGCAGTAGAGATTGGGGGCGGGGCATGTGCAAGAGGTAAAGATATACGTGCTCCGAGAGCTGTGAATGGAATCAAGTATAATGATGCACCAGAATTATTTACAAGATTGGTTAAAGAGGAGACAATTTTATATACCTCACATTGAAACATGGGGAACGGAGAGAAATTACCATTTCACGTAGAGTAGGCAATCCGTAGGTACCAGTTTACCTAAACCGACACTGCCTTCAGCCCAGCAGTAAGTATGTCGTAAAGGACAGATATACCAACAGCAGCAGAATAGACTGATGAGGTTACTCTAAGCTAAAATTAAGAAAACAGAAAACTGTAAGGCTCCGATAACCTTCATTTGTTATAGAACTGTACGAGTGTAAGAACTGTGGAGTTAGCAGTAAAGACTATGACATTGATTATCATTGCATTTATAACAATTAATGAGGTCATCTTAAATCATTGAATCCATCTAGCAGCATTTATTAGGCACTTCTGTATTGCAGCTACTAGGCTAGAGACCAGGAAATAATAAGGCCCAGCCCTGCCTCACAGCTGGGCAGATGGACAGGCTTGCAGCAGACATAAGTGTGAGATCATAGCATTTTGTTCATAGCAGGCAAGGAAAACCATAGCTGTATTGCTAAAAGCTCCCCTGAACCTCAGAGGCATGATTCATTTAGCAAGAGCGATTGAATGAGCACGTGCTGCCTGCCTTCAGTTTACCCAGCACAAAACTGAGCCGGGTGAGTAAGATTTGACAGAAAAAGAGAAGGTGTTGTGTCAGGTCTCAGAGCTGCCTGATCAAACGTGTAGACTGGGAAATTGAATCACGTGGCGATTGCTGGGTAATCGGGTGTGATTGGGGCTCATTGCGGCAGGCGGGATCGGGGGCCACCTCTCTGCTCTGAGGTTGGACCTATTTTTGTTCCTGTAGAAGTCAGTGCCTCATCTGACACTGAGAAATGGAGTCGAAGACCTAAAGGCCTCCTAGGATTTAGCCCTGTAAAATGTATTCTGTATCCCTATTAGTCACTGCCAAGTATGCATGGAAACTCCAAGCCAGTGGTTCCCAGCCACGCTATTCATTAACATCTCCTGAGTGCTTTTGAAAATACCAACGCCCAGACCTTACTCAGAACAATTCCAACAGAATCTCAGAGCCCGAGGCCCAGGCAGGACTATATTTAAAACTCCCAGAGCTGATTGAATCATTTTGCCCTTAATTTATGGAAAAGAAACCGAGACAGAGCTGACCAGTCAATGTGGACCTAATGGGTCGTGGGACAGAAGGGCTGACTTGAACAATTGTCTAATTCCACCTCTCTCAACAGAGACACCCAAGGTGAAAGCAGGTTTGAGCCTTGACAAACAGCTCTATTCATTTCTTTGCACACAAACCTAAGATATTCACGTGCTGATCTGAAATGAATGTCCTGCACGGGTTCCAGAATAAGAGGCTATGGGGCGGGTGTGTGTTGTACTAGCCTCATGTAGATGGGTCTGAAAACCACTTAGCCCCTTCATCTGGGCTCTGTTTGTGGAAGTCTCTCCACCAACTCTCTCTTCGTGGAGATGTTTATAGGATGGTAAAATATATATATATAAAGGAGATGGTTATAAATTCAGGGGCCTCAAAACACTTAAGGGAAAGATCTGTAGGAAATAGTGACCACCATGTAGTCAAACTGTGAGGACCCAATGGTCATGAGGCTGTGAAGAAAGTTACCTTGATTCTCGCACTTTCTGGACCATTGAGAGTAACCATGAGGACGAGAGTAGCTTTGGGGAATAAAACAATTTCATAAAGAAACACGCCGGGAACTTTCATACAGAAGCTGAAACTGGTGGAAGGACAATAAAAGGGTAAGATAAAGAAAATCAGATTATTTCTGGTGGCAATTTAAAGTTCAATGACTTTGAAATCCTCTTCTCTTTTGGATTTCTATTTCTTATACTTGGAACAATTTAACAATCTCCAGTTTTAAGTTTAATGTGTTAAAAATAAAAACCAATCTGAGGTGCAGATATCGTATCACATTTTTGACATCTTGGCTGTGTCTTGAGCTGAAGGGCACAACTTTGCGGTCATTTTGCTGGAGGTGAAAGACAGATATTAAAAGAGTTCTTTATCATCAATATTAAGGATTAACGGTCCTGCCCTAGTTAATGTGGCTATTCTTCATTCTGTTTCCTTCCTTGAACTTTCTTATCTAAGCCAAAGTGATGGTATGAAGGGGAACTGTGGTTAAGCACCCAATAGAATTTGGGGAACAACCTCTGGTCTACAGAGACTTAAAATGTTAAAGAGAAAACATCATCATCAAAGAGGCAAATAGGGCTTCCCTGGTGGCGCAGTGGTTAAGAATCTGCCTGCCAATGCAGGGGACACGGGTTCGAGCCCTGGTCCGGGAAGATCCCACATGCCGCGGAGCAACTAAGCCCGTGGGCCACAACTACTGCCTGCGCTCTAGAGCCCGTGTGCCACAACTACTGAAACCCGTGCGCCTAGAGCCTGAGCTCTGCAACAAGAGAAGCCGCTGCAATGAGAAGCCCGTGCACCGCAACAAAGAGTAGCCCCCGCTCGCCGCAACTAGAGAAAGCCCGCGCGCAGCAACGAAGACCCAACGCAGCCAAGAATAAATAAATAAAATAAATACATTTATTAAAAAAGAGGCAAATAATGATTTAAAAGCTATGTGCCCAAGTTGTGTGTCTTTCTGTAAACCACTTTCAAGTCTTTCTGAATGACAGTGGGAAGTAAATGAATAATAAATTTATTGCAGGCTGGCTAGATAACAAGTATGCCCATGGCTGGTTGGTTAAAAGAGATGTTAGCTCAGCAATAACTTTCCCAAAGAAAATATATCTTCATGTCCTTCTTCTTTAGAAAGCAAAACTTTGTTTTTTTCAGTAGAATGACTAAAAATTTCATGCAGTAAAGGATGTCAAGGGTCATGAGATCTACCCTCCAGGTAGTTATTCAGCATCACTGAAACGAGTGTAGATTTATCTGCACCCTGGTCTCTAGCATCCAAGGTTACACTCTTCCATGACGTGTGGAAGGATGTGCCGTCAGAATTAAAACCGAGGTCCCTTCTGGGCGTTGGTGACGGTCGTGATGGTGGAAGTCTTTGTTGGTCATCACACCTTTCACTCTGCCTCCGTGAATGAGCGGGAAGATGGACATGGAGCGGGGACCAGGTCACCTTCCTTGCTCCTCCAGGGTCTCCCAAGCTGTGGCTCTAATCCAGAGCCTTAACTGGGTTTCCACTCTGCCCTGTTCCCCAGACTCCCCCTTCCCACCTCCACTCAAAGTTTCTGTGCCCACATGCATACGATCACTGGCCACAAGCAGAGGTGTCTGGCTGGGGCGACATTCGCGGTGCCTCTGACACACTCCCTGCCATCCTCAGGTGTCCGCTAATCCCATCACCCACAGACAAGTCACCTGCAAGACTCACCTCTGTCACGCAATTGTACTCTCAGAAATGGGTCTTATAAAGGATTTGAAATCTTTTTCTGGTGCTTTCTTATGAGTTTCTTCCTTCATAAGACGTTTTATTATTACATCCATTTTGCTGACACTTCCAGAGATGTAAATACTTACCTGGTCCCATTGGAATCTAAGCGTCATCAATTGTGAACCGTTGAGCAAAACATCTCCACTCACCTGCGTAAGAGGGAGACGCTGAGTACAGTGCCGCTCGCCAAGCAGAACCAGACCTGGACTCATACCACCTTCACGTCTGGTGTCTCCTTTGGTCTTAGGACATATCAGATGTTAGCCCACATTCTTATTATGAAATACCTTGCCCACCTTTCATGACATATGGGGTATCATGACTTATTCATGACCAAAGAAGCCAAGGGTTTGATTAAAGCAATTTCCTGAGCCACTCCTTGGAACCCTGCCCCCCCCCACCCCCTGCAAAGAATATCTTCTAAATTGCAAGTGAGACAAACATAAAATGGTCTGCCTCTGTTTGGTCATATTTGAGGATTTTTGCTGTCAACAAAGCATTCCCTTCACAAGAAAGGAACGTCTTCTTAAAACAGATTTTTTAATTGTTCCCGTATGTGAGTAATGGGTCCATTCACTTCTGAAGTACTTTACAGGCTTTCGTAAGACTGCTCTTCCCCTGTGCCTGCTGCCATCCTCTGGAGGGTTTAAGGGAAACGCCCAGAATCCCTCAGAGACAGCACATTTTCTCCTCCTGCCCTGACACCTGCCTGTTACCACGGCTCCCACCCTTCCTGGGAGAGGTTTTAGCTATTTGCCCTTAGACCCTCCTTGCCTCGGTCAACACCAACTGCCCAGGACTCCTGGCTCAGCCATCATTTCTGGACTCTTCTCACTCAAAGGCTCTAAATAACCAGTAATCCACCCCAGTATTCCCCTTTTCTCCCTTTCTCCTACCCACCTCTCATCCTTTCCCCCTTGAACCCACAGGCTACTGTCAGTAAGACCCCCTGTATCCAATACCCACCCCTTCTTTTCTCAGTCTTCTTGCTGTGACACCGGCTGTCCGCAAGGACACCCCCCTGCCCCCGGCAACCCTCTCACGTGGTGGCTTGTCATGTCCCATCTGCTCTGCCCCACGTCACTAGGCTTGGAGGCGGACTGGGTATCTCCCTTGCTCCTCTGTGCTCTTTCTGGGATGTTCTCCTCTCCTCCCTCAAGGAAACCCCTAGCATCTGTGAAGTGTCCCCTTCCAATAGCTCTGACCCTCTTCCCATCCTCAGTCCACTGGCTAGCGTTCATTCCCCGTCTCCTCCCTCAGTCTTCACTTTCCTCTCTACCCAGCTTAGATTCCGTGGGCTTCCGTGACATGCCCTTTGCATCCCCTTGTCCCTGTCTCCTTCCAAGTCACTTTTCTGACCACCCCTATCCGATTCCATCTACTCACACCTGCCCCAGGGCAGCTGAATGTGGCTGGAGGAAAACAAGCCACCGTGGGGATGAGTCTTCTCCTTTTGGATTCATTGCCATGAGCCTCAAGTCACCTCTCAGCTCCTGGCCACCAGACTACATGGCCACGGTCAGCCTGCACCCCGCCTACCTCCAGAACTGTCTCACGCTTCTCTTCTTGCTCTCTCCTTTCCTCCTCCCTCCCTTCCCCTCGCCCCTTCCATCCTCTGAATTCCAGCTCCTTCTCACTCTCAGCAGATGGATGACCTCACTTCTCATCCCCACGCCCCCTCCGGAAAATGTCAGAAGACACAACAGGACTTCCTCATTGCCCCATCACCAGACCAGCCCATCTCCCTGCTGCATCTGTGGCTGTGCAGCCTGTCTGTCTTCTCTCCTGATTCCATGGCCCACAACCCCACTGCTCACTGAATCCCATCAACCCCTCCTTTCTTAAGAAGTGTTTCCCTCTCTTCTCCTGCGTCCCCAGTTTTTCTTCCTCTATGTCGAGTCATTCCCATCAGCATGCGAAATGCCACAATCTCTTCCAGGTGATGTATTAAAACTTCTCTTAGTCGCTCTAGCTCTTGAAGCCCCATTTCTGGGCTCCCCTTAATCATCAGCTTTTGCCAAAGGCTGTCTGAACTCACCATTTCTCCACCAGTTCTCACTCTCTTTTGAGCCTACCTGAGTTAGAGATTTACCAACCAGACCAAAGAAAGTACTTTCATTCCAGTCACGCTGACTTCCATCTTCCCAAGGCCAAGGGACTGTTCGTGGTCCTCCTTGTGATTCAGCTGGCCTCCTTCTCCTCCTTTCTGCATCTTCTTTCCTGGTCTTGCCTGACATCACACCCTCTGGTTCTGCGCCCAGCTCACTCTGCTCGTTCTGAGTGTCCTGTGAATTTTCTCCGTGCTCTCTGTGCCCTCTAAGTATTGGAGTGTCCCAGCCCTGTGTCCTCTGCTTTCCTCTATTTGCATTCACGTGCAAGGCTTCCATCTGTTCTCTTAGCTTCAAGTGATATCCGTATACTGAACTGCAAAAGTTTACCTCTAAGTCTGACATCACCCCTGAAATTCCAGTTTTCAGGTTCTGCTTTATTCTCTCTCTTTTCTTTCATGTCCAGCAGGCATCTCTAACCCAGCACATCCCGGATGGCAGTACTGATCTCACTTCCTAAAGCCACTGCTCTTCCAGTGGTCCCCTGTCTCAGTGAGTGACATCTCCAGCCCCCGTTGTTCATACCAGCAGCATCGGGGTCAGGCTTGATTCCTCTCTCCCACACCCAGTAGCCGAGTAATCAGCAAATCCAACTTAGATGCAAAATCTGCGCCTTGCTCACCACCAGCCCACACCCAAGCCAGGGTCATCTCTCCCTCCCTCTAGTGGAATAGCTCCTTAACTAGTCTCCCCATTTCTGTTCTACTCTCCCCACACTGTCCTAGACACTCAGAAGGCTTCTTGTCTTCCTGGTCCCCCTTGCTCACTCCCCTTCAGTCACAGAAACTTTCTGCTGTGCTCACATCAGCCAAGCACTTTCCCACCCCAGGGTCTTCACCTCTGCTCTTCCCTTGGCTCGGAAACCCCAACCTGTGTCTTCAGTGTCTGGCTTCTTGTCATCTGCCAGGTCTCTGCCACAACGTTAACTGTTCCCAGAGCGCTAGCCCAACCACACGCCGTCAAATAGCATCTCCTCACCTGCATTCCTCAATCCCCTCAGCTTGCTTCCAAGGACTTATCAATATGCCACATGTTTTTATTGACGTGTAGTTGATTTACGATGTCTCAGGTGTACAGCAAAGTGATTCAGTTATATATATATATATATATATATATATATATATATATATATATGTATTCTTTTTCAGATTATTTTCACTTATAGGTTATTATAAGATATTGAATATAGTTCCCTGTGCTCTACAGTAGGTCCTTGTTGTTTATCTGTTTTATAAACAGTAGTGTGTATCTGTTAATCCCAAACTCCTAATTTATCCCTCCCCCCTTCCCCTTTGGTAACCGTAAATTTGTTTTCTATACCTGTGAGTCTGTTTCTGTTTCATAAATAAGTTCACTTGTATCAGATTTTTTAGATTCCACATATAAGTGATATCATATGATATTTGTCTTTCTCTGTATGACTTACTTAGTATGAGAATCATCTCTAGGTCCATCCATGTTGCTGCAAATGGCACTATTTCATTCTTTTTTTATAGCTGAGTAGTATACATACATTGTATGTATGTGTGTGTGTGTGTGTGTGTATATATATATATATATATATATATATATATATATATATACATACATACCACATCTTCTTTGTCCATTCATCTGTCGATGGACGTTTAGGTTGCTTCCACGTCTTGGCTAATGTAAATAGTGCTGCTATGAATGTTGGGGTGCATGTATCTTTTCAAATTAGAGTTTTCATCTTTTCAATTTGCCACATTTTAGTGCTAACATGAGTCTTCACTTGTTTACTGTTTGACTTTGGGTGGCCCATTAACTTTCTAAGGCTCAGATTCTTCCTCTGTAAAATGGAGCTAATAATAGTATCCAGCCCATGGGATTGTTGAGAATATCTTGCCATGGAGTAAATACTCAATAAGCACTAGGTAGTAGCTTTTATAATAGCATACTTCTAATTTTGGCTTTATCCTACGGGTCAAATAGAACAGGAATAATGAGAACTGCATAATGAAAGACACAAATATTGAAATGAGTTTAAATTCTGTTCTTTGTTAAGTTTCATCCATTTATGTTTGCAATGATGCTTTATAGAGAATTGAGTCCCTTAAAAAGGTCAGAAAAAGAAAAAACCAAAAGAGTTAAAAATGGTTGCCTCTGTGAAGCAGGAACTGGGAGTGGAGCAGGTGTCTGCTTTTCCTTGATAATGTCAGTACTCTTTGACATCTTGCTTTGAGAAAACTAAACTTGAATTAAAGAAGAAAAAAGACTGAAAGGAAATACTGTGACATCTCAACAGAAGTTCTCTGGGGAGGAGGAGAGTGGAATTGTTGGCTATTTTTATTTTCTTCTTTATGCTTTCTAAATTCAAAAAATGATCCATAATGTATTTATATGGCTTTCATGATGAAAAATGGTATATATGCTTTTCCTATATTAACCAGATATTAGAAGGCTAATGGAGGATTGATTGGTAGGAGGCATTTTGAATATGCTCTACATTGAAAAATATAATTCCTGGGGCAAATCAGAGAACGTAGCAACCTGGGTGTGCATACTTGGCAACAGTCATGCTGAAGGCCTTGAGCTGGTGGGGACGGGGCATTTGAGGCAGAGAAGGACCTTGAAACCATGTAAGGGAGATAAACGGGAAGGGACGAAGGGAAGGGACGATGCTTCCCGGCATTCTGATGACTAACAGATTGGTCCCGAGGAAAGAAGAGTAAACACTTCGGAAAACTTGGAGGTGGTTGAAAAGAGGGCCAGACAGAGCTGGAGCCAGGCAGGCAAAAAATAGACAGTTTCAGGCTCATTCTGAGCAGCATGTTTTCATTTAAATACAGTCTTCAGGCCAAAGCAGGTTTGCAAAGAGACCATTTATCTCACAGCTGGGGAGGAAAGCAAGCACTAAGGGCAGGCCCTCCCCGAGTCAGGCTGTCTGGAGGGAGCAGGGGGTGGGTCTCAGTTACCACTCCTCTCTGTTGACCTGGATGATGGAGGAGCAGAGATTTGAGATCTCTCCTGACAGACTGGAGAAATGTTTTGCAAATTCCAGCGCTTGGAACGTCCAAGTGTGAGGAGGTGAGGCATCTCTCTGCCTTCCCCAGTTAATAGGAGCTGCTGTCTATTGCAGGATGGATGGTCACAATATCACTTCGTAGCCTCATCTTCAACCATCGAGAGGGATCGGCAAAGACCCTACTCCTCCTCCCGCACACCCTCCATCTCCCCTGTGCGCGTGTCTCCCAACAACCGCTCAGGTAAGAGGGGCCCCGGGCCAGCGGCTGCTTCTCTTGGATCCAAGGCCCCCCTCCCCGACCCCTTAGCTGACCCCACAGACAGGAGGGCCATCCCGACTGGGACATTTGCTAGAAATATCAAATGAATCTGTTTTCTTTTTATAGTGGTGGTGACTTTGTTTCATACATACACAGACTCAGAACAAACATCTTTCTAACAGGTTTCTAACAACCTCTAACAGGTGTCACAGGCATGAAATGCACATCCTGGACCTGCATTCAGGGAGGAATAGGAATATATAAAACCGCCAAGTGTTTGTTTGCAAGTCAGGGTTTTCCATGGACGTTTTACCCACTTAAGATAGTTTAGGTTGCATTTTATTGATTAGATTTGGGATAACAGAGTAGGGGAGAGAGGGTATGCTCTCTCCTCCTTGAGAATGACCTACATTTGAAAACTGTCATTGAGGCTTTCGTTACTGTTCCGTACCTGATTTGCTTTTTATTATTACCTGTAAACCAGCAGATAAATCATTTCATATATTCATATTACAATCAACTATAACTTTTAAATCATTCAATTTAATTTTTTCTAATTTTATTTCATTCTTTTGAATTTTTTTATCAAAGTATAGTTGATGTACAATATTATGTAAGTTACAGGTGTCCAATACGATTCACAATTTTTAAAGGTTATACTCCATTTATAGTTACTGTACAATATTAGCTGTGTTCCCTGTGTTGCACAGTATATCCTCATAGCTTATTTTATATGTAATAGTTTATACTTCCTAATCCCCTACTGCTATATTGCCCCTCTCCCCTTGTCTCATTCTTATTAGATTTGGAACTAACTTTTCTTATCTCCTTGTAAAGATACCTTATTTTTACACCCTTTTTCAGTGACATTATGTAATGCCAAGGATTAAAGACATAATTAAAGGCAAAATATGAGCACACTGTTAGTATATACGTGATATAGATTTTATTGTTCTTTTATTCAATGTGTAATAAATAATTTTATATGGGTGAACACACACACGCACAGATAGAGGCTTTTATTTAAGAAAAGTTTCTCCTTGCTCTTCGCTGCCCTCCTCCTGCTGAGGAAACTATATTTTCTGGAACTGAGTCTCAAGGGCATGGCACGGAGCACTCCCCAGCAGGGTGGCCCCTCTGCCCTTGAGGATGTTTGTCGTAAAACTTTACGCCATACTTTACTGTCATAACGATGGGGAGAATCAGAAATGAATGGGGAATATTTGACTGAAATAAGTTCCCCTCTCCCAGCCCCGTGAAAACTTATATTTTTAGCGCGGTGTTATCGCGTCTAACATTTAGCCCCATGCTGAACGAGAATTAGGAAGCCCCGTGTAACTGGAGAAACTTCCACCTGCCTCAGAAGCATGGAGGTGGCCTTCTACACATGTTATTTTCACAGTTCTTAAAAAGATAAAGAACAGTGAGTCTTGGAAGCTAAAGGACAGTGTCTTTAAGAGCTCTAATTATGAAGAACCAATCAGTGTCAGGAAGATGGAATAATATAATAGATTGGAAGGCGCCCAGAAAGAGAAGCAGAGCCTTACAGGATGTCAGCATCCCAGGGATGCAGGTGGGGCACTTCCTGGTGGTTCCCAGGCAAGGCACTTCGAAGACACCTAATATACGCTTGTTGGCGTGTTGTGATTTTTCCAGGAGTATCCTCCTGGTTTACTGGAGACTCGGACCACTGTGTGTGAGGTCTCAGGAGATAATTACACACTTGACATAGTTTAATAAACCCCACCATCTGTGCAATATTGGATTCTCATTTTAAAAGCTTTGGTCAAGAGGCTGCAAAATATTGTCCCTTCACGATTGCCTGCCAGTGACTCATAAAAGGCCAATCTTTATGCAGAAGACCTAGGAGCAAGGGCAGGAGGGGACTCTCCCCAGAGAGGAAGATGGAGAGAGAAGAAAGGAGATGGGGCAGAGGTGGAGGGGGTGAGCGAGACGCAGCAGCCTGTGTTCTGAGAACACTCAGGAACTGGACCCAGAGCCCAGTTGAGTTACGTGGAGCAATTGCAGGTTTCTTCCCTGCCTTCCCATTGGATTTACACCCAGAAATTCTGGTGCAACTGGCTGGGGGGCATGTTCAAGCATCAACGTATCTTTAAGTATTCTAGGTAACTAATTCTGATGGTCAGCTAGGATTGGAAATCTCTGAGGGTTTCAAGATCTCAGCAGTGAGCCTTGATTTTATTTGGCAGGTCTGAGAGGTGGGTAGGGGGCCTTTCAGGAAAGGATGGGCAAAGGCCCCCTCTGTTACCTTCCCAGCGCTTGGCTAAGACATCCACTGAGCCATCTTCTGGTTTCACTTCCTCACCCAATGAAGAGCTCCTCAACTTCAGAAAGTGTGCTGAGACTCGTGTTTTTGTCCCCCGTGTCTAGCACGGGGCTTTGCACATAGAAGATACTAAGTTTGGTGAAATGAATCAAGTGACTCAGATAGGCAACAAGCAGGCCCAGTAGGCTGGAGCTGGGGGACCCTGCAGAGGGTGTGAATGAACAGCTGAAAGATAAACTGAGGCTTGATTGGGGAGGGGCTTGGACACTAGTGAAGGAAAATGAGCTTTATCCTAAAACTCGGAGTTCCCCAGAGATTCACCAGGCATGCTTGCTAAATTTGGATTCCTAGGCCCAACTGAAAATTCAGATTCACAAGGTCCAGGGTTGGGTTTTGTGATCCCCAGGTTCTCAGGTGAGTCTTAAGGTTAAACAAGCTTACGAAGCACTGCCCTCAGGCATGGAAGCTGGGGAAGGCTCTGGGACGGAAGAGTAGCACGGCTGCACTCAGAATGGGTGAGACGCAATTGACTAAGCTCGGGATGCGAGTGGCCTCATTGAGGAGCATGGAGACCAATGTGAGGTCAGCCCATAGGATGGGCGCACGGTAGCTGCCTTAGCGCCGGCACACACACTTGACCTCCACTTCTCCCAGCACATCTCTGCACTGGCAGGGCGGCTTAGTTGCTCGCAATCCATCCGATCTTTAAAGAAAACTAAACCTCTTTTTGTTTGCTTCCTTAAGTCCAAGTTCAGCTTTTCCTCTGTTCTGGGCCCAGTTTGTTAAAGAATCGTGGAATTCCTAAGGGAATCCTCTAATCACAGCCCATCACTGAAGACATGAAGACACAAACGGTTGACAGGGCTCAGTCCCCAGGTCCGACAGGCAGCGAGGGACCGGGGCTCAAGGTGTGTGTGGGAGATTGTTAGGGGCGTTTGAGATGGAGCAAGGACCCCCATCAGGAGACAGGTGCTCTCACGCCACACCCCCAGCCCAGCCCCCAGGCTGATGGAGAAGACCTCGGTGGGTGGGGCTCTACTGGTCCCCCACATCATCCTCTGCCTTCCTTTAGGGCCGTTTCTGCATGAAACGTGTTTAAGTAAAAGCTCATCTGATTTAATCAGGGATTCTTCAATATCAGTAATCGCTCCTCTGAAAGACATCTAATTTTTTCAAAGGAAGGAAGGAAGAAGAAAAGAAAGGAGGGAGGGGAAAAAAGGAAAAGAAAAAAGAAAGAAAAAGCAACGAAGACGGATCTCATTCTTGAAACTGTCCTTGAGCAGGTCACATCCCCACGAGGATGTCTCTGTAGGGAAGATGCTCCCGGGATATAGTCCTTAATTCCCTGCCTCCAAGTTGCGTGTCCCCTTAACTCTAAAGCACCAAGTGACATGGAGTAAGGGAAGGGGGAAAGACAGGAACCAAAAGAACAAAAATAAAAATCGTCAGGTCCATGTACACATACTGACCTGTGTTGAGCCAGGTGCATTTATGACTTTACCTATTTGTGTGAAAAGCTATACGTGCTGTGGAATGAGACACAGAAAGTCATCCTTCCAATTTCTTTATGTAGCAAGTGCCCCAGCTTCACCTCGAGAAATGATCAGCCTCAAAGAAAGGAAAACAGACTATGAGTCCACTGGCAGCAACGCCACTTACCACGGAACTAAAGGAGAACACACTTCCAGGAAAGACACCATGACAGGTGAGCTTGGCTGTGCACGGTTCCTCTGCAGAGTTGGTGACAGGACCTGGGACAGGGCAGAGGGCTGGGACATCAGGCTTCAGCTGTGCTTGGCAGCTTGGCAGGACTTGAGAGCTTGATAGTGAAGATTCCCAGGGATTGGCCATGATGAGATGAAGCTGGAGGTATAAAAACGGAGCATCTTATTCCTGGAATAGCTAAGAGAAAATGCTCTCTGCACAAATTTTTTCTTCTGTCTTTCTTCCCCTACCCCTCTCCTTCTCACTTGCCCAGTTCATGATATTTTCTCAAATTAGAGAACAAGGTCACCATAGATTTCTTCTTCGTTGACATAACCCAAGATGGTGGGCCAAGCTTTGCCCATTAGGATGGGGAAGAGAAAGAGGATAAGAAAAGGAAGGGAGGGAAGGGGAGAGGATGGGAGAGAAGCAGAGGAAGAGAGGATTTCAGGGAAACCCACAGAACTGCTGTGGGCGTTTTCCCCTCTTGACATGAAACCACTCTCTGGCCATGACAAACTCCCAGGAAGATTCATCAGAACCACTGACCTCAGTTTCCCTAGCCCTTCGTCCTTCGCTCCCCCAATCACACCCATTGGCTCATCAGCTGGGACTCTGTGGAGGCCAAAATTGGTGCCGTTGCCCCCCAGCGCGCCCGGGCCAGCCTGCCTCGTGGCCAGCCTTGACTCAACTCTCCTCTTACTCTGTACCACTCTCCTTGGGGTGGGGCTCGATGTCCTCATTCATCGTCCCCTCCAGGCTCCCCCCACACCTCCCTCCTGTCCCGGTTTGCTCCTCGTCCAGGAGCATGATTTGGCGGTATTGATGGGGGGCAGGGCGGCGGGGGTTATGCCTTGAAAGCAGAGCTGCCAGGACCATCAGGATCTCTAACCAGCGATTCCACACTCTTCTTTGCCACGTGGATGTGGAGATGGGCCCCTCCTGGAAACAGACCATAGGGACTTCAACAGAACAGGGTCAGATTAGGGCATTCATAAAACTGCAGTACAAGGGTGCAATCCTAAACAGACACTGAGACCCTCTTATTCAGAAGAATCTTAAAAGCGTGTGGTAAGTCTCCCTGATATTATTGAGGTGTAGACCTGCTGGGAAACAGAATAGACAAATTGGATGATTTATTGACATGTCTTTTGGACCCAGGACGTCTAAGATAAATTTTTCTCGTGGTAACTGTATTTACCCCAGAGGCCATGGTTTCCATGGTAACTCTCCCCGGCTGCAGAAAGGAAAGCCTCATAAACAGATGCTCGTGGTACCCAGCCCAGCTCAGCGCTCTGCCTCCACGTACACACTCCACCAGGGAACGCCTCACCCTCACGCCTGAAACATCCCCTGAATGGAGAACTGAACGCATGGCGTAGCACATACCTTCTTTTTTTGTTTTGGCTGTGCCCCACAGCATGTGGGAGCTTAGTTCCCCGACCAGGGATTGAACCCGCACCCGCTGCACTGGAAGTGCAGAGTCTTAAGCATTGAACCGCCAGGGAAGTCCAACATAGGACGTACCTTCTGATTCTCGTTCTCTGGTTCTTTTTTCCCCAAAAGTGTTGTCCCCTGTTGTAGATGAGCATGAACAAAGAAGCTCATGAGTCTGAATGCCAAGTCCCCAGAGTCGAGATATTCAGTGGAGAATCTAATTTGTACTGATTACTCCAGAGCAGTGGTGACACCAAATTCACCTGACCCCTTCGTTTTTCGATTATTAGCGCCCTAGGTAGCTACATCATCAGCAGGCAGGGATAACAAAGTGAGACTATAATTACAAGAATAATCGTGAAATCGACTGCACTGTTATTATTTAAGTTGATCTTTTCTCTTTAACTCTCTTGGCCGGTAGAATCATTCAGAAGGTTTTTCACTGTGGGTGTGTTTGTGTTGAAATAGTTCCAGTGGTACATGATCCTGCTCTGCACACATCAGAAAATAAAAAATAAAATCTAATATGTCTCTAGATGTTTAATCTTCCTAGAAAATGGCAGGGATCTTGACAACTGCAGCAATGAGATATATGTAACTTTTCAAACTTATTTAGAGGCTTAAACGCTTTGCTCTAACTTACTTAAAAATGCAATTCAAAACTACACTGTCAATCATGTAGCAAGCCTAGAAGAACATGAGGTCATTATTGAATAATACATTTATACAAGAAGGTTCCCTTTAAGCCAACAAGTACTGGGTAAAACTTAGTTATTAGCATCACAGTGATGTCGATGGTGATGGAGGAGGTGGGAGCAGTGTTGGTGGTGAGAGTGGTGGGTGTGTTTGTCCCTGTCTACGATGGTGTGAGTAGCTCCCCAGCCAAGCCGGGTGGAAATCAACATTTCATGTAGGGATGGAAATGATGAATTGCCAACCTCTGTTCTGCTTCCCTTTAGCAAATGTCCATCATTCCAGCGTTTACTGGCAGATCAGATTTCTTGGGACCTCCATATCTGAGGCAGTACTTTTTCTTATTCACCAATAAATCCAGGGAGCATTTAAAGTTCAGTGCATTGAAAAGACATCTGAAAAACAGCCGTCTTCTTTGTTTATAAGGCATCGGGGGATGTCTTATACCATTTCCCCCACAGGAAACATTCCCTTTGCTGTGGGAAAACCATGGGAAACGTCACCCTCAAAACGCAACACGCAAAAGCTTTGAAGTGAAAAGCAGTTCCTTGCCTTGGTCATCAGCTCCTCTCCTGAGCTCTCAGAAATGCAGATCCACCTGGGTTTATATTCCAGGCTTCCCCTCCACTCGCCTTCTCTGTATTCATTTTCTAGCTTAGACGTCTCTTAAAATGTGTTCTCTCCTTAGTGTTTCTCTGCCTCTGAGGAGCCCTCAGAAAGCCAAAGGCAGCTGTTCATTCAGGCATGCAGCACTGTTACAGCTATTTCTCGCGGTCATGATTCCCTAGGAGCCTTACGTGCTCAGAAGCACGCATCAGAGGAGGGCTGTGTGATCCCAGCAGCTACACAGCCTGACTTTAAAATTCACCCGGGGATTTTGCCCTCCCACCTGAGCTTCCCAAATACCTTAACATCCAGTGGTCGATTCTGTTTCTGTCAGTATCTCTCTTATGCCTTTTAAAGCTGCTCTAATCTTCAATCTATTGATATAGTTGGAAATTGGGGCCTATAAAAGAAAAAGAAAGGCATTTCCCTACGAGTTGACTCTTTGCTCAGACACATACACGGCAGAGCACCTGTGAAGACGTGTGCTTCATGTATCCAGAAAGGCCACAAGTTCAATGTCAGCTACACAGTCTCCTTTAAACAGGTGAAGTGTGCCAAAGGGCAGGAGGAAAGAACTTCCAGTAGAAACATCTTCAGCTTGGAAGCCACAAGCACAACAGGGAGGGAGGCCAAGGCTATAAAAATGCACATTCTACCAAAAAAAAAAATGCATTTTATTCTGAGTAATAGAAACAAAATTTCACCTTGTCCTTGGAGTAACATTTTCCATCAGCAGCTTATAGCTGTGAAGGCAGACTTTTCTAAGGTTTAGTCATTCATTCATTCACTCAGCAAAAATGCACTCCCTCTGTGAGCATCCCTCAAGGCCAGGCGCTGTCCCAGATGCTAGGACAGCCTACAAAGGTGGCGGGACAGACGGATCTCTGTCCTCATGGAGCTTCTTATCTCCTAGGTGAAGGGAGGTAATACACAAGGTAAACATGAAACAAACTCACTAACAAGGTAATAGCACTTGGCGTTGAGTGTGATGGCGGAAATAAATGGGGTAATGAGATGGAGGGCCCCAGGTGGGCAGGGTAACTTTAACTAACATGGTCAAGGAGGAGACGTTTGAGCTGAAACCCGAATACCAACAAGGAGAGGTAGTCCAGAGTCTGGGGCAAGCAAGTTCCAGGGAGAAGCATCAGGAAGTCCAACATCCCTGACGCAAAATAAATTTGGACGCTCAAGCCAGGAAGGAGGGCCATCACAGCTCCCTGAACTGTAGGAAGAAGAGCAGGAAATTCTGCAGGAAGTCAGGCTGGGGCCAGATCACACGGAGCCTCGAAGACCATAATGGGAGCTCAGCTTTTACCATAATCACAGCGGGCAGGGCATTGAGTGACATAATCCGGTCTGTCTAGCATGATGATCGCTCAGGTGATGGGAACAGGGTGGATGGAGGAGCACGTTGGGCAGAGTGGAAGCCGGGCCGTTGAGAAGGATGCCGTAGCGGTGGTCCAGGCGAGGGACAGTGGTTTCCGCAATGATGCAGAGACAGGAGTGATGGGCGTTCAACCAGAGAGTCTGTCAGAGTGGTCTTTAAAATGGGAAGTGGGCTCTCAGCTCTCACATTCTAAGCAGAATTTCCCAAGAGGAGTTTTATTGCACAGCTATTATGTGCTTTTAGTAATAAACATGGGTGAATGATAGATTATACTGACTTGGTGGCCTGTATCTCTGAGAGAATAGGTGGTGTGTCATCCTATTTCATGATCCCATAGATACTGGAAGCAAAAGATAAATTTTTCTTGATATCTAGAGTGTTTTAGATAACCTGCTGACACTCGACAGACAACGTTTTCCAGAGCTTTCTTAAACCAGGACCTTTTAGCAGCTATGAGGGGAGTCTTGCCCTGGGCCCTTCCTCTAGGCCTGTGACAGCAGCCTCAAGGTCCCCAGGTGAGGAGGCAGGCAAGTGGGCATCTTGCCCAGGACTTTGGAAGCTGCTGACAACCGGAGGAGACCTTCCTTCCTTTTGTCTAGAACACAGGCTGGTCACAAGACAAGGTGGGAGTCTTCCGTCTCTGTGTTGAACAGGACTCCGAAGCCGCAGCCGCCCAGATGCGCAGGGCAAAGGCGGGTGGTGCTTCCCGCCCATCCTTCAGGCCGCTGAGAAATGAGCTGTCTCAAAGATGATCAAGCACTTCTGTGAGCTCAAGTTAGAAATTTCATTCCTGTCATTCCCCAGCTAAAAACTAAGCGGCCGATCCAGATTCCTGCATGCTTCAGTGCAGGTGACAAGCTTTTATTATCTGCCAGTTTTCACCAGAAAACAAGACCATAGAAGTGGCAAGATGACCATCTGTTTGATGCACCTGCCTTGACCCTGTCTGCAAGCTGAATGTTACTGCAAGAGGCTGACGTGCAACGGGGATTTTATAGAATAACTGTTCTTCTTTCTTAATATCTGTATGTAAAATGAAGTGTTCAGGGCTAACGAATTTCTTCCATCTGGAATGATCCATGAGACACCAAGCTTTGTCAGGGCAAAACTGGCCTCGATAACCATCATTCCTCATTTGAAGTCTGGCGTTCTGTGCTAATACTTTTGTTTCTCTTTTGCTTTCAGCTCAAAATACTGGAATTTCAACTTTGTATAGGAATTCATATGGTGCGCCCGCTGAAGACATCAAACATAACCAGGTAAAAGAGAGGTAGCACGTTGGTGTTCGTTTCTCCCTTCGACTCCTGTGAAATGTCTTGGAAGTGTAAAAAATAAGTTAGTTTCTATTTAACATGCATAAAAAATGGAAAAAGAAAATAATGGTCCCCCGCTGCTGTCTGCCCACGTGGGACACAGCACACACGTGGGTGGTGGCAGTTACAAGGGCAGCCTCAGATTTGAAAGCAATCTTTTTTTTTTTTTTGGCTGCATCAGGTCTTAGTTACGGCAAGTGTAAGATGCTGGTTACTAGACAAATTGTCTAATTACTAGACATGGATTAAGTAGCTCCTGTAACCCAGCCAATTCTTATTCGGAAGAAAGCATTCATTACACGTGACAGTTACCAATAAAATAGACACATCAAGTTCAATGTAAACAACTGAATAGAAGGCATGGTGTTATGCCTCGCCGCTCAGGCTAGTGGGGGAACCAGCAACAAAGGCATCCCTTTCTAACAAGGGAGCTTGTTAGAAACACAGAAGAGATGTTTCTCTGGCCCCTAACCCTAACCCTAACCCGTTCAGGGTCTTCTGTATCAGAGTTGCATTTTATCAAGGTGTCTAGGTGATTCGTGTGGATGTTGAAGTTTGAGGAACCCTGGCTGGTAGATACTTAAAGAATCCATCTGCGTTTGTGCGTGTGTTTTATTTAGCAGATATTCGTTGCAGGCTCGTTTTCTCTCTGGTTCTGCGGGGAACTATAAAAGCAAGAAGGCACCGCCTCTGCTCCTTTATTGATGAATAACCTCACCCTTTTCTTTCCCCATGGTGGTCGTCACAGAAAGGCTGACATTCTTTATAACTCTTGGCTACTGGTAATCGTTTCCAGAACTGGCTTCTGCTGATGCTCTAGATTCCTGCCATGTGTCATGAAAATAGTACTGAAAAGATAAACCTGAAAGCTGTTTGCTTGATCACAGTAACCAGATGAAAGTAAACATGGAAGGGAAATGTGTGTTTTTGATGAGTTCTCACCACCCAGCAGGGCAGCATCCTTGAAGAGGAAAGGGACTCCCTTCCAGCACGTAGAATGTCTGGTGCAAGACCGTTTCTAAGGGAAGAAGGAGTAGGACACAGTTCTGGTCTTTGCTAAAAGCAAAGAAGTCAGTGAATAAATAAAGAGGGGCATGAGTTCTAGACAAGAGGTCACCAGGGGTGGCCGCCAACTATTTCTAGATCAACATGCCTACCCAAGCATAAAGGAAAATGGAAATGCCATCTCTATTTATGGAAATCGATGCTTTTTCTTTCAGCAAATATCAGGTACAGTGAGCCAGTGGTCTCCAGCTCTTAAAGATATTTGTCAGGATGTGATAGGACCCTGGTTTTGCATCCAAGAGCATAAGATCAGTCTTCAGCTTCTATAGGTCAAGAGAAACTCCTCACCAGAATCAGCCTGTTCTACAACAGCCCTTATCTCCAGGGAATCCCACTATTGTTGGCAATGAAGAAACACCCTGGTGTGGCCCAGGGGTCCTTGGCATCGCACAGTGTGGCTTCAGTAGGTTCCAGCAGACTGCTTGCAATCTAGATTTAGAGGACAGTCCACAGTGGTTCTAAGAAGCACATTCTTTTCACCCAAGCCTATTCTGAGCATTTAAGAAAATTGGAATTAATGCACTAAGATGGCATCCCTGCCCCGAGAGAGTGAGCACAGCCTATTGTATGCAGCCTTTTGCCCAGGAGGCCCTAGAATGAACTTGACTCAACCTCGGTATGAAACATCAAGGCCACGGTGTCTCAGGTGGATGTACTGAAACTCAGTCTTGATGGAGAGCAAGCTCTGAGGCACTTGTCAGCTCAGGGGAGATGTTGCAGGCCGGCCCCCAGCAGAGCTGAGTCCTGTGGCCATAGCTCAGTGCCATCATTATTCCCCGAGCTGGTCCAGCCGAGGGAAGGGGGCAATTGGACTGTTAACTCCATTCTAATATCAAGCAACATTTTTGAAATGTCCACTAAAGAGAGTTGTTTTTTACCTAAAAAGAAATTTCCAAGAAAATCATTATGACACTCCAGTGACTTGAGAAAATAATAAAGCTTTTACTTATTTTGGACTCTTATCAGAATACACTTTGACTTTGCTTACAGCCTTCCCTCTTGGGAATTCGGTAAAGGAAGACCATCCTAACCATTCAAAAAATGTGGCCATTTGGTCCTCTTCCAGATGGGTGGTTCTGGAGATGACCTCGTAAACAGCATCCATGATTTGCATTTTCTGCCCATGTGAGCCTGGTTGGTTATCACAGATGGCTTTTGTTTTTGGAACTTTTCTGGGCTAAAAGCCACCTCACAACCTTGTAGCTAGTAAACGGCCAGCTTGAAAAATATAACCGGGAGGGATGTGCTGGGGTCCATTCAGTTTCAGTGTCAAAGCTGGGCCTCATGAGCTTTGCAGAGGAGTCTGGACAGAAATTCATCTTAGAGAAGAAGTGATTCACCGAGGGAAACTAGTTTCAGGGGGATCTCTGGGACGAGGCAAAAGACAATGAGATGTGAAAATAAGGCAACAGCCCTGGATGCGTGGCCAAGCAAGGGAGGGGCCGGGGCAGGAGCTGGGAGGTGGGCTTCCCCTGACTCAGCAGAGAAGCAACCAGGGAGCCTCTCAGCTGGGGCACAACCCACGAGACTACCTGCCACTCCAGTTTCGAGTCAGTGAATTCCGAGCGTAAGGACTCCTAGAAGAAACAACCATGAGTGTGAAGTAAGATTTGTGATCCTTGGTTTTATGTTTGGGGTCACAGATATTATTTTAAGAGTTAAGTACTCAAACCCTTCAAAACCCCTGCTGAGCTTCTATCAGCCCATCCCATACTTATAAAGAGAAACAGCATATTTAACCGTATCCCACTGGCAATAGGATTTTTGTTCATAAACTAGAAACAAAGGGTTTTGGTGTTTTGCTGACTGGTTTTCAAATTATTACTGACAACAATAAAAATGGCATCTTGAGTTCCTCAGTCTGGCTGCCAGGTGGGCAGGCAAGTAAGATTATCCCCAGAGCTGAGGAAATTGGGATTCAAGGAGGGTAAGGGTTCGCCCCCAGTCACCTGAAGAAGCTAGGAAGAGGCAAAGACTCCAGCCTGGTTCTTCTGTCCTCTTGTCCCATGTGCCCTCCTGTATACCACTGGTTCTCAAATTTGAGGGTGAGTCAGGACCCCCTGGAAGACTGTTACACACAGATTACTGGGCTCCAACCCCGGATGTTCTGATTCAGTAGGTCTGGGATGGAGCCCAATAATTTGTGCCCGTAACGAGTTCCTGGTCTTGGGACCACACTTTGAGAAGCACTGATCTTCACCACGGCCTCATTCATTGTATAGTAACGCCCTGAGTCTTCAGCTTTCACTGCGCAGTAGACTTTGAAGGTCTGTAGTGGGCGGCTATTTCCCTTGTGTTAGGAATACATTCAATTTGTGGGCGAACTCAGTGAGGAATACAAAGAAGTCTCCTATCAGTGTGCTGGGATGGGAGGTGGAGAAGGAGCATGTCCTTCATAATTTAAACTAAACACTCTGCTGCTGAGGAACGCTTTCAGCAAGGATGGCTTTGTGGGAACAGGATCCACAGGACAGAGCACCGAGAGCGTGGACCCCAGTGACGGCCACGTGAGCCAGCTGGTGGCACCTTCCCTTCCCAGAGAGGACGCTGCCTTAAGCAGAGCAGACGACAGCCTCAAGCTCCTTGGATGTGCCAGGGCTCCTCTGGACCACAGCAGACTCAGATTCAGAATACACCACTGTGGCATACGAGCATCATTCCACCTCCTTTACAGAAGTCTGGCTTGTCCACACTGTGTGATGTTAAAAAAAAAAAAAAAAGCATTTATTTTAGCTCCTCTATGGGGAAGGCTGGTATTGGGGAGCATTTCACCTGCCTAATCTTGAACACTGTCAGATAGCCTCTTAAAGTAAATGACAAAATACAGCCAACATACCTCCGCGGTGAATGCGTCTCACCAGCTGACATCCATACCACTGGGCCAGGGAGCAAATTTAATCCCTTCAAACACAGCTGTGCCACCATCAGCTGTTCCGGGTGGTTCGTTCACACAAGTTCTCCGAACTGCAGAACTCAACCTGAGAAGGGGTTGATATGGGACCTTATGGACAATACAAACGAACTGAAGAAGGTAACTCCTGATATAAGAGACTAAAATAAGCTTGTGCTCAACCCAAAAATGTCCACCAACCAGAGAGAACATAGCAGCAGTAAGAAATTTGAAACGGGCTGTGCCAGAAAAGAAAAAAAAAAAAAAAAAAAGAAAGAAAGAAGCAGCCACCGTGGAGGAGGGCCACGAGCCTCGTGAGTAGCTTCCCCTGAAGACCTCCCAAGCTCTAGCGCTGCCCCTCCCCTGGTTACTGAGACCAGCACAGAGAAGTCAGGCCTCGTCTTGGTTTCCTTTGTCCATGGCCCCCCTTCTCATCACAGGGTCTGGAGTCAACTCAGTGAGGCTGCCCGCCCCCCGAGGTGGAGCCAGCTCGGCTCAACTGAGACTGTGCTCCTGTCTCGGAGAGAACATGGACTTTGGAGTCAGCCAGGTGTGCATTCAAATCCCAGCCTCACCCCACCACGAGCCATGGCATCCTGCACAAGTTTCTTATCTTCTCTGACCTTCAGTTTCTTCATCTATAAATCGGGAATTGGATGGATAAATGGATGGATGGGAAGGAAGGAAGGATGGAAGGAAGGAAGGAAGGAAGGAAGGAAGGAAGGAAGGAAGGAGGGAAGGAAGGAAGGATGGAGGGAGGGAGAAATTGAGAGAGAGGAAGGGTGGAGGGAGAGAAGGAGATAGATTAGATAGATAAATAGGTAGATGATAGATGGATAAATGGATGGATGGATAGATATACACAGACATAAACATGCATCCATATATGTACGCATACATGCATATACAAGAGTAAACAAAGAAGAATTTGTTAAATGTTGAAGATAGTGCCCACTGAAATAGAACCAGTAAATTCTAGTTCCCTCCCTGTGTAATTTTTCCAAACCTCCCAGCTCTAATCCTTTGTATGCTCCACACTTCGGTAGCAGCACCGGGTTGGAGTGGAGAAGTTCCACATAGCGCTCAGCTCTTCAAAGACCAGCAAAGGGCACCTTAGCCTATCCCAGTGATCAGGTAGACGTGGTCTTAGCAATGTGTAATTGCAGATGTTGAAGTTCCAAATGTCCCCCTCATGCCCAGGCTCTTAGGCTAACACACATTTACGCTCTGAGGACTTTCACAGGTAGACAGAAACCTCATTCATTCAGCCGCCACTATCTGGAAGTGTGAGGCCTCCTGGATGGCAGCTATGATGAAGTTCACCACTTCTTTGAAGAGCAGGTCGATTACTAATGTAAATCAATTACATATAAAAGAGGGAGTTTCGCTTACTTGAGAGAAGAGTTACGGGCAGGCCATTAGAAGCATTCATTCACACACAACGTGCTAATTACAAATCATCATCTATTAAAACTAAGACCAATTTCTAGAGGATGTTTCCATGCTGAACCTTAGTTAAATTAGTAGGGAATTACCGAGTCCACTGGCAGGTGATCAAACTGTGCTTCTTTAGGAGTGTTCCATCGTTCCCCCCAGACCTCCCGCACAATCATTGCACTCGAGGAGCTTTGTGGATGCCATTATGCAGCGGCTGTGGGGATGGCCCTTCCCCCATGCCTTGCGGGTATCCTCACTTTGGGAGCGTGATGCTTAGGAAGGGACCCCAGAGGCAGTGGGAAGGGGATAGCTAGGCCCTGACGTATAAATGCTAATTATCAGCCTATGAACACTGTCTGTTTTACTGTCCTTAAAGCCAAGCGGAGGGAACTAACTCTAGACTTCACGTATCCCGTAGAATCCTGTGGTCCCTTTAGCCCCTGAAGGCCCCCTACATCAGACAGTAACCTGCAGAGGACAGGAATGGAAACAGGGAGCACTGAGGTGGGCTGTGGGACATGGGACAAGTCTGAAGACCCCTCTCCCCTAACCAAAGTCTTCATAATCCCACATTGTTCTCGAGTCCCATCAATTCTTAATTGAACCAAGTTAGGAAATGGTTTGGTTCTCCAGAGCATAGAGTATTTGAAGTGGATTCCCTCTTCTTCTTACATGCTTCTCTGTATCCTTCTAAGGCTGTGGTACCTGGTCACTTAGGCAGGTGTGATGGAATGGCCCTATTACCGAGAAGCCTCCATCCTCCAGAGAGGTATTGATCACAGCCCTCCAAGCTGGCAGGAAGATGCCCAAGTGACCATTAGACCTTGTACATCTTCAATTTCTCTTTGTCTGGGATTACAGCACCCAGGCGTGATGGAGAAAATGCAGGAAAGATGAATATAAATTACTTGTGTTCTGTAGTGTCTAGTGTATACCTCTTTAATCTGAAAAAGTTTAACTAGTAAAATGGTTCACCTGTCATGGCAGTTTTGGCAATTTCTCAAAAAGTGAAACATAGAATTACCGTCAGATCCAACAATTCCACTTCTTGGTACATACACCCCAAAAATTAAAAGCAGGGACTCAAACAGATACTGGTGCACCCGTGTTCACAGCAGCGTTATTCACAATAGTCAAAGGGTGGAAATAACACAAGTGTCCATCAGTGGATAAATGGATAAACAAATGTGGTCTCTCCATACAATGGAATATTATTTAACCTTGAAAAGGAAGGAAATTCTGTCACATGCTACAACATGGATAAACCTTGAGGGCATTATGTTAAGTGAAAGAAGGCAGACCCAAAAGGACAAATACTCTATTATTCCACTTCTGTGAGGTACCTAGACTAGTGAAGTTCATAGAGATGGAAAATAGAACGGCGATTGCCACAAGCTGCGAAAAGAGGGGGGGATGGGGACTTAAGCTTAATGGATGAAGAGTTTTTGTTTGCAATGATGAAAAAGTTATGAAAATGTATAGTGGTGACAGTGGCACAGGCAACGAATGTACTTAATGCCACTGAATTATACACAAAACGATTAAAATGGTCCATTTTATGTTACGTATACTTTACCATAATAATAATTTTTAAAAAAAAAGATTACCTAGAATGATAGCACATGGACTCAGGAACCAACTTTAAAAAGGAAAGTCCATCAGGAGAAGCTCGATGCTGGTGTCTGCGTGGAGGAGTTCGGAGCCTTGACTTTGAGAGAGGGTTGAGCGCATCGGCGGCGGGGGAGGACGGGTCAAGGGCAAACGCGCTAACCCAGGTGGATCTTCTTTTCTGGGCAGGTTTCAGCACAGCCAGTCCCACAGGAGCCCAGCAGAAAAGACTACGAGACCTACCAGCCGTTTCCGAATTCCACGAGAAACTACGACGAGTCCTTCTTCGAGGACCAGGTCCACCACCGCCCTCCGGCCAGCGAGTACATGCACCTGGGACTCAAGTCCACGGGCAACTACGTCGACTTCTACTCCGCTGCCCGTCCCTACAGTGAACTGAACTATGAAACGAGCCACTACCCCGCGTCCCCCGACTCCTGGGTGTGAGGCAGCCGGCACCGGGAACAGTGCATGTGCATGCAGACCACAGACAGTGCTATTTTTCTTTTCCCCTGCAAATTTAGTTTGTTAAAGCCTGTTCCATAGGAAGGCTGGGATAACCAGTAAGGAAACATTAAGAGCTATTTTAGAAAGCTAAATGAATCGAACGTTAACTTGAAAGTCAATAGGAAGTGATCCTCAATCTGACCTTGTACAACACCTTTCTAGTGCGGGCTGGAGAGTCTAAAAAGTGCTTTCCACTGAATGTGGCTGAAAGCACAGAAGGCGGTCGGGGTGACGGTTGTAAGCACAGAGGCGCGTGATTCACACACTTCAGAGGGACGGCTTCTCACGCTTTGTTTACTCTCTTCATCCGTTGTGATTCTAGGCTTCAAGTTGCACTGGGGTTCCTCTGTACAGCAAGATGTTTCTTGCCCTTTGTTAATGCATTGTTGTAAAGTATTTGATGTACATTACAGATTAAAGAAGAAAAGCGCATTGTGTATATTACACCAATGCTGCGGCGTTTCCTCATCTATGGTTCTAAATATTGCTTCAATTTCAAACTTTTGAAAGATGTATGGATTTCCAGTTTTTCTTTTCTTTCTCGCAGTATGTTTTAACAGAAAAAAAAATGGGAAAAAAAGGAATATTTAGCAGTATTGTTCGTTCTGATATGTGAATTTGTTTGTGGCAACTAAGCAAGGCATTCAGCAGTTTCTGACAATTAACATCCATCATTCCACACTCCTTGTCAACAAAGTGCTTTTTCACTGCCTAAAATTTTAGATGTAGATATTTGAAATAGATTTTTTCATTTATACCAGTTTTCTTTATGATGATACAGTGTTAAAAGAAAATAAATTACAATTGATCTGTCATCCATATTTGCTAAGAATGTCTATTTCCAAGGACCTATCTTACCAAACACACATTCTTGCTCGTGTGTCTGTGCGTGTGTGGGTGTGTGTCCACGTATGTATAAAAATGACGTGTGTGAGATTTTATTTGGATAGAAGCTATTTCATTTGCTGTTCATCTTGTGCAAACTTTGTTTTTGGTTTTTAGTATGAATGTACATCAGCTGTTCCTTTTGTACTCTATCTATACTTCTGACCATCTAGTGACTCAGGATATTAGGCCAGTGGAGGTAAAGTTATAGGATTTTCACACATTCACACATTCTTGGATACCAACCCTTTCTACGGGCCCATTTCCTTCCATGTTTCATGCCCTCAGAACATGATAAACCATGGCAAACTCAATAATTTCACTTTGGAGCCAATTACTTGAAATAGCCACAGAAAATGTAAACTGCTCGCCTTATTCCCCCCAAACTTTTTTGTTCATGTGGCAGGGAGCAGTAGACAATTATGGTTTAGATTATTAAAATTGAACTTGAAGCTAATGGTAGAATAGTTGTTAACAGAGCTAAGAAGTAAGGCTAACCATTCAAAAGAACACGGGCTGTGGGTAAATTAGCTTTGCTCTTTAGATGCAAGTGACTGAGGCCAATAGGTGCCTAGTAAATGTTAACTGTTCTTGAAAAAATAAAACATTAAATAACAAAAGAAATTGGCTGCCATCTTCCTTTAAAACTTTCTCCCCTTCGCTCTACGTAGTTTAATTCAGCTCAAAGTCTAAAATTCATGGTTCTTTCTCCAAATTCAGCAACAACCAAACGATTTCTTGTTCATGCATATTTGTGCAAATGAGAAGCTCATTTCTAGAGCAGCGTGGTAGACAGACATTTTCATATGAATTGTCCTACAGTTACTTACAAGTTGGCCCTTCTCGCCCTGTTTACTAAAGGGATACACATTTCTGGGTCCCCTCCCAGGAATGCTCCAGCCCCTGAGATATATAAATATGTAGCTCTGAGGACAGCGTTTCCACTTCATTCCTGTCATAGAATGAAACAGTAAAGTTCATCAAGGCAGAGATACGGCACAGACATGATTTGTCCATAACCAAATAGCTGGTTTAACTTTTCCAAAAGTAAGCAGTAGGACTCATTCCCTGGCTTGAGCTGTGCAGGGGGAAGTTAATGCATGTCAAAAAGTCCTTGTCCTAGCGGGAGCTTTATATTTCCTCTGTGACTTTGAGTCTGTGCAAGCTCAACATTTGTAACCCTTGAAGACCAAGGAGGTCTCTGCTGCCTGTGATTTTTTAAGAGCACATTGCACCAGGCTGACATGAACGAATTCAGCCAGAAGCCTCTGGAATCAGAGTTACAGCTAGGAAAAAGTCAATTAAAAGTGTTCATAGTTACTCAAGTTGATTCTTTTATCCTTTTCATACACGCGCACACGTACACACATGGAAGTAAAAAGTAGGGAGAGAGAGAAATGACAGATGGTGATGGTAGATAGAGGATAGGTAGATGGTAGAGAGATAGATAGATATAGATGATGGTGATATATGAGATAGATAGATAGATATAGATAGATAGATGATAGATAGATAGATAGATAGATAGATGATAGATAGATAGATGATAGATGAGGTTTTATCTGAACTGTGAAGTGGCCTAAAGCCAGCCCATCTCCTTGGCAATAAAGGTTGATCAATGGGTGATTTATTATTTATAACGTGTGCCTGGGACAAAAGCCGAAAGTGGCCAGAAGCGTTGTTTTTGCTTTCATTGTACTGAAGTGACCAAGTGTGACCCTGTCCCCCCAAGTGGCTGCCTCTTGGGTCTACAAGAGCCTCCAGATCTTGGGTTTTCTACTGAGATGGGAATGGTGTTTTTCAGAGAGAAAGAGGGAAAAAAAGAAAATAGAAAATTTCTTTTTCCTCTCAATCCTTATGGTGGACCATATATACACCCAATGTATTTAATAGGATGTGAAATCCACATGTTATGTATGAAAAAGGACCCATTGTTTTTTTCACTTGAGAGCTTTGATCACCAGGGCCTAAGTAAGGAACACTTAAACTATATCACTACGAATAATATTAAATCAGATTTTTAAAATTGATTCAATTTTAATGCCACAATTAATACGTCAATCCTCATTGTCAATCGTTAGTTAGACAATAAAATGTCAGACAGGTTTATAAGAATGAGGGTTACGCAAGATGTCGCATCATACTCGGTGCTAACTAAGGTTAACCAGTGACAACCCATTTCTTGTTGATAAGACTCAGGCATTACAGAAAACTGCTATGAAAAGAAGCAGTGTTTAAATTCAGTGTTTATATATATATTTATTTATTTATTTATTTAGCCTGTTTTGTTCCTCTTAGTTCAGCCCTTCTTCAGTGACTGATACTGTCCCTCTATATCTGAGAGCTGTGCCCCTGAGAAGTGAGGTTTGACTCTCTGAAGACACGGTATCGTCACTCAAGAGATTTGGAGTTGGGTCTGGGCTCCCTGAGGACAGATCAGCTCTGCTCCACTCAGAATCAGCCGCTGAGGCTCAAAGGCTGGAAGCTGGAATCACTTAATGACTCAATCACTTAAATGTCTGGCACCTGGGCCTGGAAAACTCCAGTAGCTGAGGGCAGGAATAGCTGCAGCTCCTCAGACATCCTATGAGGTCCCTCCACAGGCTCTGGCCAGCAGGGATGCTTCGGGGGGGGGGGGGGTCAAACTTCTGACATGTCATCTCAGGGTTCCCAAAGTCTATGTCCCAAGAGAAAGAACCAGGCACGAAAGTCAAGATGCATTCCATTACTCAACGCAATTGCAAAATATTGCTCAGTTCCAGGGCGCAGGGGGCAGAAATAGACTCCATCTCTTGATGGGGGTGGGGGAGAGGGGGCAGTAGTGGCAAGATTATGGAAGAGCCTGTAGCATTGGAAATACCGGTGTTGCCATTCTGATACAATCTACCAATCTATCATAAAACTGATAACATTTTGCCTTAATAAATTCAGCTTCTTTAACTTGTAGCCAATATGTCTTAATAATGGCAAAAGCAGTGAGTTTTATCATAAGTAAAAAACAAATAATTTAACTAACAAAAATGAGAAAAATCCACGTCCTTATGTCAGAAGGAAAGGTTTGGGGTCTTGGGTTTGTGTTTCCCTCCAGCTGAATGCAAACATGGAAGCAAATGGCGACTCTGGTTCCTGGCAGCCATCTAACAACCATGAGGGGACCAGAATAAGTTGAAGCTGAAGCTGAGAACAGCAGATTAGAGAGACTGAAAGAATTTGGCTCTCCTCTGAAATCACTTGAAGAGCATCTAATTCCCAAAATATTCCAAAATGGACCATCATTAAGCACTTATACCCACATTCTGGAGACTCTCCCTTGCCTATTCCTAGGAAGTAACAGAACGCTGGACTGATGAAAAAAAATCCCAAAGTAAAGACTTACATATTCACATCATCATGTCCTCAGAATAGGAATATGCTTTTCTGAAGAGTCAGGAAAATAGATTATAAAAAATAACCCCATTATTAATTTTTGGTAAGCAGAAAGGCATTCTGTAAAGACTTTCTCTACTCTTCATTCTATCTTATTCTTTTAACGACCAGTAATATATGCTATGGATTCATAACTGAATGGGTCTGAAGTTGTGTTATTGCCTCAACACACTATCAGTATTAGAGGAATTTTAGGTTCTTAAGCAATTACACCCTCCATGGGCTCACGCTGTATATCCAACGAGAACAAAGGAAAGATGATTAAAGGGTTGAAAAAGCTAAGGAGTAAAACAGGTCTGATGTATTATTGAACATTGATTGATACAGCTTCCTTCTGAGTCACACTGTCTTCGGGAATGCATAGTTTCTGAATGGGAGTGTCTCCAAGTTACATCGCCCTTTATCACTTCCTCTTCTGGTAACACACGCCACCTAAATTATCAACGTGATGTCATGACTGCCTTCTCTGTTTCCACAATTCCCAGCCCCACACCTTCCTCTCACTGACACTGGTCCCTGGGCCCCATGAAGGTAAAGAAGATTCAGAGCATTCACAGCGAATGAAACGTTGCTACAGACGAATGGCTCTGGCTTCCAATCTCCAGCCATCCAATCACAGCAGCTCTGCCAACAGCTGCTTCACCGGCCCAGACCTTTCACAGGCTCCGTTAGGGAAGTATCCCATCCAGATGTTCCGTTCATTCACAACCCAAGATTCTGAAAGGCAGAATCTTTACTTACCGAGAACTTACTATAAACCTTGAAGAAGAGGAAGAAGAAGAAGCTGTGATGAGAACAGATAACAGAACTGGCAGCAAATGTGCTCATGGCTGTTGGGACCAAGAGGAACTGACTAGTGAACTGCCGTATGAAATGGACACGAAAGGACAAGGAAAACTAGGTTTCTTAATGGTTCTATTTTGCTTGAGACTACTCCAGAGATGTCTAAAAAGCCAGAGAGGAGATTGGCAGTCCCTTTTCGGTGGAAGTTCACTGGGACAGCAGTCGCTAACCCAGTTACTAGGGAATCATAAGCATTTTTCTGCAATTAATTTTGACCCTAGTAAAGTTTGAAAGCTAGAGCTATATTTTTTAATAATTTAATAGGACTATAGCAAGAAATCTTCCCATCTTGTTAATATGTAAACAAAGAGTATTTAATTAGGCTTACCAGATTCAGCAAATTAAGATACAGAGCATCCAGTTAAAATTAAATTTCAGTGAAATAGCCAATAATTTTTTTAATATAAGTATGTCCCATACAATACTTGGAGCATATTTACACTAAAATTTGTTTTCATTGTTTTCTGACATTCAAATATAACTGGCACCTTGTATTTTATCTGGCAATCCTAATTTAACCTATACTTCTGCCATTATTTTTCTAAGGAGTAATACTTTATAGAAAAATTAAAATAAATTCAAGAATTCATTACTTGATTAATCTCATTATAGATGTATACATATATACATAATTATATATATATGTGTGTGTGAAAATACAGAGTTAGGACTCAGAAACCCTGTTTGAATAAGCTAGGTAATGTTTGGGTATCTCTTCCCTTATTAGTAAATGGGGGTGAGTGTGACAATATATGTTATGCTTCCACTTTACAATTTTTGTGAAGATCAGATTGGGCTTATGTGCTAGTGAATGTTTAACAACTGACTCTTTAAAAAAAAGAAAAGAAAGACAGAAAAGAAAAGAAAAGATTTACACGAGATTTCCTCGATTTACAGTATTTGCCAATTTCTGTGCTGTAAATACACACACCATGACCAATTTTAAGCTACCAATATGATGTCCCAAATGCAGAATCGAAAGTGGCGCTCAGTGACAGACCAATATATTATTTCCAGGATACAGATAAAATAAACATAAATAATTTAGGTAACCTCAAGAGCATAGGTAATAGCAAAATGTAGTAAAATAATTAGGTTGTGATGGGTTATGAGTATTTATTACCATTATTTTCTAAATAATTCATTTAATTGTAAATCTATATAATGTGATACTTAATAATGGCTGTATTTAACCATCACCTTACAAATTCCTGCTGACGCAGGCCAGCTCAAGGACACCACGTATGACTGCTTATGACACTGTGAACTGCTGTCCAAACGTAGGTTATTAACGTCCGCTCATTTACCAACATTGACGGAAGTTACCACATAAGAGGTATGGTACAAAACTTCTTGGAAAACAGTGCTGTGCAGAAGCGTGGCTAGCTTTCTAAGGGGGCAGGTCCGAGTGAAGGAGACTGTTTTCTGAGGGATGGAGGGCAGCGCTGACTGTCACCATGCAAGTCGGAGTAGGAGCCAATGCCCTGCCCTGGGAGGAGAGATGGCCTAGGCGGGTAAGGGCTGGGAAGTCTCGGGGTAGGGAAAAGAGCAGTCAGCAGGGTTGCAAGCTCCGTGGAGGACCGAGGAAGGGAAGGCCCCCAAGCTGAAGCACGTGGAAAGGAATTGGGGAACAGAGCGGTGCAGAAGAGGAATCCATGAATTGGAGGGCAAGGCGACCGCCCTGGACCATCTCCCCACCCAGACCCAGACCAGGGCCAGCAGCAGCTGGAGTGGGAAGAGATTGAGAACCTGGGCCATTTTGTTGGACCCTTTAAGCCTCAGATTCTGCAAAAGCCCAGAGGAGAGAAAGCAGCCGTAAAAATGACAGCAAGGGCACAGTCTTGTTTTAGAAAAATAAAGAAATAGAACACTGTTTCCCACCTTGGGCGTATTGAGGCAAATATTCCCTCTACCCAGTAATAACGTTACACAGTTGCTTCTGGGTCCTACAGTAAATCAATTACAGTAGCCTATTAGTTTTCTACAGCTGCTATAACAAATCACCACATATTCAATGGCTTAAAAACCAAATTTATTATCTCTGGAGGACAGAAATTCAAGATGGGTGGGCAGACTTGTGGTCCCTTTGGGGACTTTTGGGGAGAATCTGTTTCTTTGCTCTTTGCAGCTTCTACAGGTCACCTGTATTCCTAGGTACCATCTTTAAAGCCAGAAACACAGCATCTCTTTCTGATGTCTCTCTCTCTCTCTTAACTTTACTCTCCTGCCTCCCTCTCTCCCTTATAAGAACTCATGATTACGTTGAAAATCTCCCCATCTCACTCTCTCTAACTTAATCGCATCTACAAAGTCCGTTTTGCCATGTAAGGCAACATAGTCACCAGTTCTGGGGATAAAGATGCAGGTATCTTTGGGAGGCCTTTATTCTGTCTACTGCATCTGGCTTTTGCTGTAGCATCATCGCAGAGTCCATACAAAAAAAAAAAAAAAAAAAGGCTTAAAATAGCTTCTTGCTGTATTGATATCTAAATTCCTAGAATAAGACCCTAAAATAATCTAGCTCATAGTACGTTTCTTGTGGTGGGCAGGGGGAATGAAACTCATTTATTTCCTGTAGCTGTACGCTTCCAGCATCCCTAAAGCAGTGGCAATTCTCATACATATTTCTGGTTGTAAAAAAAAAGATTTCTTTTGCTAAATTTATTTACATTACTTAACAATATTCATACATCTTAAGGTGGAAGGGGCAGGATAGATTAAATCCAAATAAAACAAAAGGAAGAGGAAGTGGGAGGAAAGGGAAGCCCTCGCATAACAAAAGATCAGTGTATGAATTTTTTTCCAGCTTTACTGAGGTATAATCGACAAACAAAATTATAAGATGTTTAAAGTGTACGATGTGATGATTTGATATACGTATACATTATGAAAGGATTCCCCCCGAGGTAATTAACATAGCTTATATTAATCTCTGCTCATAGCTTATATTAATCTCTGCTTAGTAACGGGAATTACAATTATAATGAGGCCCCTTGTATTTTTGTCTCATACAAAGAAATAGGCTTATTTGCAACACGGTCTGCTGATCACAGGTGGATGAAAATTCCAGCATAAGTGGAAGTCAGGTATAAATGTCCAGACGGGGATCCCTACAGACTGGGATTCTCTCAGGGAAGATGTCAAGCTGTTCTCCCTGCAACCCCGCGAGCCCCCCTCCCCATTCATGCAGGTCCAGGCTTTCGGAATTGAGTCATGATTCTGAGGTCTCCTTCTGGCTTTGGCTCATGGCTCTGCCATCTCACGTCTAAACATTTCTTGAAAGACAGTCATAACTTTCAGAGAAAGAAATGTGTCAACAAAGAAGGGCACGTAATTTGCTCACTCAGCACCAAAGTGTGAAATGGATTGTTTGTGGCTGGAATATAGCACACCCCCAAATTCATATATTGAAGCCCTAAACCCCAGTACCTCAAATGTAATCTTATTTGGAAATAGGATTGTTTAAAGGGCGATTAAGTTAAAATGAGGTCATTAGGGCAGATCCTAATCAGGTATGACCAGTGTCCTCAAAACAGGAGGAAATTTGGACACAGACATGCACAGGGGGCGACCATGTGAGGACACAGGGGGAAGACCATCATCTACAAGCCAAGGAGAGAAGCCGCAGAAGAAACCAACCCTGCCAACACCTGATCTCAAAATCCCAGCCTCCAGACTGTGAGAAAATAGATTTCTGTTGTTCAGGCCACCACTCTGTGCTACGTTGTATGGCAGCCCAAGCAGACTAACACAGAGATCAAAAAGCAGCATCACTGAAGCCAATCAGCCTATGGAAAAATTTCACTCAAACATGCCACCCTCAAATCTCAGTCTCGGGGGTACTCGCCATGAAAACTGGATTGAAAAGCACTGGTGACCACACAGGAGGCAACAGAAAGACATCCACGCTTCCCAAACTGGGCTTCATGATGCTTCTCCAAACGTCACAGCATTTCCTGACTCAGCCGCGTCCCCGCTACGAAAACAGGCCAGCGCAGTCACTGACGCTCTCCACCCCCAGCCCACGTGAGCACTGAGCCATGGCATCCTGTCTCTTCCCTTCCCTTCCCACTTGCCTCCACGCCAACCCTTCCGTTTGGTCTCAGCCCTCTTTAAGGAGCATGCCTTTCCCAGGACCCCAGGAGCCTGGAAAGGTTCTCTCCAGTCCACTTGGGAGTGCAGAAATTCAGCAATCTGATAAGCATGGTAAAGAATGGGACTTTAAATTTGTTTAAGTGCCTTAAGTTTGTGTACTGAATTGAATAGTGTCCCTAGAATTCATATCCCCCTGTGGATATGTAAGCTCAGAATGTGACCTTATTTGGAAATAATGTAACCAAAGTAAGGATCCAGATGAGGTCATACAGAATTAGGGTGGGCCCAACGGGTACATCCTTTTACAAGACAGAAACCCAGAGAAGAACACCACGTGAAGATGCAGGCGGAGACTGGCGTGACGCATCCACACGACAAGGAACACCGAAGATTGCCAGCTGCCCCCGGAAACTTAAAAGAGACGTGGGATAAATTCTCCCTCAAAGCGTCCAGAGGGAACCGACCCTGCTGACACCTTGATTTCTGACTTCTAGCCTCCAGACTGTGAGAGAATACATTTCCACTGTTCTGAGGCATTCAGTTTGCTGTAGCTTGTTAGAGCAGCCCTGGGAAACAAACACACTTTGTTCAGGCAAGATTATATCTAACTGTAATTAAGTCTGACCTTGCTCTTGATATTTCACTGCTTTCTTTTAAGTCTCACTCTCCCTTCCCCTTCGGCCCTATATCTGGACAGACTCATAGGAAGACCCTGAGCTCACTTCCTCCTCTGGAGCCAGCGGGAAATTTAACCTTCCCATGCTTGGGAACTTTTCCACTGTCCCACCCCTTAGCCATTTATTAGAGATGCCTAAACCCACTCCCTCTGCCCGGCCCAAGTCAACCTGGACTTGCTGGTGTCCACCCAGCTCTTCCTGGAAGTCCTCTGAGTGAGTAATACTACCTTCTCTGAAATTCTCTGGTGCTTGGAGAGCCATCAACCTCAATATCCAAACCAAATTTTAGGTGGGGTGTTTGCTGCCTTTTTTAAATAGTGATTATATTTTTACTATCCATTGATTAAGGAAATGCATAATGACAAAGTTGCTCTGAATTTATTAATGTTTTGAAATAAATTTGTACTTTTTGGTTCAACATGATATATGCATTTGAATATAGTAAGTATATGTGACAGATGTTGTATATTCACTCTAAAGACAATGCTCATTTGGTATTCCAAATTCATTTTTTTATCATTTTTTAATTGAAGTATAGTTGATTTACAATGTTGTGTTAATTTCAAATTCATTTTAATAATAGTGAATTGCCAGGTCAGAAGTCAGGGCACTAGACTAGCTCAATCCCAAAGACTTTTGTGGAACATGATAGATTCTCTCCAAAAAGTAAAAAATTTTTAAAGTTTAAAAAAATTTTTTAAAAAGCTTCCATGGTGAAAAAAATCTAGGAAATACTGCACATTAATCTTCTTCCTCTTGGAGTCACAAAGCAAAATAAGTTATAAAATTTCCGAGAAGTCCTGCAATAATGACAGCTGTTTACTTTTGTTTACCCTGGACTCTAAATCCTAGAGTCTCCCAGTCATATTTGAGTACAAAACCCTTTCTTCCCATCAGACCTGTTGGGAGCTTGCTGCTTTTGCAGAGGGACTATACAGCACTAAAGAGGGAAGAGGCACCTCTGGGAAAGACACTGGCATTGAATGACCTACATCTACAGAAACCAGCAGGACCCTAAAGTTCTTCTCCAGCAACTGGGACACCAACCTTCACATTCAAGTTCATCAGCAGACCCGCTTCTTTCCTCGGAGTTCATGAGAAGAATTCCAGAGGTCATTAAGACAAGCTGACATCGGAAAGAGCCAGTCAGTGTCTCTGAGAACTTTGTCCATGATGGTACCATTGACTTGATGGCATCTCACTTCAGCTGTAACCCAATTTTCAGCGAGTTTTGTCAAAGTTAGCTTAATTAGCAAGCAGACAACGGCAGCAACGCAACATAAAAGAAAAAGAAAGAAAGAAAACTCCTATGGATCTACATGGTGACGACATATTTCTCAGCATCTCTGATTTGGTTCCAACTTTTGCTTGCCATGAGACCCAGACTTGGCATTCACCTCCTCGGGCCAGATGCTAAATTAAGTTTGAAGACATTCCAGGTATTCATAATTAATCAGGCTTTTGGCAGCAAGAGAGGGAACTAAAGGAGAAGCAGCTGTGGTTTGAAAGGTACCATCTCTAAGTTAAGAGCTGCCAAAAATAACAAGCAAACTTTTCAGGACAATGAGTCTTTGATGCATCAAAGTCTGCTGCCCTGGGGTCTCAGCAGAGACGATCAAGGAAAACAATGGCCCCCAGTGTCTCCGTAGCTCCCTGAATGGAAGAAAGGAGTAGCTGCCAGGTTGAGTGTTCACATTAAGTAATAATAATAAACCTATAAAGAAGTGAGACTGTCTCTCTCAAGGACCACATCTGTCACAATTCTTTGGTTGCACGTGACTGAAACCTTGACCCACACTGCAATAAGTAAAATGGAATTAATTTAATCATGTCCATGAAAAGTCCAGAAGTCAGCAGGCTTCAGGCATGGCTGGATTCAGGGGCCAGATAAAGTCACCATGGACCTGTTTCTCTCTACCTCTCAACTCCGTCTCCAGTGCTCCTGGCTGTAATAACCAGGTGCAGATGTCATAAAATCTCCAGGAAGTTTGTCCTCTCAGCTTTAAATCCGTTAAGACAGAATAACTCCAAGAAGCCTCAGCAAAGGTCTCAGGGCATCTCATTAGTCGTTATGGGGTCACAGGCTCATTCCTGAATGAGTTACTATAGATGGAAGAATGGAAAGCTCTGAAGATACAAACTGTTTAAAAATTATTATTTTTAAATAATAATATAAAAATTTATACCACACTGAGTTTTACTGTGTATTTCTTAAACTCTTTTTAAAAAAAATCCTAATATTAAAGTATACTTTGAGGGCTTCCCTGGTGGCGCAGTGGTTGGGAATTTGCCTGCCAATGCAGGGGACATGGGTTCGAGCCCTGGTCTGGGAAGATCCCACATGCCGTGGAGCAACTGGGCCCGTGAGCCACAACTACTGAGCCTGCGCGTCTGGAGCCTGTGCTCCGCAACAAGGGAGGCCGCGATAGTGAGAGGCCCGCGCACCGCGATGAAGAGTGGCCCCCGCTTGCCACAACTAGAGAAAGCCCTCGCACAGAAACGAAAACCCAACACAGCCATAAATAAATAAATAAATAAAATATACTTTGAAATATTTTTTAAAAATTTGATTTTATAGCCAAGGAAAGAGAGGCTCAGAGAGGTTAAATCACTCTCAAAGGTCACACAGTAAGTGGTGGGATTTAGAGAGTTATGTTGGTGTTTGGACTCATATAGTTGAGTTACAGTGGGGCTTGGGGGCCATCTAGTCCAAAGCAGAATCATGTTTCAGCATCCCTGACATATGTTCACCTAGATCCTCCCACCCTTCCAGGGAAGCACACAGAATAACATCAGCCCAATCCAACACAGTAAGTAGCAAAGAAGTTCCCTCTTATACTGAACTTGCATCTGTTCACCCTGTAAGTTCCTTCCTCAGGGTTTCTTGGACACTGAGCCTTAAGTCTTCCTTTAGTTTGCTCGACGGTCAAATCACACTCTGTGCATCTGAATCTTGAATCCATTAAAACTCTAGGTCACTTTTATCTGAGGGGTTTTGTTGTTTTTGTTTTTGTCGTTTTTGCAAATATGAATTACTATCATCAGGACCTTCTTTCGTTGCATCTACGCATTTGATCTTTTTAATTGCACTTGGATTTCACCTTGATTGTTTCAACCCTGTCTTTCTGCATCTGATTCAGCAATGAAGCAATCAAGCGCCTCTCAGTGCCGTAAACCTGACCTTGCAGGGCTTCATTCTGATCCCCTATTCCAATAGGAGAGAGCCCTTCAGCGATATGGAAACCCAGGTGACTTTTCAGAGTCAAACAATTGTATCAGTGGGGAGTATTGCTCACCTTGCTGTTTGCAGCTCGGAAGAGCCGTGCACCTTAGCTTGTAAACGTCGCCCAGATTTTTACTCATCACAACGGACACATTATAGAGGTATTAGCACCCTAGTCTAACCTTGTCCCATGCTCTGCCCTTATGATGTGGCCTTCTAAACTTGCACTATCTCACTACCTAATAAGTGACCTTGGGCCGGCCCCTTTCTTGCCAGGGACTCTGTTTCCTCCATTGGCAAAATAATAGTATTGCACTAAATGAGCATCAAGGGTCCCTTCCTGCAAAGTTATTCTCTGGTATCTCCGGCTTTGCTTCCCATACAACCAAAAGCTCAACAAAGCTTTCACTTCTGGTTCTAATGGCTTGGTTTTGAATTTAGACACTATTTTTAAAACACCCTCAATTTACTGCAGGGTTAGACAACAGCTAGTTCAGTGTCTCACCTATTACGTTCACAGCCCATCCATTTACTTGCTTGTAGATTTTTTTCATTCTCTCTCATCCCCTTTCAAAGGTTTGCGCAACAAAGTAGCTTCCTGCCTGTCCAGAAAAATCTCTCTGAGTAATTCTTGGAGACAAGTGAAGTGTACCATTCAGACATCTGAATGTATACCTCTGCTCGAAGCAATTCCCACCAGAAACTCCAAGTGATATGCTTTCAATTACAGGCCAGGAATAGGCTATTTTCTGTTAAAAAGACAAGGAGTCAATGGTACTTTATTAAAATAGCATTTCCTATCTTCTGTGACCACATCTTGTCTAATTGACTCCTGGGAGCTGTGTTCTCTATTAGCATCCTGGTTCAGTTGACATATTTAGGAGTCTATCAGGATTTCCACTATCAGCTACCACTACCCACACGGCTTTAAAAGCATGAGCATTTATTCATTTATCTCTGCACCATGCCAAGTATGCTCATCTTTCAAAAGAATGAACTACACGTGTAGTGGGTACATGTTTAGCTTATGAATGTAAAGGAATGAGAAGTTATAAAAGGAATGAGAAGTTATAAAATTAATGAATCCAGATGCTGTTTCTAAATCTCCTATTAGAGAAAGCCATTTGTCAACTGAATACCTTGCTTACAAATTACCTTGATTACAAATGTCCCAGCTATGGAAATGTTGATGAAGCCTGGAAACTTGTTTCAGAAAAATCTATGATTTGGATAGGGCTAACACAGGGCATTAAAATATCCAATAACAATCACTGTTTCTCTCTACCTTGGATTTAGAGAGAAATCCAACAATCACTAGACTAACAGGAGAGTTTATTTCAAACAGGAAAATTAATACAGTTGATAAGAGCAAGAGATAAGACCCTGAATAAGTCTTCACTTTCTTCTGGTCTTGGGCATCCATCCATGACAGACACAGAGAGCTATTAAGTAAGGATGCTGATCTACTTGGAAGAAGCTATTTGAATTTAGCTTTTCCTTTTATGGATAAAGTGATATCCATTTTTTTGTGTACATCTTTGTTTATAATCCTCTACTAAATCAAGCAATAATACAACGAAGGCAATCAGTTGTCCAAATAAGAGTAATTGATTCTGGGGACTTCCCTTTTTGTCCAGTGGTTAGGACTCCGCACTTTCACTGCTGGGGCCCGGGTTCGATCCCTGGTTGGGGAACTAAGATCCCGCAAGAAGCTGCGCAGCACAGCCGAAAAAAAAAAAAAATAGGAGTAATTGATTCTGGCTGATGGAGGAGGAAAAAGGAGGCTTTTACAGGACTGTTGGGAGGGCTAGTGAAACAGAATTGAGGGTAAGACTGCAGACATGATGCCTAAAACCCAGCCACAGAGCTGCCTAATGAGGAACCCATGCTTTTGCTGCTGCCTCTGGGCACAGAGGGAACTAGCCCTGATGTCACCTATCTCTGCTGCTTCTGTGTCAGAGAGGGATCTTGCCTGACAGCTGTGCAACCACCCACTCTAGGAGAATGGATTCTGCCCAGAGCCTCCCTCCTTGAGCCACTCACTTCCCAACTGAAATACCCTGTGACGGAGGCTGGGAGTCAAACTCAGGTCACCTATTTGCCTCAAAGACAGCTCAGGATCCGAATGTTCCAGTCTCTCCTTGGAAAGGCTGGACTCAGTTCAAGCGAAGATGTCTGAACAGTGCCACACCTCCAGAAAACACGATAAACGCCACTAGGACATCCTTGGGAATTAAAATTCCATCTACCTGTAAAAAACTAAAAATAGGGAGGATTAACCAAGATGGCGGAGTAGAAGGACGTGCTCTCACTCCCTCTTGCGAGAGCACCAGAATCACAACTGGCTGCTGGACAATCATTGACAGGAAGACCCTGGACTTCACCAAGGAGGACACCCCACGTCCAAGGACAGAGGAGAAGCCACAGTGAGACGGTAGGAGGGGCGCAATCAGAGTAAAATCAAATCCCATAACTGCTGGGTGGGTGACTCACAGACTGGCGAACACTTATACCACAGAAGTCCACCCACTGGAGTGAAGGTTCTGAGCCCCACCTCAGGCTTCCCAACCTGGGGGTCCGGCAAAGGGAGGAGGAATTCCTAGAGAATCAGACTTTGAAGTCTAGTGGGAATTGATTGCAGGACTGTGACAGGACTGGGGGAAACAGAGACCCCACTCTTGGAGGGCACACACAAAGTAATGTGTGCATCGGGACCCAGGGGAAGGAGCAGTGACCCTGGGGGAGACTGAACCAGACGTACCTGCTGGTGTTGGGGGGTCTCCTGCAGAGGCGAGTGGTGGCTCTGTTTCACCGTGGGGATAAGGACACTGGCAGCAGAGGTCCTGGGAAGTTCTCCTTGGCGTGAGCCCTCCCAGAGTCTGCCATTAACCCCACCAAAGAGCACGGGTAGGCTCCAGTGTTGGGTTGCCTCAGGCAAAACAACCAACAGGGAGGGAACCCAGCCCCACCCACCAACAGTCAAGTGGATTAAGGTTTTACTGGGCTCTGATCGCCACAGCAACAGGGAGGGAACCCAGCCCCACCCATCAACAGTCAAGTGGATTAAGGTTTTACTGAGCTCTGACCGCCACAGCAACAGTCAGCTCTACCCACCACCAGAGCCTCCCATCAAGCCTCTTAGATAGCCTCAACCACCAGAGGGCAGACAACAGAAGCAAGAAAAACTACAATCCTGCAGCCTGTGGACCAAAAACCACAGTTACAGAAAGACAGAGAAGATGAAAAGGCAGAGGGCTATGTACCAGATGAAGGAACAAGAAAAAACCCCAGAAAAACAACTAAATGAAGTGGAGATAGGCAACCTTCCAGAAAAAGAATTCAGAATAATGATAGTGAAGATGATCCAGGACCTCGGAATAAGAATGGAGGCAAAGATTGAGAAGATGCAAGAAATGATTAACAAAGACCTAGAAGAATTAAAGAACAAACAAACAGAGATGACCAATACAATAACTGAAATGAAAACTACACTAGAAGGAATCAATAGCAGAATAACGGAGGCAGAAGAACGGATAAGTGACCTGGAAGACAGAATGGTGGAATTCACTGCTGCGGAACAGACTAAAGAAAAAAGAATAAAAAGAAATGAAGACAGCCTAAGAGACCCCTGGGACAACATTAAACGCAACAACATTCGCATTATAGGGGTCCCAGAAGGAGAAGAGAGAGAGAAAGGACCAGAGAAAATATTTGAAGAGATTATAATCGAAAACTTCCCTAACATGGGAAAGGAAATAGCCACCCAAGTCCAGGAAACGCAGAGAGTCCCATACAGAATAAACCCAAGGAGAAACACGCCGAGACACATAGTAATCAAAGTGGCAAAAATTAAAGACAAAGAAAAATTATTGAAAGCAGCAAGGGAAAAACGACAAATAACATACAAGGGAACCCCCCATAAGGTTAACAGCTGATTTCTCAGCAGAAACTCTGCAAGCCAGAAGGGAGTGGCATGAAATACTTAAAGTGATGAAAGGGAAGAACCTACAACCAAGATTACTCTACCCAGCAAGGATCTCATTTAGATTTGATGGAGAAATCAAAAGCTTTACAGACAAGCAAAAGCTAAGAGAATTCAGCACCACCAAACCAGCTCTACAACAAATGCTAAAGGAACTTCTCTAAGTGGGAAACACAAGAGAAGAAAAGGACCTACAAAAACAAACCCAAAACAATTAAGAAAATGGTCATAGGAACATACATATCGATAATTACCTTAAACGTGAATGGATTAAATGCCCCAACCAAAAGACATAGACTGGCTGAATGGATACAAAAACAAGACCCATATATATGCTGTCTACAAGAGACCCACTTCAGACCTAGGGACACATACAGACTGAAAGTGAGGGGATGGAAAAAGATATTCCATGCAAATGGAAATCAAAAGAAAGCTGGAGTAGCTATACTCATATCAGATAAAATAGACTTTAAAATAAAGAATGTTACAAGAGACAAGGAAGGACACTACATAATGATCCAGGGATCAATCCAAGAAGAAGATATAACAATTATAAATATATATGCACCCAACATAGGAGCACCTCAATACATAAGGCAACTGCTAACAGCTATAAAAGAGGAAATCGACAGTAACACAATAATAGTGGGGGACTTTAACACCTCACTTACACCAATGGACAGATCATCCAAAATGAAAATAAATAAGGAAACACAAGCTTTAAATGACACAATAGACCAGATAGATTTAATTGATATATATAGGACATTCCATCCAAAAACGGCAGATTACACGTTCTTCTCAAGTGCACACGGAACATTCTCCAGGATAGATCACATCTTGGGTCACAAATCAAGCCTCAGGAAATTTAAGAAAATTGAAATCATATCAAGCATCTTTTCTGACCACAACGCTATGAGATTAGAAATGAATTACAGGGAAAAAAACGTAAAAAAGACAAACACATGGAGTCTAAACAATACGTTACTAAATAACCAAGAGATCACTGAAGAAATCAAACAGGAAATAAAAAAATACCTAGAGACAAATGACAATGAAAACACGACGACCCAAAACCTATGGGATGCAGCAAAAGCGGTTCTAAGAGGGAAGTTTATAGCTATACAAGCCTACCTAAAGAAACAAGAAAAATCTCAAGTAAACAATCTAACTTTACACCTAAAGAAACTAGAGAAAGAAGAACAAACAAAACCCAAAGTTAGCAGAAGGAAAGAAATCATAAAGATCAGAGCAGAAATAAATGAAATAGAAACAAAGAAAACAATAGCAAAGACCAATAAAACTAAAAGTTGGTTCTTTGAGAAGATAAACAAAATTGATAAGCCATTAGCCAGACTCATCAAGAAAAAGAGGGAGAGGACTCAAATCAATAAAATCAGAAATGAAAAAGGAGAAGTTACAACAGACACCGCAGAAATACAAAACATCCTAAGAGACTACTACAAGCAACTTTATGCCAATAAAATGGACAGCCTGGAAGAAATGGACAAATTCTTAGAAAGGTATAACCTTCCAAGACTGAACCAGGAAGAAACAGAAAATATCAACAGACCAATCACAAGTAATGAAATTGAAACTGTGATTAAAAATCTTCCAACAAACAAAAGTCCAGGACCAGATGGCTTCACAGGTGAATTCTATCAAACATTTAGAGAAGAGCTAACACCCATCCTTCTCAAACTCTTCCAAAAAATTGCAGAGGAAGGAACTCTCCCAAACTCATTCTATGAGGCCACCATCACCCTGATACCAAAACCAGACAAAGACACTACAAAAAAAGAAAATTACAGACCAATATCACTGATGAATATAGATGCAAAAATCCTCAACAAAATACTAGCAAACAGAATCCAACAACACATTAAAAGGATCATACACCACGATCAAGTGGGATTTATCCCAGGGATGCAAGGATTCTTCAATATACGCAAATCAATCAATGTGATACACCATATTAACAAATTGAAGAATAAAAACCATATGATCATCTCAATAGATGCAGAAAAAGCTTTTGACAAAATTCAACACCCATTTATGATAAAAACTCTCCAGAAAGTGGGCATAGAGGGAACCTACCTCAACATAATAAAGGCCATATATGACAAACCCACAGCAAACATCATTCTCAATGGTGAAAAACTGAAAGCATTTCCTCTAAGATCAGGAACGAGACAAGGATGTCCACTCTCACCACTATTATTCAACATAGTTCTGGAAGTCCTAGCCACGGCAATCAGAGAAGAAAAAGAAATAAAAGGAATACAAATTGGAAAAGAAGAAGTAAAACTGTCACTGTTTGCGGATGACATGATACTATACATAGAGAATCCTAAAACTGCCACCAGAAAACTGCTAGAGCTAATTAATGAATATGGTAAAGTTGCAGGTTACAAAATTAATGCACAGAAATCTCTTGCATTCCTATACACTAATGATGAAAAATCTGAAAGAGAAATTATGGAAACACTCCCATTTACCATTGCAACAAAAAGAATAAAATACCTAGGAATAAACCTACCTAGGGAGACAAAAGACCTGTATGCAGAAAACTATAAGACACTGATGAAAGAAATTAAAGATGATACCAACAGATGGAGAGATATACCATGTTCTTGGATTGGAAGAATCAACATTGTGAAAATGAGTATACTACCCAAAGCAATCTACAGATTCAATGCAATCCCTATCAAATTACCAATGGCATTTTTTATGGAGCTAGAACAAATCATCTTAAAATTTGTATGGAGACACAAAAGACCCCGAATAGCCAAAGCAGTCTTGAGGCAAAAAAATGGAGCTGGAGGAATCAGACTCCCTGACTTCAGACTATACTACAAAGCTACAGTAATCAAGACAATATGGTACTGGCACAAAAACAGAAACATAGATCAATGGAACAAGATAGAAAGCCCAGAGATTAACCCACGCACCTATGGTCAACTGATCTATGACAAAGGAGGCAAAGATATACAATGGAGAAAAGACAGTCTCTTCAATAAGTGGTGCTGGGAAAACTGGACAGCCACATGTAAAAGAATGAAATTAGAATACTCCCTAACACCATACACAAAAATAAACTCAAAATGGATTAGAGACCTAAATATAAGACTGGACACTATAAAACTCTTAGAGGAAAACATAGGAAGAACACTCTTTGACATAAATCACAGCAAGATCTTTTTCGATCCACCTCCTAGAGTAATGGAAATAAAAACAAAAATAAACAAGTGGGACCTAATGAAACTTCAAAGCTTTTGCACAGCAAAGGAAACCATAAACAAGACGAAAAGACAACCCTCAGAATGGGAGAAAATATTTGCAAATGAATCAACGGACAAAGGATTAATCTCCAAAATATATAAACAGCTCATTCAGCTCAATATCAAGGAAACAAACACCCCAATCCAAAAATGGGCAGAAGACCTAAATAGACATTTCTCCAAAGAAGACATACAGACGGCCACGAAGCACATGAAAAGATGCTCAACATCACTAATTATTAGAGAAATGCAAATCAAAACTACAATGAGGTATCACCTCACTCCTGTTAGAATGGGCATCATCAGAAAATCTACAAACAACAAATGCTGGAGAGGGTGTGGAGAAAAGGGAACCCTCTTGCACTGTTGGTGGGAATGTAAATTGATACAGCCACTATGGAGAACAATATGGAGGTTCCTTAAAAAACTAAAAATAGAATTACCATATGACCCAGCAATCCCACTACTGGGCATATACCCAGAGAAAACCGTAATTCAAAAAGACACGTGCACCCGAATGTTCATTGCAGCACTATTTACAATAGCCAGGTCATGGAAGCAACCTAAATGCCCATCAACAGACGAATGGATAAAGAAGTTGTGGTACATATATACGATGGAATATTATTCAGCCATAAAAAGGAACGAAATTGAGTCATTTGTTGAGAAGTGGATGGATCTAGAGACTGTCATACAGAGTGAAGTAAGTCAGAAAGAGAAAAACAAATATCGTATGTTAATGCATGTATGTGGAACGTAGAAAAATGGTACAGATGAGCCAGTTTGCAGGGCAGAAGTTGAGACACAGATGTAGAGAATGGACATATGGACACCAAGGGGGGAAAACTGCGATGAGGTGGGGATGGTGATGTGCTGAATTGGGCGATTGGGATTGACATGTATACACTGATGTGTATAAAACTGATGCCTAATAAGAACCTGCAGTATAAAAAAAACAAACAAAACAACTAATACTAAACTTTCATTGGGTTATTTGTATGGAAATATGTTAATATAAATGTTTCAGACATTACATGAAATTTCTAAAAATCTTATGTTTGTATTTGTATGGAAATATGTATGGAAATATGTTAATATAAATGTTTCAGACAGTTCATGAAATTTCTAAAAATCTTATATTTGTATTTGTATGGAAATATGTATGGAAATATGTTAATATAAATGTTTCAGACATTACATGAAATTTCTAAAAATCTTATATTTGTATTTGTATGGAAATATGTATGGAAATATGTTAATATAAATGTTTCAGACATTACATGAAATTTCTAAAAATCTTATATTTGTATTTGTATGGAAATATGTATGGAAATATGTTAATATAAATGTTTCAGACATTACATGAAATTTCTAAAAATCTTATATTTGTATTTGTATGGAAATATGTATGGAAATATGTTAATATAAATGTTTCAGACATTACAGGAAACGTCTGAAAATCTTATATGTTCTGGTATAATGTTATAAGTAATAATCCTAGTTATTACTTTAAAATGTATATCTCAGAAATAACTAATTTTCTTGTCAACTGCATTATTATGAACTTTCATCAAATCTTTAACCATGGTCATTTTTAAGTCTTTTGTCATTTACAGACAGTTCTGGGTGTACTCTGATGATTTTGCAAATATGTTCCTATAAAAGAGTTTCATCTTCAAGAAATTCATGGAAAAGACTCTGACAAGTACAGGTTTCTGGTAACTGACTGTACTGCTGAACTGAATGAATAAGCATTTTCAGAACTCTAATGAAAAACTGATGAACTCATAAAAGTGCTAACAAAAGATCAAGATGAAAAAAAAGAAATTAATTACATGGGACTGAGTGAACTGATGAGGATGAGTATAATTTTTGTGACTTTCTGTCTGAATTAAAAAAAAAAAAAATCCCACAAGGACTCAGAGGAAAAGAATATACAAATCAATTTTCACTGCAAAGTAAAGGAGCTGTTACAGTGGAGGATTACTGGACTGAATGTCAATGTTATGACATAGTATAAGTGTGTTTCATGTTTGGTAATTGCAATCATTGTTGCTTTTGTTGTGGTCATCCATGTACAATGCTTGGTGTCAGTCTATCTATCTCTTGTAAAAATAAAATACAGTGTGTGCGTGTGGAAAAAAAAAAAAAAAAACTAAAAATAGAGTTACCATATGATCCAGCAATCCCACTCCTGGGCATATTATCCAGAAAAGATGAAAACTCTAATCCAAAAAGATACATGCACCCCTATGTTCATAGCAGCACTATTCACAATAGCCAAGACATGGAAACAACCTAAATGTCTATCAACAGATGAATGGATAAAGAAGATGTGGTACATATATGCAATGGAATATTACTCAGCCCTAAAAAAGAATGAAATAATGCCATTTGCAGCAACATGGATGGACCTAGAGATGATCATACTAAGTGAAGTAAGTCAGACAAAGACAAATGTCATATGATATCACTTATAAGTGGAATCTAAAAAAAATGATCCAAATGAACTTATTTACAAAACAGAAATAGACTCACAGACATAGGAAACAAACTTTTGGTTACCAAAGGGGAAAGGGGAGGGGGAGGGATAAATTAGGAGTATGGGATTAACAGATATACACTACTATATATAAAATAGATAAACAACAAGGATCCACTATATAGCACAGGGAACCATATTCAACATCTTGTAATAACTTATAATGGAAAAGAATCTGAAGCTGTACACCTGAAACTAACATAATATTGTAAATCAACTATAGTTCAAGTTTTAAAAATTACATCTACCCTTTGTCATTCATCAGCAAACTAGCAGAAGCTGTGAGGAGGACATCCAACAGAACTCTGCTGCCAATCAGATCCCCCTGGCTCTTTTGTCCATTCCACGTGTCCTCCTTAGGCCTGGCCTCCCTCCCAGCCAGACTCAAAGTATTCCAATGTCAAAGGCTGAGATGGAGTAACAGGAGCCAGATTTGCCCTCCCATCTTCAACACATGGAAGACTGGACAAAATATGTGCAGCCAGGGTTTGGACAAAGGGCTGCCCGGGATTATGGTCCATGAGAGGAAGGAAACAAGGTGAACCCAGGATTGCACAAGCACACCGTCCAGGGCAGGGAGGGGAAGAGAACCTGGCTGAGCTGAGGAGAGCTCAAAGTTTGGGCAGGTCAAGGAGACACGAGTTTGTGGCCCAGATACAGGACAGAAGGGAGCTGCACAAGTTAAGTTGAACAGGGCCCCTCTCCCCCATCATGAAAAGTTCTTCCCTTGTCCTCCCTTCCTAGACTCCTCCTAGACCAATACACTGATTTTCTGTCAGTCTTCAGGCATGTTAAGGAACAGCTATTGGGCTACAGATTTCTTCAATTAGCACCGTATGGTCTCAAAACTGTACACATTTTAACTGGACATGAGTGTTTCCCAGGCATCCCAGCACATACTTCTAAAAAAAAAAAGATCATCCCTTGAGTTCCTTCTGCAAAAGTATTAATTAATTCAGTCTAAAATGGTCTTCTAACCAGCCCTTCAGCTCCAAACATTACACTAAGTGATAGAGAGATTGAGATAACATCCTTAACCCTTAAGGAAATCAGCTTGGTAAGGAACACACCTCTGACTCACTCTATAAGGTATATTTTGGAGGATCATGTTTTCAGAGGGTAACCTTTGCTGCATATCCTGGGAACATCTTCTTTCTCTCGAATTTTCTGATAACTGCAGGCATCTTGACTACCTGCAGCACCCTGAGAATCTTCAGTAACAATTTTGTACTCATCTATAAAATTGAACTGCTTTAAATACATAGAGACCAAGATACATGCCGGCTAATGTTTTCCTTTCCGTCACAGCGGATACTTGTTAGGTTCTGGCCACCAAGCACCCACTCATTCTGCTTCGGGGAATAATGACAGTTTTCTTCTGGGGCACCACTACCTTCCCCACCCTCTGATCTGTGCATTGGGAAGGGAGTTGGCCTTTCCCCTGGCCCAGGACTCAGATCTGACCAATCAGAGTATGGTATCTCCCTAGTCACTATGATTGGTTAAGAGATGATCATGTCATCCAATCAGAACCAGTGAAATACAAGAAGACTTTTCCTGATGGCTCTTTAGCAATAAGGAAGATGAGAGTCAGCTGCCAGCAAGACCACCACATGGAGCCCTGAGAATGAAGCCAAAGAGGCAGAATTCAAAACCAGTAGATGAAGAGACATAAGGTTCTCCATGGCCATCTTAGAATGCCTTGGCTAAGTCTCACCTTGAGGATTTTAGTAAATGAACCAATTACTCCCCGTTTTCTGCTTACGTTAGTTGACTTTCCTATTGCTTGCTATTGAAGCACCAAACCCCACCTGAAGCAGATCTAATCTTAAGCTTTTAAATAAATGAACCTATAATTTCCCTTCTTCTGCTAAAGTTTGAGTTGCACTTTGCAGTACTTGCTATTAAAATCCTCCTGACATACCAGCTAACTTCTCTGCCTCATTTTGTGCCGATTCTCCAAACTGCTTTATTGCCTGCTCATCGCTGAGGAAGACAGATCATTTTTTACAGATCCTTTCTTTTATGTGTGGTCTCTGGTCATCCCTGGTTCTGTGGACAATATGATGGGAAATACTGAACAACATTAGACAAGTTATTTGGGGCATTTTGTTTTCACACATGCCAATGTGCACTATGAATTTCCAAGGTTTATTTGGCAACCTCCAACTAAAAATTGGCACTTACCATCTACCTCTACAAGGAGTAAGTCACTAGCCAGTGCAGTCGCTGACCTTCAACACACCCTGAAAGGAATGAGGCACTCTGTGCTCTGGGAAAAACTGGTAGAAGAGGTCTTTAGATAGTTAGATATTTTCAGGAGATTTGTATGAGCCCAAATTCTTGCATCTCCTCATATCTAGAAAAGCACTAAAATCATTAAGAGTGACATCTGTTCCTCGTGACTAGCAACCAACCTCTGTCAACGTGTGTGCTTGACTTCACGTGCCCCCTTCACTAAAGTCACATATATACTGACGTTCCCCCCACTTCTTTGGATCAGTTCCTCAGAGCTACCTGGGAGGGTGTCTCCCCAGCTATAGTCCTTATTTTGCCCCAAATAAAACTTACAACTCTCATGTTGTGCATTTTTTTTCAGTCGAAACAACTGAACCTATCTTTCATGTGGCAATGATTACATGCTAGGAAACCTGTGTTCTAAAGAATTCTAGTTAAAGCACTGCGTTTCCAGCAAGCCCAGAGAGAATAACAGAATAAGGTACCTTCACAAGAACCAGGTTATGAGATGTGTGACACCTGGAAGGAACCTGATGACATTGCTCTCAAGAAAAGACCTTCAAAGCTTCATGAAAGATGCTGGAAGGGAGTGGAGGAGTTAGGTGGGAGAGCCAGGTGAGGCTCTGCTTCAGGAGGTTTGAAGAGTCTGCATAAGAGCACTGAGCACCAAATGAAGTAGGAAAAAGGGCGAGCAGAGTTAGAAAGAGCAGGAAAGGGTAGGTGGGGGAACACGTGACACTGTGCTTAGAACAATCTTTGGGAATAATAGATGACTAGAGATGGACTTGTTCTATAAATATGTATTGGGAATGGACAAGCCTCTCTCAATTTGGATTTAAATTACTTTAAAAAAACCACATATTAACAGAGGTCTTTCTCATTCCAATAGAAACTCTTGCAAATGAATTAACACTTCCAGATCATCTCTGTGGGAAGAATTTCTCCAGCATCACGTTTTTGTGTGATTTTTAAAGTGGTTGTCCTTGGGAATTCCCTGTGGTCCAGTGGTTAGAACTCTGTGCTTCCACTGCAGTGGGCATGGGTTCAATCCTTGGTCGGGGAACTAAGATCCCACATGCTGCACTGCGTGGGCAAAAAAAAAAAAAAAAAAGTGATTGTTCTTAAAGTGGACCAGAGCACTTTTATATTGTTTACTAAAAGATGAGAGAAACAGGAAGATAACTGAGAGTTCAACTCATTTATAAATACACTTGTAGATAGTGACACAATTCGATCCTGCTTTTAAAATATATTGTAGGACTCATTTTGTCTGTTGGAGTTTTAACTTATTTTGGTTGTGCTTGTAACATTAAATATGCTACTTGAACAGATGAGACTTTTAAACATAAAAATCAATAAAATGCATTTGCTCTGGGACTGTGTTGAAGTCATGGCACGATGCTACTTATTCTGCCCTCTGCCCAGCGCACAATGGGGCATTTTTCAGGCTGCCACGATCCCTTGTGTTCTCTCCTATCTTGTCTCATAACTTATCCAGAATTGAGAGCTCATGTTATCATGTGCAGGCTGCATATTCCCTTGATGTATTAAAGGTATATAATCATTACTCCTACGTCGGTCCTTTGAAAGTGACTGAGTCAGAGTAAAGCACGTGCAAAAGTGGAAGACAGAAGAGGAGAGAGATGGAGAATACACTTGGCCTCTAGAATCTAGAAAAGGGAAGGCAATGGGTTCTCCCCTAAAGCCTCCAGAAGGAATGCCATCCTACCGACGCATTCTGTCCCTGTAAGACTCATGGCAGGCTTCTGATCTCCAGAACTGGAAGATCGTCAATTTGCATGGTTTTCAACCACTGAATTTGTGGGGATTTGTTACAGCAGCAATAGGAAACTAATACAGACTCTATTCCATCTGGGTCCACTAGACCTCTTTCTCTCTTACAAGCCTATTTCAATTAATAATTTACCTAGAAGATATTAAAACACTCTGATTATTAGTGGGAAGTATTTTTATACCTCTATTTTAAATTTTATTTAACTCACTCTGTTGGGGTCAAATATGTTTGAAGGGTACATTTTCTTCTACATATCTAAAACAGTGGATTTCAAAGATGAAGGTCAATGTTACACAGTTTTTAAAAATATTCAATGAGAGGAAAAAACCTTATAACAGTAAAATTTATGTCAAGCTCTTTTCTTATCAGAAAGAGACCCCTCTTGAGATGTTCATATAAACCAGCATATCTTAGTATCTGATTTTGTTATTCCATTTCTGCTGGGTCTAAAAATGACTCAAGTAGCAAAGAAAGAGCTGGAATCTCAGGAGAGCCAACTGGTCATTTCTCTGATAAGTTGTAAGCAATCAAATTATCATACTATGTAGTCGCTGATCATTTCCAATAGAAAGGATTGGGTAAGTACAAAGAAGAACGGTGCCTCAAGGAGTAAGCAATATAATGTAATTAGAGCTCCCCTGATATAGTAAAAATGCAAGCAGATGAAAGCAAAAGAAAAGTTACAAGGGCATTGACACCTGGAAAAACTGATTTAGGGTCTTTCAATAAAAAACAAGTGCTGAAGAATAAAAATCATATCAGAGTGAATGAGTTCTTCATAAACTTGTAACAAAAAAGAACCATGCTAAGCAGTGATTGACAAAAGTTATGTTAATGAAAGATATCTAACTGTAGCTGAGTTTTTTATTTGTTCAAATTTTCTCTAGAATGTGCACCATTCTTTAAAAATACTTATTGATGATCGGAAATTGGTATGCTTTGTTCCCGAAGAAGGTCATTTTAATTATATCCTAAGTCTAAGAAGAAGTAGCCTTTCTTCAGGACATAGAACCAAAAGAACTAATGATGCGTGGAGCCACGTAATTCATTAGGTCACTGAGAGACAGGGCCCGTCACTATAAGAATGTGAGCCAAATGTGGGGACTTGTACAGTGAAAGGAAATATTTCCATTCATCTTGAGGAGTTCACAAGAAGAAAGGAAATGGAGCTGGCAGCAGCGAAGAAAGGCACGTCAACTCTATGACAATCTATCTGGGATGTGAAGTGAAGATTCTGGAACAATCCTGGTCCTCCCTCCATCTCCCTGATGATTCCTTTCCTGGCGTTGCCTTGGAGTCTTCTTCCTCCATTCATTCCCTAAATGATCATCCCCTAACCTCTCCTCTTCTTGCTCTGTGTCCTCCCTTTATATAAGTCAATGATTTGAGCCATCAGCTGTTTGCTAAGTATCTACAAGTTTGTATCTCGAGTCAAGACCTGTGCCCCAAGGTCCAGACCCAAATGTGAGAGTCTTCATACTTCTCCCATGAACCTCTCACATGAACCTGTCACATGTGCACACTGATTCATTTTCTTCCTACCCCCTGTAAACCTCCCCTTCTCTGCATGCCCCAGCTCAGAAGATGTCCCCACTGCCCATGCAGCAGTGACAGTCTTTCTAAACCCTCCTCCCTCCTCTGCCCACATCAGTAACTAGTTCCAGTGCCTTGATATTTCTCAGTCCTACACTTTCCTTTCCTTGCCACTGTCTCTGCTTGTATCAAGCCCTATTTCTTCTCACTGAAACAGCATCCTCATTGGCTTCCCTTTCTCTATGCTCCCCCTCCAACCTACACTCTACACTTTGGCCACATCTATTCTTGTGCGACATAAATCAACTCATATTGCTGCCCTGCTTTTCAATTCCTTTCTGAGAACTTTCAGCATAAAGTTTGAATTTCAAGACCCTTCACAATCAGAAATTGCCTCCACGGTAGCTCCTGAAACTTTCTGCCATACCTGTCCTTACAACCATCCCAAACAATTGGCCATGACACAAAGTCCCCATGACGTGATGTCTTTTACATCTGGAATGCACATTGCCACTCTTCAAGTCCCACGCATCCCTCAAGGATCAGACTAAACACCGTTGCCTTTAGGAAGAGTTCTCTGGTGCTGTGATCTGATTTGGACCCCTCTCACTTCCCACAACGCCTACTGCGTACCTCTGTGATGTCCTTCCCACTCTGTATTGTAATCATTGGTTTGCTTTGCTGTTTCCAAAACAGAAGGCAACTTGACAGGCAGGGATACTCACCACTATACTAATGAGGAGAGAAGGCAATTTGAGGTCCATACTGGGCATCTCGATGTCTTGAGCTTCTGGCACAATGCCTGGCACATAATGGGTGCTCAATAAATGTGGCGACACAAAAGTGTGCTGGGTAATTGTCAGGGGGAGGGAAGTTATTGAAATAATGGACGAGTTACACAAAAATAGTGAGATGGGCCTCTGCTCAGAAATTATCTCACGCTTGGAAAAGACTTGGACGTATCAATGGAACCAACCAGCAAGAAATTGTACTATTATTTAATTGAAAGTGAAGCATATAGAATTTGGGGGACAGGAGCAGTATTTGACAGAGAAATTGGCCAGGTGACAGTTCTTGGGTCCCTAAAATAGGAGAGATATTAGGCGAGGTAACAGACTGAAAAAAATGATGATTTAGTTCTTTGGTTAACTTCTTTTGGCTCATTCCCCATTTTACTCAGACCATTGATCAGAAATCATATGTGGAGGCAACACCAATAAAAATGACCTCTATTCTATGAACAGGTGTTTTATAAGACTCTATAAAATGGTAAATAAAATCTTATGTGAAGTCTTTTCAAATAATCCCAAAATACTACTCTGCCTCTATTTGGAGGATACAAATCTTTCCTTTGAAGACACAATATCTCTCCTATTATAAACCATTGAAACTTTCCCTTTTTTAACTGTTTCTTGATTTATGAGGCATTGTCATCCATAAGATCTTTATTTCCTCTAATATAAGCATTTACCCGACAATATCTCAATGTACCTCAATATCTCAAGAGACCAAAAAAACCCTAATGCAATGTGGATACCAATATAGGTTCGGTGGTTAACTGTTTCTCATTTAGTAAAGAAAAGCCTTCCACTCTTCAGGGGCATTTTCCAAACTCCAATAACCACTGGATGTCAAGGCCATTTCTTTTATCCAGTTGGTAGCCTCACACGTAAGAACAGAGTTCAGACGTTAAAACGCTATTAAGATCACGTTGGTTGTAAGATTCCCACAGGCTCAGCAAATTTGGGCCTAATTACTGCCACCTTAAATGTGAAAAGAGGATATTCTGAAGTTGCTTACAGGAAGATCTGGCACGATTTAAAAAAATGAAAATCAACAGTGAGACAGTGGACGACTTTAACTTAATTAAAGAATAGCTTCTGGTGAGAAAAGCAACATGTACTCAGAATTGCTGTTACAGAAACATTGAAATACCTGAAGTGCTCTGATAATTAAACAAAATTCTTCAGCAATCCTGTTTTCTTCCTCTACCACTGCAGGAGAGTTCCTTGCTTCTCTTCTCTTTTTAAGAAGGAAGGCAGGAAGGAAAGAATATGACCCCATGAAAATGAGTTTTAGATAGGAGGGGTGACCAGGAAAAGGACCTATGAGAAATGTGTGACCCCTTTCGAGGCCAACCAGAAGAGACCACAATTTAGATCCTCTTAAACCTGCAACCTTTTTTTTCCACTCTCTTTCAATTCCAGAAACACCCATCTTCTCTTTCAATACAGCCTCTTTCTAACCTTCACTCTTGTACTCACCTCTCTCTAAATTCATTCTTCATTTCCTTCCTTCTTCTTCCATCACTGTTGGTGATACAGATTGGACAGCTGAGAGATGGGGTGCAGAGGCAAATAATTGTGGATTTTCCAATATTAATGTTGGCTTGAGAGGGATAGTAAGAGTCTGAGTCCACATTCTTGCAACAGCAATTCTATCTCAGTGTATCCAAAGTACAGTGAGCTTTGAACTGGAATTAAGTTAAATATAGAAAACCAGTTCAAAAGACATTTGAATATTGTATCAAATCCTCTGGATCCTCATTTACAAGGCACCTCTGTGTGTCTTTCATTTAGTTAGGCACTAGGTAAACTTATAGGTTTGGAAGAACACACAATCCCTGTGCAACCTGGAGGTTGCTAAAGAAATTTCGATCTTCTCTCTGTAGACCCTGAACCTCCTCCAGACCTCCTGTGTCGCCCCCGTGTGGGGCTCAGAGCTACTGGAAATAACCACACAAGAGGCCGTGCTATGACCCACCCATGGAGCCAGGGCCCTCCTCTTCCCCTTTCTCTTCCAGAACCTAGAAGGACAGTGAACTGTAGAAGGCCCATCCTTCCGTGGTCCACTCAAATCCCCAAAGCCAGCACACCAGACCACTAAGTATATAGGGATGGATTACCTCGGTCCATAAGCTTGATGTTCAAGAGCTGTAGCAATGTTTCTGCATCCAACCTAATTTCAATTCAAAGCACCCCCCAGTTCCTCAAGTGTGTGGGCGAGGCCTCAGTCCTCAGGCTGCCGAACATCTCTGCTCTCCTCTGGTCCATCTTAGGGACAGGTGGAATCAGAGATAGGAGTTGGAGCAGGGTTGGGGGGAGCGGGTAGTGGGGGAGGTGGAGAGTGCTCCAGACCTAGTCCCATTTACCCAGGGATGAGACCTGCCCACTGGCTCATGCCCTTACCAGGTGAAGGTCAGAGTCAGCCTTCTGGGGAAATCAGGACATTTTTAGTTTTGGTGATGTGGCTATGGGTGGTTGGCTTAGGGGTATCCTCAAACTGTAGCCTCCTTTTTGGTTTTTCTTTAACACATGTATGTGTACTTCATTCCTTTTTGTTCAGAGTGGTATTCCATTGTAAGGATACACCACAATTTATTTATCCATCCACTTCTTCATGGACATTTGGGTCTCTCACAGTTTGGGGCCATTATAAAGTAAACATTTATGAGCACTGTGTACTAGGAATTTTGGGGGGGAGTGGTAAATACATATTTTCTTTCCTTTTGGGTAAATACCTAAGAGTAGAATTTTAGGGTTAAATAGTAAGTACATGTATAACTTTATAAGAAACTGCCAAATTATTTTCTAAAGAGGTTGGTAGTGTACCTCTCAGAGGTATCTGAGAGTTCCAACTGTACCATATTCTCACCAACATTTGAGATTGTCAGTTTTAGCCTTTTTCATGGGTGAGTAGTAATATCTCATTGTGGTTTTAATTTGCTTTTCCCTGATGAATAATGATGTTGAGTAACTTTTGGTGTACTTCTTGGCTCTTACAATATCTTTTTTTTTTTTCCTTTAAGAAACTGATGAAATATTTCACCCTTATTTTAATAGGTTGTTGGCCTTCTTACTGAGTCATAAGAGTGCTTTACAAATTCTGGAAATCTGCCTACCCCCAAGGATATGTAGATTTTTCCCCCTCATTTCCTCTCAATGTTTTATATAATAGTTTTGGTTACTATATTTAGGTTTTTGATCCATTTCAAGTTAGGGTTTTTTGTTTGTTTGTTTGTTTGTTTGGGGGTTTTTTGGTTTGGTTGGTTTTTTTATGTTGGAAGGTAGAGGTCAAATTTCAGCTTTTCCCATATGGATGTCAGCTGTTCCAGCACCGTTTGTTAAAAGACTATGCTTTCTCCATTAATTATGTTGACACTAGGACCTCTACATCTAACCATGATGAAATAATAGGAATGGACTTACTCCTAAATAATTAGGAAGCTGGACAACATAAATGAAACAACGGACAATAGGCAGTTCAGGACAGGGGTCATGGGAGAAGGGAAACAAATGAGGCGGTCTCTGCATTTGTGCCAGCTGACTGCCTGGAGAGTTGCCAGGCTGAAGTACAGGAAGGAGGTACCCAAATAAGTAGCCTCCCTGAGTTGAGAAGACCAAAGCTGGAGTCCAAGGAAGCCAGAGCTGCTAGAATTTACAGAGCAAAATACCTGAATGGCCAAGAAGCTGAGGTAGTTATCCTCTGTTCCCATCCATTATCAGCTGAGGAATGTCCCGGGGTGTCTACTCCCAGTATCCCTGAGCTGCGCAGGTAAGCCAGGAGAGAGCCCTCAGGCTGGGACACGAGGGGGCTCCACCTGCGTTTTCCAGAACGGTAACTACAGAGGCCGTGTGGGCGGGGAGCGAGCAGTCTCTGCCTCAGGGGGTCTTGAGTCCCTTCTGCAGGGAAACTAGCCCAACCGGCAAGCCCTGATGAATGGAAACTTCAGGAGCAATCAGCCCCGCCGCTGCCGCCACCTGGGCCCCTATCCCATCTTAGCCAGGACGGAGGTGGTGCCAGAGTACAGACTTTCCTAGGAACTTGGTGGGCCGTGGTGTGGGCAGCGGGGAGCCTAAGTCGAAACAGAAAAGGAAAAACAGGGCGAAGATGGCGTGGAGACGGCTGTGAAAACCTGTGCAGACTCATAGGAGGCGCATCAAGGGACTTGCTCCCAGCAATAGCTGGCTGTCTTTGGACGGGGTGACTGAGGTTCTGCGACTACAAAAGCTGGGGCCATGGTGCCGTTTAGCAGGGGGGTTCCCGGTGAGTTCCAGCTAAGCGACTAGAGCCCGAGTTCCTTGACCTCGTGTGTAATGACCTTTCACCTTTGGACCCATGACACCACCCACCTGTCCAATGTCACCTCTGTGATACTGATTAACATTTTGGAGCAGTTGTAGAGATCGGCTCATTTGTCTCCCTTCTCCCATGATCACTGTCCTAACATTTTGGACCTCCGGGAAGGTAGGAACTTGTCCATTTAATTTGCCCAGTGCTTAGAATGGTATCTGGCATATAATAGACCGCAAGAAATATTTGGTGAAGAAATAAATATGAAACAATCTCACACCGCATGCTCTTCTCCCCCATCGTTCCCTCTGTTACATATATTCTCCCTCCCCCACCCCACCCCTTAACCCCATCTGTACTTCTCCAAAGCCCATGTCCAACGTTGCCTCCCATTATGAAACATTTTAGGAAGAATTAGCAAGCATATCTCCCAAAAGGCAAATGAGAATCAGCTCATTCCTGTACTTAGCACTTACCCTCTTGGTCCAGAGATGATTCTAAACCCCATCGCTGGTCATGAGTTTCACTTAAAGATGACACATTTCGTTGCTGAGGCAAAGAAACCAAGCCTTAATTTAATCCACCTTCAAGATGCACCTTCTTCTTTAAACCATGACTGAAGTACTGATGATGCCAAAAGCCAAAAAGGGCTGAACAATATATGCCAGGAGAAAAATGAAAATGACGAGTCTCCATTCTACCCCCTAATTAGTTAAGAATTACAACTGCCTTCAAGTTACCGTAAGGAGTCACGATTGTTGTAGAGCTGTGACTTCTCCTGAGAGGAATATGCTGCTGAGTGCTTCACTCCTGGCTCTTGAAATTAAAAATCTCATTATTCAAAGAGCTTCTAGCAATATCTCAACATATTAAATTCAAAAGTTCATTCTCAAAAGCCTTATTCTACTGGATGCTGTGTTAGGCGGAAGAAAAGGCTCATGAAAAAAATGGAATAACAAGGCTGGAAAATATCTAAGTCATGAATTCCATCCTCTTTTCTTCAAGTAAGGCCCATTTTAGCTGCTGTGCATGGAGGAAACTGACCCCATGTGATCCTTAAAGACCTTCGGAGAGCATGCCACCAGTCGAGGCACTGTTACAGTTGAGACAGTACTTACATTAAAGTCAAACCCAACTATCTCTTCTTGTGCAGCCCTCTTCGGTTTGGGCACCATGATTGGGCACGAAAATTCCAAATGCTACCAAACTAGGGACATTCACTCTTGTGTATTTGAGACATTCACTCAGACTCAGCAAAATTCTACTACAGCATGATTCAGAATCAGATATACTGCGACCCAAGCCTTACCTTCTGAAACATAAAAGTTCCAGAATAGTCTTCACGTAACACAGTTACACACATCTGCACATCAGTAGTGTCCAGAGTCTCAGTGGAGATGCATAAACTTCAGTCTGCCACGTGAGAACCACTGGTTACCAAAGAGTGAAGGGAAATAGCATGGAGACTTGTGGCTGACGCACAAATCCCCAGATATAAGATTAGCTATCACACTTTAAGAATTAAGGCCCGCCGGGACTTCCCTGGTGGTCCAGTGGTTAAGACTCCACGCTTCCACTGCAGGGGGTGCAGGTTGGACCCCTGGTCAGGGAACTAAGATCCCACACCCTCCACATTGTTACCAAAAACAACAACAACAACAACAACAACAACAACAAACCAGAAACACTTTCCTCAATAAAGTGAAGAAAATATTTTTTAAAAATAGTATTAAGGCCCCCAATAGGTGCATGAAAAGATGCTCAATGTCACTAATTATTAGAGAAATGCAAATCAAAACGACAATGAGGTACCACCTAACACCAGAATGGCCATCATGAAAAAGTCTGCAAATAACAAATGCTGGAGAGGGTGTGGAGAAAAGGAACCCCCTCCTACCCTGTTGGTGGGAATGTAAATTGATACAGCCAATGTGGAGAACAAGATGGAGGTTCCTCAGAAAACTAAAAATAGTGTTGCCATATGATCCAGAAATCCCACTCCTGAGCATATATCTGGACAAAACTATAATTTGAAAAGATACATGCACCCCTATATTCATAGCACCACTATTCACAATAGTCAAGACATGGAAATGACCTAAATGTCCATCGACAGATGAATGGATAAAGAAGATGTGGTATATACGTATACAATGGAATATCCGCCACAAAAGAGAATGAAATAATGCTATTTGCAGCAACATGGATGGACCTGGAGATTATCATACTAAGTGAAGTGAGTCAGAAAGAGAAAGACAAACATCATATGATATCATATATGTGGAATCTAAAATATGACACAAATTAACTTATCTATGAAACAGAAACAGACTCACAGACATAAAGAAGAGACTTGTGATTGCCAAGGGGGAGGGGGGTGAGGGAGGGATGGATTAGGAGTTTGAGATTAGCAAATGCAGACTATTATATATAGGATGGATAAACACAAGGTCCTATTGTATAGCACAGGGAACTATATTCAATATCCCGTAATAAATCATAATGGAAAAGAACATGAAAAAAAGAAAAAGAAAAAAAAAGAATTAAGGTTCTGAAGACAGAAACAATGGGGAGTCACCTCTTCCTTTCTCCTTCTAGTTTTATTGTCCTAACCACCTCTGATGATGTCTATATGAGACATTTCTAAGTAGATCTAGAGAAGCATTCTACTTTGAGTCAATTTCACTCTATTAAAAAAAAATACACAGAAGATGTCTTTAAATTTGGCCGAAACTCTCATAACTTCCCGTCATGATTTCTCTGCGGCCTGAAGTTAAAGAATCAATAATACATTCAATTGTCCTAATTGGTAGTTACAGATCTTATCTTCAATTCATAGAGGCAATCTCCTCTGGCATATTTTAAAGTCAGCTTTTACAGTTCACTGTGCAATTTGCAAAAGATTTTTTGACTAACAATTGTTTTGGCTTGGTTGAGGCCCTTATCACATCTCCCCTGGATCCTTTCAAACCTTCCCAAGGCTCTCAGTCAGCTTGTAGGCCAAGTTGTTCCCATCCTCCATCTCCTCCTTGTAGCAGACCAGATGAAGTCACGCCCCTGCCTACGATCCTTCAGAGGTTCTGCTCAGACTTTGGGAAGAAGTTGAAGCACCTTACAAGGCTCTTTATCCCCCTGCCCTCACCTCTCCCATGCTCCTTGCCTCCCCCTGCCCTTCTTTCCAGCTGTACCAAACACTAACTGTTGCCCTAGATGTCACTGTACTGATGGTCTCCAGACCTTTTCATATGCTCTAGCCTCTGCCTAAAATTCTCTTTCTTGAGCTTGAAGCCTTAGGTTAGCCATTCCCTTCTCCAGGGGTCCATCCTCCACCATGGTGCTTCCCGACACTCATGTCATGACATTAGAGCTACAATAACACTTCAATAGCACCAAGTAATGAATGGATTGAGGTGAAAAGAGAGGCCACCGGAGGTGTCTCTGGCCAGAGAGAGCAGACCCTGCCCACTGGTCACTCCATGCCCAACCTGGCTGCTCCAAAGGCAGAGGACAGCTTGGTCCCTCTCCAACCTGGTGTTGGCATTCCCAGTGGGCAGCCCCACTCTGAAGATGCTCCTCCGCAATCATGAAACAAAATGAAGTTGTTTAATTCTCCATTACAGCCCAGACGAGTGGTGTCGTTCTGTAGATTCTATAAAGGCAGCGGCTGTGGACTTTTGTGGGCAGCACGGTGACGCCAGCATGATGTCCAGGGCATCCTCGGTGCTCAGAAATTGTGTGTCGGCTGCCTTGCAAGCACAAACAAATGCTAAGGAGGAACCTGGCACCGTCCCCTTGCACTGAGGTGCAACTGCACGGGTATGTGGCAGGAGGGACGACTTAGCCAAGCAAACCTTGTGGCTGATTGCCTTTATTCTTCTCCCGGCTGGTGTACGGGAGCTGGGAAAATTCTAAAGGCCAACATAGAAGGCATAAATGGCATCTCCTTTACATCGTAAATAGGAGAGTCATCCCCACTACCAAGGAGTTAATTACGTTCCTCCTTTTTTATGTTCAACAGACTCAACTTCTCTGAATTTGAACGATCCTCTGTAAGTTGCCAGAGCCGGTGGCGATGAAGATTTTTCTTAGGCTACCAGGCAGCCAAGCACTTCCAAATCCCTCCCTGAGATGTCCGCTTCCACTGGCTTCTTGTCTGAGAGCCTGCGACCAGCTTCTCATGCCGATTCCAACTGAAACACAACATCATCATAATTACACGGAAATACCATCCTAATAAATTGCCATGGGTTGTTCTGTCTCATTTGTACTGCCAAAACATATTTTTTGTATCCTAAGTACCACTGAATAGACACCCTCACGAACTTACTAGACACCATCGTTAACTTACTTTCCCAGAGAGGTTTCATTTAAGAGTTAATATCAAGGGCCTTTACGTAGCTCTATGCAACCCTAGCACATCTGAACAACACAACTGAGAAGCGTTTGTCAAAAGGAGAATGTATTCAGAAGAGACAGATGCTTACATTTTTTTCCCCTTACCTTGAGCTTAACAGTATTTCCACAGCGAAAATTACAGACTTGCTTTGTTTCTGGCCAAATCCAAACAAAAGCTTTCCCGGCAGCCCCAAAGCAAACCCGTGACCCCAAGCACCTGTCACTTCTGTCGGTTGTCATCACCACTCTCTTCTCCATAAAGAAGTAAATTTTCAAAAGGACAAAAATAAGCAAGCAGAGCTGTCAGTCATTTCAATTCTTCATTTTTCTGAATAGAATATCTGTCTTGGTCTATTAAAAAATACTTGGCCACTCATTCGGAATCCCTTCATTAACAGGAGGTATTAAGTCTAGTCCATTTTGCCATTTTGAAGAACTATCTCCTATGCATTTAAAAGCCTGTTCTCGTGGTGAGGTTAAACCCTCCACCTCTCAGCATGGTTTCGTTCTGCTTAAACTCCTGACTTCAGGTACACAAGGCATTTTCATTAAGTCACCATAATTTATTGGAGCAGAGAGTCTATATTGTATCTAGGAGATGAATATATGCAACATCATTTTTAAGCTCTAAAGAAAAATACAAGCATTAGCTACCTTTATGTTTATTATCCCTTTAGCACCTAATGCATAGCAAGGGCTCAATAAATGTCTACTGAATTAGCGTAAATGTGGACAAACTGTAAAGAAACAAAGGGAAATATTTCATGAGGATAATAATAAATTCCAAATACAAAATCTCCCATGGTGCCAGCATTGCTGACCCTACAGTGTTGGTTGGGGGCCAAAGTGGGCCCCCGATCCTGGACCTGTACCCACGGAACCAGACATGGCTGTTGCCCTTTGGGACCATCTGGTGCCAACCTAAGGTTGTACTCAGGGCTCACATTCTTCCAAACGAAAAGTGGGGCTTCCCTGGTGGCGCAGTGGTTGGGAATCTGCCTGCCAATGCAGGGGACACGGGTTCGAGCCCTGGTCTGGGAAGATCCCACATGCCGCGGAGCAACTCGGCCCGTGAGCCACAACTACTGAGCCTGCGCGTCTGGAGCCTGTGCTCCGCAACAAGAGAGGCCGCGACAGTGAGAGGCCCGCGCACCGCGATGAAGAGTGGCCCCCACTTGCCGCAACTAGAGAAAGCCCTCGCGCAGAAACGAAGACCCAACACAGCCATAAACAAACAAACAAATAAATAAATAAATAAATAATAAAAATTAAAAAAAAAAAAAAGAAAAGTGGCTGCACCAGGCATTAGTGAGCGATGAGATTTTACTGGAGGTTCCACAGGGAGCCCAAGAATATCCCATCACACCCTGGGAGTGACAGCTCTCCCTCCACCCACCCCAGCGGACACCAGCCCCTCCCTCGCTGCTCCAGACGGGCATCCTCCCGCTCTTGATTCAACGCTGTCATCAGAGAGGTAAAAGGCAGTCCCAACTGAAGACGCTTATCACATGGGGGCTTTTCCAAATACCGGAGAAAGAAAAAGAGGTATGGAGAGAAAAGAACAATATTCCATCCCAGGGCCATCGCGCAAAAGACAGACCACGTGCTAAACCTTACACCGTGATATGTTGTAAACGGACACAGCATTTTGTAAAGGGAAACGATGGCACACAGAACGAGCGCCGGTGATACCCACGGCCCTTGAGTCGCTCCAGAGAACACAGTCCAAGAACATACGCCCACAGGAGGAAGCAATGTCCGCAGGAAGAGGCTCTGTGAGGCATTGTCCACGCTGGAAACCAGAGAGGGCTGGGCTGGGGTGAAAAACATGGTAAATGTTCTTTCTAGGAAATGATGCTGCACCCGCACAGTGAAGTCTTCTTCTTTAATGAAAAAATGTAATTAAGGTGGCCACCTTGAAATGTAGAAAATAGTTATTTTTCACTTAATCGTATTAAATGAAAAAAGAAAAATTAAAAATAAATCAATAGACCGTGATTATAGGCTATAGTTTCATTAATAAATATGTGTACAGACAAAGTTCTGGAAGAACTTTTAGAATTTTTAAAATGGTGACCATGAAAAGACTGTAAGTTTATTGTTTTGTTTTGTTTGAGAAAACTTATTTAATAGTTACTTCATAAGCTTTTGAGGTAAAAAGAATAAAAATATTTGATCACACTCAAAAAGGGACTTTTATATTTAGTTATGGATCCCAAATAACTTTTGACATACAGTTTAAACTGCTACTTAAATGGAGAATGATTTTCCACATGTGAGAGTTATCTCAGACTTAATATGGTGGATACTCAGCCTGCAGGTACAGAAATTAAGATAAAAACAAGCTTTTTACATTTGTTCTAATGATGGGCTTTCAGATGGATGGGGTCTTGGGAGTTCTAAAGACAAATCCTCTATTTTAACTTTCCCGAAGATCAATGAACCCACAATTCTAAAGGGGAGTAACAGTCAGGATACTTTCAGACTCAGATTCCATTTGTCCTCTCAAAAAAAATGTATTCTAGAATAACATCATTTGTCAGGATTTGCAGCCTAGCCTAACAGCATCAGAGGAAACTGAACAGGTGAAAAACATGTTAACTTAAAGCAAGATGAGAAGCAAAGCCTATCTTTGGCTAAAAGGTACGGCGAAGGATGAACAGTTAGCCACTGACCCAGTGTAACCAGGCACAACATACAAGAACGTGCAGTGACTGAAATTATATTACAATGCTTATAGCAAATCATTAGCTAGATGGAGGTGGCACGGGTAAGTAATACAGAGGGACAGTTTTATATTTTTCTGGGCTGTCTCTGTGGTTGAGTCTAAAGATGTGTCCACCCCAGAGAGCAACCCGCCTCCTTCAGCAAAGGCTGGGAGGTGGTGCTGGGAAGAAGCAGGGTGGGGTCTCCAATTCTACCCTCTTATAGGAGCACACCTATCACCTGAGGTACCATTGTATAAACCCATCCGGTCCCCTTAGCTCTCATAAACAGGCTTGTTTCTCATTGAACCTGTAAGGTACCAATAGTGGTTTTTTTAATGTTTTAATTTTATTGGAGTAGAGTTGATTTACAATGTTGTATTAGTTTCAGGTGTACAGCAAAGTGATTCAGTTATACATATACATATATTCATTCTTTTTCAGATTCGTTTCTCTCATAGGCTATCACAGAATATTGACTAGAGTTCCCTGTGCTGTACAGTAGGTCCTTGTTAGTCATCTATCTTATATATAGTAGTGTGTGTGTGTTCATCCCAAGCTCCTGATTTATCCCTCCCCCTAAGTTTCCCCTTTGTTAACCATAAGTTTGTTTTCAATGTCTATAAGTCTGCTTCTGTTTTGTAATTAATTCTCTTGTATTTTTTTCTTTTTTTAAAATTAGATTCCACATATGAGTGATATCATACGATATTTGTCTTTCTTTGTCTGACCTACTTCACTTAGTAAGGCACTAATAGTTTTAACATGCTTTCTTGGTGATGACTCACAGGCTTTTGAAAGTGGGTTCTGGAGCCCCCATAAGCGCGATCCAACCCTAACTCCTGAATTCTCATCATGATCTCATAGAGATAAATTTCAACCAAGGCTGGGGGAAAATGGCATTGAATGGTTTCCCCTAAATACTGAACAGTAGAACTGTTGTTAATGATTCAAACCTTAACCAATTACCCCCATAAATAAATATATATGTGTATATATATTTCATATATACATATGAGATAATGTATTTCTGTGTTTACATAATCAGGAGCTTGAAATGTCAAAGGGCTGCTCAGAAAAGGAAAATTATAGATTCCTCTGTTAAAATGAATAACCCAGTAACCTTGCTTCACACCTTTGTAGTGCCTCAGGCTTACCAAGGGAAAGAGCTTAGGGTATCTGTTCAAAATTCCTAGTGTGTAAGGAGGAAACTCCTGCTGAAACAGCCGACTTTGGCCCATGTGGCCTGAAGTCCCTTCCAGACCACTCTGTGTAGGTCTGGGCATAGGGAGCAGTTAATGTGGATGGGAAAGCATGTTTGGGGCCTAAGTTGTTATTATTTAGCAATTTTGTTTTATTTATGAATATTTTATTTACTATATATTATTTATTTTATTTATCTATATATTATTTACTTTTTTATATTTGCTTATAATATGTTTCTGAAGCATTAGCTTATGAAAGTGGGAGAAGAATATTCTTCACCCATTTCATCTCCTCTTGCTAAGTAAAATACAGAGCCAATGATATGTTCCACAGAGATTTAAAATGGGGGGAGATGCAATAGTGAGAGGTTATGGACATGGTATCAGCACAAGGCAAGTTTCACCTGATTCTTGGTCTTCCTGACCCTTGATTTCAGGAGGTTTTTCATTGGTCACTGCTGCCCATGGTCTAAACAGATGTTAAAAAATGAGATAAACAATCATTGAGGGTGATGCCCACACATCAGGTCCTGAAATCTGGATGCAGATAAATGACTCCTTGAATGGTCTTTGCAGCCTTTTATTGCATATGAAAGAACTTGCCGTATACAGAGATGGACACTTCTAGCTCTAGCACTGTCTTAACGTGTCAAAAATAGATCACCACTTCCACGCCTCCCTCTTTTGAATCTCCATGTCAGCTCTTTCACAACTATAGTTTTTAACTTTTAGAGTTAATAGACAGTACATTCACTTTGTCATTTATTCTGGAAGTGACTATAAACCACTGCCAGCCTTGGCTAAATCTGACTTTTCAATAAATAAACTGTCAGGATTTGGACTGTTTTAATTATTTGCCTCTCTACTGGCAAACCTATCATTGGCAGTAAGAGATAGCCTTCCAGTGTTTTTGAAAATTTAATTAATGGCATGAACTGTGCAAAATTCCCTCCTTTCAGACCTGGTAAAATCTGTTAACCTCCAGAATTACAAATGCACCATGAGCCACTTGCATCACTGTTGGGGAGATGTGAGAACTTCATGTTTGGGTGACAGCTGGTAGAACAGCCCCTGGCAAGTCCCTGGCATCATGTCAACAATGATAACATGTTGCCATATCAGAATGACTAAAAGATGTACAGAGGGGAAACATATATCTCTGCCTATACATTTCTGAACATTTATTATTTTGCCATATTATTCTGATGAGAAAAAAATTGGCTACTCTTAGAAAAAGATAAATGTATGTATGATTCCTTTCCTAGGGCTGACATAATGAAGTACAGTTGACCCTTGAACAACAGGGGTTTGAACTGCTGTGATTCCAATTATACATGATTTTTTCCCAATAAATACATACTGCAGTACTACACGATACAATTGGTTGAATTTGCGGATGCAGAACAGCAGATATGAAGGCCAACTGTAAAGTTCTATGTGGATATGGAAGATCAGCATCCCTAATCCCTGCATTGTTCAAGGGTCAACTGTACTACAAAGTGGATGGTTTAAACAACATAAACTTATTGTCTCACAGCTCTGGTAGCCAGCAGTTCAAGATCAAGGTGTCATCAGGGTTGGTTTCTTATGAGGCCTCTGAGGAAGAACCCGTTCCATGCCTCTCCCCCAACTTCTGGTGGTTTGCTAGCAAACTTTCATGGTCCTTGACTTATAGAATCATCACCTCTGTGTCTATCTTCATGTTCACATAGCATTTATTCTCATAGTGTGTGCATGTCTGTCTCCAAATTTCCCTTTTTTATAAGGATAGCAGTCATATTGGATTAGGGCCCAACCTAATGAGTCGTTTTAACTTGATTACCTCTGTAAAGGCCCTGCTTCCAAATAAAGTTACATTCTCAGGTAGTGGTGGTTAGGATTTCAACATACGAATTTTGGAGGGACACAATTCAACCCATAACAGTAGGTGTTCATAAGAGATACGGCACGAGGTTGGGTTTTGCTGTTTGGCCAGGCCTGGTGCCTGGCTTGCAGGTGCCTCTTCTTCTTGGATGAAATCACTGTTCCGTGCAGCAGGTGGTAGAACCACACCCAGCCTTGTGAGGAGCCACCACAGTTTGCAGTAGATGAGGCTGACGAAGCTCCTCCATCTGACGTGAGACCAGCCTCCTCGTTCAACTGATCTCAGTAAGAAGTGAAACGTCACCCAGCACTTCTCCTATCAGAGATTTTCAAGTTGCTGTAGACAATCTAAGGAGGGTGTGATTCTTGGGCACCTACCATGCTCTTCCAGTGTAGCACAGGAGGGCATATTTGTTGACACAGTTGTTCTGTCATTGCTTAACTTTTATGTAGGTGCAGTGGATTGAAGAGTGTCCCACCCCAAAAGATAGGTCTAAGTCTTAACCCCAGATATATGTGAATGTGGCCTTACTTGGAAATAGGGTCTTTGCAGATGTAATTAGTTAAGAATTTCAGTATGAGATCATCCTGGATTTAAAGAGGGCCCTAAATCCAATGACAGGCATCTTTATATGAGGAAGGAGAAGGAGGTTTGACACATGGGCCAATCAAAGGATCCAGTGCTTGAGAGACTGGGTAAAGGAAAGTACAGCAAACTAAGCACAATAGTCTGAGCCACTTCTCCCTCAAAACCTTCTCTGACTGTGAGGTGTGCAGGCCAAAAATGTGGGAAAACTGAGATGACAAAAAATGCTTACAAAAGGTAAGAAACTAAGTAGAGCTATTGGCATGGTGTTGGGGAAATAAAAATTAGGACTGAATCTGTGACAAAGTGGTGGAGTCCTGGAAAATATTGCAGGTTTTCAGTTGGGACCCCTGAAGGACTATACCCTAGAAGTAAGGGCAAACCATAAATAGACTAGACCTTACAAAGAGTGAACAATTAGACTATAATCAATTTAATCCCCAATTGGATAAAAGTGATATGTTCTTACCCTCTTTGCCTATTGGAAGTGAAAGAGGAACCTCTCCAGAGGAAGGCAACACTATCCAGAGCCTCTACAATTTCTCATAATGTGTATAAATATATATGAATTTCCAGCATTCAATAAAAAATTGTAAGGCATATCAAAAGATAGGATATATCAAAAGGCAGGACAAAGACAATAAAATACAATAGAAATATACCCACAGGTGGTCCAAGTAAAAGGGAGTTAAGAAATGTGGACTTTAACTGTTATTAATAAGTTTCAAGGAAATAGATGATAATATGGAGAACTTCATCAGAGAACTGAAATCTATTCAAATAAAATCAGAAAGAAATTCTAGGACTAAAAAATGCAATAACTGAAACTAAGATCAAAACAGATGCATTTCAGAAGCAGATTATACAGAGCTAGAAAGAGAATTAGTGATGTAGAAGACGTCTTTTAAAAAATGTCCATACAGAATCACAGAGAGTAAAAAAGAGGAAATAATGAAAAAGAGGGTAAGAAGTAAGAGTTATGGGACCTGATGAAAAGGCCTATCATGTGTATAACTGGAATCTCAGAAATGGAGGAGAGAGAGAATAGGACAGAAGTAATATTTGAAGAAGTAATAGCTGAGAATTTTTCTGAAATTGATGAAAGAAATCAAACTATAGATTTTAAAAATAATATGTGCTCAGCAATTAAAATACATAAAAAATTACATTTAAGCACATCACAGCTGAAAACCAAAAACAATGAGAAAATCTTAAAAGCAGCCAGAGAATGGAAAAACATATTATCTTCCCCAAAACAAGAAGGTGGACAATTGACTTCTTACTATAATCAACTGAAGCCCAAACACAATGTGGTGACATTTAAAGTACTGAAAGAAAGTGCCACCATAGAATTCAACACCCAATGAAAATATCCTTCAAAATTAAAGATAAAATAAATATTTTTTACCAGCAGACCTGTACTAACCTAAAAGAATTTTCTTCAGGGAGAAGAAATATGATCTGAACCAAAAGCAAGGAAATGTAGGAAGAAATAAAAAGAAAAAAATTATAAAATGTGAATAAATCCAAATGAATACTAACCATGTAAAACAATGATAATATCTTATAAAGTTTAAAATATGTGTGAAATTAAATATACAATGACAACAACACAAAAGATAGTATCTTGTAAATGTTAAAAGTTAAAGTTTTCTAATGTGCTTTCATTGTCCAGGAATTAGACTAATAGAGTAGTATTAGTAATAATTATTAATAATTATTACATTACTAATACAGTAGTATTAGTAATGTAATAATTCATCACTACTAAGTTATTGTAGACTTTAATAAATTAAGGATATACCTTGTAATCCCTAGAGTAAGAATAAAAGAATAGTAGAAAATATACAACTAGAAAATTAATAGAGGATAAATGGAATAATTTAAAAATATATGAAAATTCCAAAATAATCAATAAAGGACAGGAAAAGAAACATAAACAACTGGGACAAATAGAAAACAAATAGAAGGTGGTATCTATAAATCAAAATATATCAGTAATTACATTAAATGAAAATGATCAAATACTTTCATAAAAAATATTATAAGACTGTATTAAGAAAATAAAACCTAACTAATACTGTTTACAAAAGGCCGACTTGAAATATAGGACCATACAACAGCTGAAAGAAAAGGATGGAAAAAATAGACCATGTTAATACTGACCAACCCCTCCCCCCAAAAAGCTGTTGTGGGTATATTAGTATTAAAGCAGTTTTTAAGTTAAGATACTACTAGAGATAAAAAGAAACATTTTATAAAGAAAAAAGATCAATCCACCAGGAAGGTAAAACAAATAGTATGTACCTGATAACATAGCTTCAAAATATAAAAAGCAAAAATTGACAAAACTGAAAGGAAAAATAGACACGTGCAATCACAGAGGTTTTAACAACTTCTCTCCGTAACGATAGCACACATAGCAGAGACAAAAGGATACAGAGATAGGAACAACATGAGTAACAAATATGAAGTAGTTGTCACATAAACAACACTACACTACAACTTTACTATATTACTCATCACTTTTTGGTAAATACATGAGAAATATTTACCCAAAATATTCATATGCAGTGCTGTAAAGAACATCTCAACAAAATTCAAAACATCAAAATTATACATGGTCTTTGGTCTCAGTAAAATTTAGCTAAAAATCATAAACAAAAAATTAAATAGAAAATCCTAAAATTTAAAAAATTAAGCACAGGTGTAAATAATGCAAGGGCATCATTTGTATTGTATTGTGTATTTACCTAAGCTATAGAACTGCGGGCTACTTCCCCTAATAAAATCCTTGCATGTTACACATGCCTTGGCATCGGCTTCTCAGAGGACCTGAGTGCATCATTCCTTTATTGAGTTTCCCCAAGTCTTGTATTGACCAGAATGAGCAGGTCCAATGCCTTCAACAGTCGCTCATATTTACTTCTCGTGTATCAGTCATTCAACAAATATTTATCATCGCCAACGTACCAGGCATGACCTGATGAGCTTGGTTCTTTTCCTGAATGCCTCCTGTCTTGACTGTATTGCTCCTAAAAGGGACACCGAAAAGCGAACCCAGCCCTCAAGCACAGTTTGTCAGGTCCTGTTGGGGAAGAAGGCTCACCTTCTGTGTTCAGGACACATGACTTCCATTCAGGCAGAACGATGCTGTATTTGATCACAGGATGTTGCCTCTTACTGTGATTTCACTGTTGACTTGAAATCCTGGATGTTTTTCTCCCACTTACTCCTGTGGCTTCATGTCTTCTTATTCTGTATCTGAGCAACTGCTCTCTTGGAGAGTCAGAGCTTATATGTATTCACGTGACAGCTCATCCTGTTAGCCCAGCCTGGGGTCTTATCCTGATGTGGTCCCTTTGGGTCCTGACTTGGATGTGAAGCCTATTTGCTCACACCCGTGGGTTGATGGGCAGGCTTTGTACTTCTGCACGCCTGGGCAGGCTCAGTGAAAAGTAGCTGGTAAACTGAACAGGAAGCATAGTAGGGTTTATCTCTTTCTCCTGTTTAATTTTCTGTAGGAAACATTGCTTTTTGGTGAACTTAGAGCACATTTAGTAGAAGCAGATTCTGTGCATTCTACCGGTGACAGTGGGAATGTTTAGAAATCCTGCTGGCAAGAAATGTGGGGTGAGTTCCCCGTGAATTTTTATGAGGGCAATGACTTTTTTAGAAGGCTGTAGCTGAAACACTGACGAAATGTGCTCTTTCACAGATGACTGAGTCTAATCGTGTTTGTGTGTGTGTTTTTTTAATTCAGTACAAGTTTAATTTTTTTTTTTAATCAATGGATAAAATTCTTATCCATTGCCAAAGAGGAAAAAGTTCTGTTAGGTTCAGGGAAAGTGAAATAAAGATCTCTGATGTAGTAATAACTTATGGGTCTACTCTGTCTCTGCTCCTGGACCTTCAGCAGGATGTTAATAAACAGCAGCCATCAAACTGTCAGACTATTCTGCCTTATTACGTTGGGAGACTGGCATAGTGAAAAGGGCACCGGGAACAGGTAATATCAGGCACCACGTGATCTTGGACAAACCTCCCTGGGCCTCGGTTTCTCCAGTGACTCCCTTGTCTACTTCATAGGGTCACAGTAAGAATCAACATATTGGGTGTAAAAGTGCTTTGTAAACTGTAACCTGCTATTCAGATGTCAAGCATTATTATTTAGAAACTCCAGGAACACCTAACTTATTCAGAGCCCCCACTGCCTCCCATGTGATTGACGCTTGAGGTTACAAAAGAGCATTTAAAATGGATGGCATGTTCAGCTCAGGTAATAGAGAAGAAAATTCCCATTGAAGACAAAGAAGAGATTGGTAATTAGAAAGAAAAAAGTGACAGGAATGAGCAATCAGAAGCTCTTGGATTAATCAGCTTATGGTGTCAGGAATCTAAATGTTGGAAAGTCTCTTTGATGATGTTTCACTGAGACGAAGACTAAGGACATTGGTAGCGGGGACCAGGGCCAGGCTTGGTGATTCTCTTCCTGATGTTCAAATGGACTCTGCTGTTTCCCTTCCCTTTGAACTTGGTTGGTTTATCCTGCCCAAAGCTCACTAATTTAGCTTGCTCACTCATTACGTGTCCCTGAAACACCTACACACACCTTTAACAACCAAAGTGCTTGCAAAGAAAAGGACCTGGATCACAGAGTACAACGCACAGGGTCAACGTAAACAAAGAGCTGAAACCAACACGTAGGCAATGATCAGAGCATGAACTGATTTGTCCGGGAGGAGAACACAGGAAACACATCTATTCAATCCAAACTGTGAAAGCTGTAATATAATTGTGTTTCTCCCCTTCCTCTAACTTCAGGGAGGATGGAAGAAAAGTGGAACAGGTTGAACAATAAATATACTCGCAGAGCAAATGCCTTCATCACAACATATCATATTTTGACAAGTTTTGTAGGCCCCAAGCTACGAGATGGTGTAAAGGTCTCATTTTTCTTTCCATTGACTTTACTTAGGCTCACAAGTTTGGCAATTTGTTGCTATTATCAGTATGACTTTTTAAAGCCAGTATTCTTAACAGTTAAGTTCCTCCAAACTCACCCAGCTCAGCTGCACAAATTTTAAGAGACGCTACAAGCATATATTTTTGTGACAGCTTCTAGTACCAAGTCAACAGAGTGGCCATAGAAGATATAGCAGATCAATAACATAGAAAAGGCTCTTTATAAAATGGCTCTTTCAGAAATTCATAAAACATTTGAAAATGAGCCAAAAGGTTTCAGACCATGGAGAAAGCTTTTTTTTTTCCCCCGTTGAAACCTTCTTCCTTATGTTTTCGTTTGGTTTTTTTCTGGGAGCTCTTTCTGTTCTTAATGTTGACATGTGGATGCTTTTAGGATACATGAACTTAATACGTGATCACTTAACACCCATCATGTTTTCCTGACTGGGACCATTAAGCATGTTCACCTCCCAGGAAACATTCCAAGACTGCAATGCCATGTCACCAACACTGTCAATTCATGCTGATCCAGGATGGTGTGTAATTCTAATTTTAAAACGGATCAGTATGGGTCACAAATAATATCAATTAGCAGGGAAATCCAGAATATAAAATTTCTTCAGATCACGTGAAAAAGAATTCAGCTTTACCATGTTTTACTTTCATGTACTGTGATAGTAGGGCTGACACAGACAGTGGAAAGAAAATTTCAAGCCATCTCCTATTGAAGAAATAATCTGACTATTAGCAAAGGTGACAGGTCACTGAAAGTAAGGCAAATCTGCTTACATAACTTTGTACATGTCTGATGAAATCAGAGATGCTGGGAAAGTTAAACTTGCTTTTCCTTCATTGTATTTCTTGTCGTGTTGTTAATATCTGTTTTCTAGGGGTTTCAGTTGAGACCCACTTGTCTCTCTTACTCTGAACCATGTGTGTTTTTATGCCCATTTCAGGGATAAGAGGGATAAACAAAAAAAAAGTGTTTGGAATTTGCTTCTTTTAGGAGCTCAGAAGATAAAGAGGTCTGTGCTCCTCTGAGCATGAGAGATGGAATGGCCAGAGTCTCGGAAGAGACAGAACTCTTAGAAGGTAATGTGTCATGGGACTGACCATATTTTTGCCAACTCAAAGACCTTGGTTGGGGAAGTTGGTCAGAGAAAGAGAATTTCTGCAAACTTTGATTTTTTTGTCATTAAAAGAGACCTGTAGGAAATTACTTCTATCAATAAACAACAAGGATACGAATAGGTGTTTGGCTGAAGTAGCCAGTTGCCAACATGGTGAGATTGGAGGCATTCTCCTGATCCCGGGTCTCCTGTCTGACTCACCACAGGGCCTGCAGTCATCCTAGGTCTCCCTCTCTTGGGATAAGTAGTGATTTCCAATTCCTGCTTCTACATTTGAGTTGTGCGGAGAGGATTTTTTAAGATACTGATATCTGGGTCCTACCCTGGACTTATTAAATCAGACCATCTATCAATGGGAGCATAGACATTTGATAATTTTAAAAAGTGCTTCAGGTGACTCTAATGTGCAGACATTTCTGAGAACTACTAGGTCATTCTATTAACCTCTTTTGTTAAATAGAACCATTTTCTGGCAGAGGAAACACGTGATGTCACTCTGAGGCATCAAATCATTTACACCTTTGCTGGAAGCATCCAGCAGGAGAAGAGTAGAGGGCTAGGACAGCAGGTTGAGGTTGATGAGAAGTGAACAGGAAAGTGAACAGAGGAAAATGCCAGTGACTGTGGGATGTCAGAGGGTCTAGAAAATCAAGGTGAAAATTAGGACTAACGATAAAGAAGATTTGAAAAGAGAAGGCGAAGAGACCCGTGGAGACACTATTCATTTATTTCACAATTTTGCCAGGGCCACCTAATTACTGGAACAGGAGGTGGGGTTGGAGGGTGTGGGAAGGGAGATTAATTTAGTACTTCCTGATTTGGAGGTCAGATGATGCAACTCATTGTGGAGACTGAAAAAGACATGGGCAAGTAGTTACCGCAAAATTTGTTTGGCTGTGGGCATACCACCTAGGGAAAACCACCCATGACCTTTATGATTTTCCAGGGCATGAGCAGTCATCATTCATCTACTATAGTCCAGTAGCAAAAAAGAAATTTCTTTTTTACCTAAAATAAGCCCCTGATAAAAAAAATTTTTTCTTTTTTTTTGGAGTATGGTCCTGAATTTTACGGTTCTGTATAGCTAAATCGTTCTAGGAGTAATTCAGTACAGGTTGGCAATTTATTTCACAAAATATAACAGTGTTCCATTGTAATGCCACGTTGAAATGAGGGGATCTGTGGATCCTGCTAACAGCTAAAAGTCATGCAGGGCAGTCATGAGCAGCACGAAGCAGAAAGCTAAATCTAAAGAGTCCTGCTCACCTGATGAGAAATTTTAGAAAATCAGGGCTGTGTATTTCAATAATGTGCTTGTTTGCAGATAAATCTTCTTTTCATAATGTCAACTCAAATAGTTCTTGGTTTTATCTCTTTATTTTTTTCCCCCAAGTATAGGGTAGATCATTGAAAGTAGTGATTTAAAGATGCATATTTTTAAAATTACCATCTCTGAAATCAGGGTGTGTCTTAAAATAAACAGGGTCTTGTATTAGAAGAAATAGGGTTGCCCTCCCAGGCCTTACCAATCACCGCTTTCCTCCATATTTAAGACGCGTTATTTCCAAATGCTATGACATATCCTTTTCATTGACTTCTTTCTTGGACACATGGATGCTGGACCCTGACTCCTCAGAGGATAACAGTTACCTGGGGTCCTGTGCTCTTGCCCTTTGCCTTGATACACCTGCCATCACTTGGTCTTCACAGCAAGTGCATGAGGAGCTGCCCTGGCCTGAAGATGTCCCCAAGTCAGGGGTGGGAGAGACCATGTGACTCACATGAAAGTTCTCCTCAAAGCATGCAGTTGACCTCCTTTTTTATAAGAGATAGCTCCTGTCCTTTCATCTCTTTATAAGGGCACTAATCCCATCGCTGGGGCCCTACCCTCATAACTTCATCTAAACCTAATCACCTCCCATGGGCCTCATCTCCAAATACCATCACAATGGGGGTTAGGGCTTCAACATATGATCTGGGGGGAGACACAAGTATTCAGTTCATAGGAGATGATATAGTCAAGTGAAAAAAGCAAATTAATAAATACCATGCTTAGTATGATGTGGTAAACATAAAACGAATACGCAATATATTTTTGTATAAGCAAAGAAAAGAGTATGGGAGAAAAACATACCTAATTGTTAATGATGATTACATCATCGGTAGTTAGAAGGAGGAGAGGGAACATTTTAACTTTGACTTTAGACTATTCTGCAGAGTTTGGATTTTTACTTGGAGCATTATTACTTTTGAAGTTTCAGTCACTGACTTTAAAAAAACACACAAACAAGCACGAACCCATAATCTACAAAAACTATGCTGCTGGTGCCTAGTCTGAAGCTCCAATATGTAACAGACTGGAGTGTGGCCTCTCGAGGATGCATTTTTTAAAGAGCAGCTTCTGAATAATGTCTGTGCTCCAGATACTACGATGGGAAGCCAGTGGGGTCCTCATCCTCATGCCCTGGTGAGAAGACTCATCGTGCTTCTGGTCCTGAGGTGGTCCATCCCTGATGTTAACAAGCAGACTGTGAAGCCTGGAGGTATGACTGCACATCTCAAACAGAAGTTTCCTCTGAAACTTGAAAGAGAGCCAGTGATGAGGACTGTCAAAGTAATTACCACCTTCCCAATAAGAGGAACTTATATAATTGCAGTGGATGAACTCTTCTATTTAGATTCACAACTGACTCATGATTGGAAATGGTTGGCCACATAATTACAAAGTTTGGGTTCCTGAATGATAAATTAGATGCGGTGGCTTCATTTTGTGTAAGTCCTACTGAAAACCACATTGCCTGAAATAGAGTCCCTTTGAAATGAATCACGCTGTACACCAGAGACTGGAAAAATAGATTACATTGAAAATGAATCCCAAAAAATCCACTTTTTTCCCCTCTGACTGAACTCACCAAAATCTTAAAACTTGTATCCATAGGAGGCTCTTGAAGTAGTCTGGCTCTAACCTCAAACTATAGGTTAAAAATCATGTTATGAAAATCCTTGTAATTAATTGAATTCTTTTTGAATGTGAGGAAAGAACTCTAACATTTTACAGATTCACAAAACTAAAGGTGACCTTCAGAGGACATCTGTAGAATCCCCATGTCCCAGTGCCAACTGAACCTTCAGGCACAGTCACTTCCCAGAAACACAGCTAGCTAACACTCTCCTTCTTCTTCCTTTCTTTTTTAGATTTTTAATGGTGATAGAATACACATAACACAAAATTTACCATCTAAACCATTTTTAAGTGTGCAGTTCCATAATGTTAAGTATATTCATATTGTTGTGCAACCGATCTCCAGGCCTTTTTTATTTTGCTGAACTGAAACTCTGTACCTATTAAATAACAGCCTTTCACTCCCTTTTCCCCTGCAGCCCCAGGCAACCATCATTTTACCTTCTGTGTTGTGCATTGGACTGCTCTACATACCGCATGTAAGTGGACTCAGACAATATTTTGTCCTGGCTTATTTCACTGAGCATAAAGTCCCCAAGGTTTATCCACATTGTAGCATGTGTCAGAATTTCTTTTTTGTTAAACTGAATAAAACTCCATTGTATCTGTTGATCACATTTTATTTATCCATCATCTGTTGATGAACACTTGGGTTGCTTCCTCCTTTTGGCCATAATGAAAAATATATATATACGGGCTTCCCTGGTGGCGCAGTGGTTGAGAATCTGCCTGCCAATGCAGGGGATACGGGTTCGAGCCCTGGTCTGGGAAGATCCCACATGCCGCGGAGCAACTGGGCCCGTGAGCCACAATTACTGAGCCTGGGCATCTGGAGCCTCTGCTCCGCAACAAGAGAGGCCGCGATAGTGAGAGGCCCGCGCACCGCGATGAAGAGTGGTCCCCGCTTGCCACAACTAGAGAAAGCCCTCGCACAGAAACGAAGACCCAACACAGCCATAAATAAATAAATTAATTTAAAAAAAATCTTTAAAAAAATTATATATAATGCTGCTATGAATATGGGCGTACAGATATCTCTTTGAGAACCTACTTTCAATTCTTTTGAATATATACCCAGAACTGGAATTGCTGGGTGATCATATGGTAATTCTATTTTTAATTTTTTGAGGAACCGCCATACTTTTTCCATACTTTCTTTCTTTTTAATAAAAATAGGTTCATTTGGGTTTTATTCTGGTGATGAAAGTTATATATGCTCATGGCAAAAGCTGTTAAAAGTGGAAAGAAAATATGACCAGTAATTTCCCTACCCAGCAAAAACTAATGTTAATGTATAATAACATTATTTATTATATATTATATAATATGTATATTATATGATGAATATAAAGAATATGTTATTATTCTTACTTTAATAAGAATAAACTAGGATTATATATATTTCCTAGTTTATTACCTGATTACTTGTAATCAAAATATTTTAAAAGAAAGTAAATGCCATAACTAACAATAACCACAAAAATCAACTAATGAAATGACCACTAATGAAATAGATGCTCACTGAGCCTCCCTCCCCAATAACATGGCCCGTCAATTGGGAATCTTTGTTGGGCAGTCTCTCTCACTGACTCTGGGTTGTTCAAATAAAATACATATTGATTCTAAGGCAGAACTGGAAATATGGCAGAAGATCGCTAATTTCACTAAATCAATGCACTGCTCTAAATGATCTGAGACGTGGCTGGGCACTGATGTTTTTTCAAAGTCCCCCAGGTGATTCTTAGGTGCAGCCAGACTTGAGGAGAAAAATGCAGTAGGTGAAGGGTCCACAGTCTCAGCTAAGGCCAGCCAGCACTGGGCCCTGGATCCAATCCCTCCCACTGCTCTGGGATGTCGCTCCAGCTGTGTTCTGTCTCCACGACATCACTTTTCCTCTCTCTACTGGATCATTCCCATCAGTATGAGGCAAACATATTCCTATTTCTCCCATTCCCCCCAAAATTTCCTTTCCTTGACTCACTCTTTTTTTTAAAATTAATTAATTTATTTTTGGCTGCATTGGGTCTTTGTTGCTGCACGCGGGTTTTCTCTAGTTGCGGCAAACGGGGGTTTCTCTTGTTGCGAGCATGGGCTCTAGGAGCATGGGCTTCAGTAGTTGTGGCACACAGGCTCAGAAGTTGTGGCTCGTGGGCTCTAGAGCGCAGGCTCAGTAGTTGTGGCACACGGGCTTCGTTGCTCCACGGCATGTGGGATCTTCCCGGACCAGCGATCAAACCCATGTCCCCTGCATTGGCAGGTGGACTTCCAACCACTGTGCCACCAGGGAAGTCCCTTTGACTCACTCTTCTCTCTAGGTTCTGTCTCATTTCTTGGCTCCTCTTTATAGGAAAACTCACTAAAGAATTGTTCATTCTTATCTCCACTTCCTCTCTCGTGGCAACAAGGCTTTCTTCACCACGGCTCCAGGGAAGCTGCCCTTGTCCACTGACTTCTGGGCTCCAACCCAATGGTCTTTCTCAGTCCTTAATGTATTTCTCTCGCAGCATGGAGTCATCTCTCCCTCCTCCCTGAGATGCCTCTTCCACTCTGCATCCAGGTGACCATTCTCTCTTGAGTTTCTGCCCCTTCTTCCCAGTGTGCATTCTTCCCTGTCTCCCCAGCCTGGTCCAAGCACACGGGCACCACTGCTGCTCCTCAAACACGTCTGACTCAGTCCTGGCCCCTGGCCCTTGCACAGCCCGTCCTCCCGCCTGGAGCTCCCTTTCCTCAGGCAACCTCCCCATTTTCTGCAAGTCATCTCTTGACTTCCCATTATAAGACAGTGCTTCCCTTTCCTCCATCCAGTGACCTTCTATATCCCTCATCAGGAACTCTTCTCCCCCTAGCACTTACCTGTTTGTTGATTTGCTCCCATCTGTCTTACCCTCCAGAAACTGAACTCCAGGTAAGCCTTTCTTTTTTTTCCTTTAATTTTATTTTTATTTATTTATTTTTATTTTCTTAACATCTTTATTGGAGTATAATTGCTTTACAATGTTGTGTTAGTTTCTACTGCATAACAAAGTGAATCAGCTATATGTATACATATAACCCCATATCCCCTCCCTCTTATGTCTCCCTCCCAGCCTTCCTATACCACCCCTCTAGGTGGTCACAAAGCACCCAGCTGATCTCCCTGTGCTATGCAGCTGTGACCCACTAGCTTTATATTTTATATTTGGTAGTGTATATATGTCAATGCTACTCTCTCACTTTGCCCCGGCTTACCACTCCCCTCCCCGTGTCCTCAAGTCCATTCTCTACATCTGCATCTTTATTCTTCCCTACCACTAGGTTCATCAGAAGCATTGTTTTTCAGACTCCATATATGTGTGTTAGCATACAGTATTTGTTTTTCTCTTTCTGACTTACTTCACCCTGTATGACAGACTCTAGGTCCATCCACCTCACTACAAAAAACTCAATTTCATTTCTTTTTATGGCTGAGTAGTAATATTCCATTGTATATATGTGCCACATCTTCTTTATCCATTCATCTATCAGTGGACACTTAGGTTGCTTCCATGTCCTGGCTATTGTAAATAGAGCTGCAGTGAACATTGTGGTACATGACTCTTTTTGAATTATGGTTTTCTCAGGGTATATGCCCAGTAGCAGGATTGCTGAGTCATATGGTAGTTCTATTCTTAGTTTTTTAAGGAACCTCCATACTGTTCTCCATAGAGGCTGCATCAATTTACATTCCCACCAACAGTACAAGAGGGTTCCCTTTTCTCCACACCCTCTCCAGCATTTATTGATTGTAGATTTTTTGATGATGGCCATTCTGACTGGTGTGAGATGATACCTCATTGTAGTTTTGATTTGCATTTCTCTAATGATTAGTGATGTTAAGCATCCTTTCATGTGTTTGCTGGCAATCTGTATATCTTCTTTGGAGAAATGTCTATTTAGATCTTCTTCCCATTTTTGGATTGGGTTGTTTGTTCTTTTGGTATTGAGCTGCATGAGCTGCTTGTATATTTTGGAGATTAATCCTTTGTCACTTGCTTCATCTGCAAATATTTTCTCCCATTCTGAGGATTGTCTTTTCATCTTGTTTATGTATTCCTTTGCTGTGCAAAAGCTTTTAAGTTTCATTAGGTCCCATTTGTTTATTTTTGTTTTTATTTCCATTTCTCTAGGAGGTGGGTCAAAAAGGATCTTGCTGTGATTTATGTCATAGAGTTCTGCCTATGTTTTCCTCTAAGAGTTTTATATCTTATAGTCTCTGGCCTTACATTTAGGTCTTTAATCCTTTTTGAGTTTATTTTTGTGTATGGTTTTAGGAGGTGATCTAATTTCATTCTTTTACATGTAGCTGTCCAGTTTTCCCAGCATGACTTATTGAAGAGGCTGTCTTTTCTCCATTGTATATTCTTACCTCCTTTAGCAAAGATAAGGTGACCATATATGCATAGGTTTATCTCTGGGCTTTCTATCCTGTTCCATTGATCTACATTTCTGTTTTTGTGCCAGTACCATACTGTCTTGATTACTGTAGCTTTGTAGTATAGTCTAAAGTCAGGGAGACTGATTCCTCCAGCTCCGTTTTTCTTTCTCAAGATTGCTTTGGCTATTCGGGGTGTTTTGTGTTTCCATACAAATTGTGAAATTTTTTGTTCTAGTTCTGTGAAAAATGCCATTGGTAGGCTTGATAGGGATTGTATTGAATCTGTAGATTGCTTTGGGTAGTATAGTCATTTTCACAGTGTTGATTCTTCCAGTCCAAGAACATGGTATATCTCTCCATCTGTTTCTATGGTCTTTAATTTCTTTCATCAGTGTCTTATAATTTTCTGCATACAGGTCTTTTGTCTCCTTAGGTAGGTTTATTCCTAGGTATTTTATCCTTTTTGTTGCAATGGTAAATGGAAGTGTTTCCTTAATTTCTCTTTCAGATTTTTCATTGTTAGTGTATAGGAATGTAAGAGATTTCTGTGCATTAATTTTGTATCCTGCTACTTTACCAAATTCACTGATTAGTCCTAGTAGTTTTCTGGTAGCATCTTTAGGATTCTCTGTGTATAGTATCATGTCACCTGCAAAGAGTGACAGTTTTGCTTCTTCTTTTCCAATTTGTATTCCTTTTATTTCTTTTTCTTCTCTGATTGCCATGACTAAAACTTCCAAAACTATCTGGAATAATAGTGGTGAGAGTGGGCAACGTTGTCTTGTTCCTGATCTTAGAGGAAATGGTTTCAGTTTTTCACCATTGAGAATGATGTTGGCTGTGGGTTTGTCATATATGGCCTTTATTATGTTGAGGTAAGTTCCCTCTATGCCTACTTTCTGGAGAGTTTTTATCATAAATGGGTGCTGAATTTTGTTGAAAGATTTTTCTGCATCTACTGAGATTATCATATGGTCTTTATCCTTCAATTTGTTAATATGGTGTATCACATCGATTGATTTGCATATACTGAAGAATCCTTGCATTGCTGGGATAAACCCCACTTGATCATGGTGTATGATCCTTTTAATGTGCTGCTGGATTCTGTTTACTAGTATTTTGTTGAGGATTTTTGCATCTATGTTCATCAGTGATATTGGCCTGTAGTTTTCTTTGTGACATCTTTTTCTGGTTTTAGTATCAGGGTGATTGTGGCCTTGTAGAATGAGTTTGGGAGTGTTCCGCCCTCTGCTATATTTTGGAAGGTTTGAGAAGGATAGGTGTTAACTCGTCTCTAAATGTTTGATAGAATTCACCTGTGAAGCCATCTGGCCCTGGGCTTTTGTTTGTTGGAAGATTTTTAATCACAGTTTCAATTTCAGTGCTTGTGAATTGTCTGTTCATACTTTCTATTACTTCCTGGTTCGGTCTTGGAAGGTTGTAGTTTTCTAAGAATTTGTCCATTTTTTCCAGGTTGTCCATTTTATTGGCATATAGTTGCTTGTAGTAGTCTCTCATGATTGTTTTTATTTCTGCAGTATCAGTTGTTACTTCTTTTTCATTTCTAATTCTGTTGATGTGAGTCTTCTCCCTTTTTTTCTTGATGAGTCTGGCTAATGGTTTATCAGTTTTGTTTATCTTCTCAAAGAACCAGCTTTTAGTTTTATTGATCTTTGCTATCGTTTCCTTCATTTCTTTTTCATTTGTTTCTGATCTGATCTTTATGATTTCTTTCCTTCTGCTAAATTTTGGGCTTTTTTTGGTCTTCTTTCTCTTATTGCTTTAGGTGTAAGGTTAGATCGTTTATATGAGATTTTTCTTGTTTCTTGAGGTAGGATTGTATTGCTATAAACGTCACTCTTAGAACCGCTTTTGCTGCATCCCATAGGTTTTGGGCTGTTGTGTTCTCATTGTCATTTGTTTCTAGATAGTTTTTGATTTCCTCTTTGATTTCTTCAGTGATCTCTTGGTTATTTAGTAGCTTATTGTTTAGCCTCCATGTGTTTGTATTTTTTGCAGGTATTTTCCTGTAATTGGTATCTAGTCTCATAGTGTTGTGGTCAGAAAAGATACATGATACAATTTCAATTTTCTTAAATTTACCAAGGCTTGATTTGTGACCCAAGATATGATCTATCCTGGAGAATATTCCATGAGCAATTGAGAAGAAAGTGTATTTTGTTGTTTTTGGATGGAATGTCCTATAAATATCAATTAAGTCCATCTTGTTTAATGTATCATTTAAAGCTTGTGTTTCCTTATTAATTTTCTGTCTGGATGATCTGTCCATTGGTGAAAGTGGGGTGTTAAAGTCCCCTACTATGACTGTGTTTCTGTCAATTTCCCCTTTTATGGCTGTTAGCTTTTGCCTTATGTATTGAGGTACTCCTATATTGGGTGCATAAATATTTACAATAGTTATATCTTCTTCTTGGATTGATCCCTTGATCATTATGTAGTGTTTTTCTTTCTCTATTGTAATAGTCTTTATTTTAAAGTCTATTTTGTCTGATATGAGTAATGCTACTTCAGCTTTCTTTTTATTTCCATTTGCATGGGATATCTTTTTCCGTCCCCCCACTTTCCGTCTGTATGTGTCCCTAGGACTGAAGTGGGTCTCTTGTAGACAACATATATATGGGTCTTGTTTTTGTATCCATTCAGCCAGTCTGTGTCTTTTGGTGGGAGCATTTAATCCATTTACATTTAAGGTAATTATCGATATGTATGTTCCTATTGTTCTTTTCTTGATTGTTTTGGGTTTGTTTTTGTAGGTTTTTTCCTTCTCTTGTGTTTGCTGCCTACAGAAGTTCCTTTAGCATTTGTTGTAAAGCTGGTTTGGTAGTGCTGAATTTTCTTAACTTTTGCTTGTCTGTAAAGATTTTAATTTCTCCATCAAATCTGAATGAGATCCTTGCTGAGTCGAGTAATTTTGGTTGTAGGTTTTTCCCTTTCATCACTTTAAATATGTCCTGCCACTCCCTTCTGGTTTGCAGAGTTTCTGCTGAATCATCAGCTGTTAACCTTATGGGGATTCCCTTGTATGTTATTTGTTGCTTTTCCCTTGCTGCTTTTAATATTTTTTCTTTGCATTTAATTTTGATAGTTTGATTAATATGTGTCTTGGTGTGTTCTCCTTGGATTTATCCTGTATGGGACTCTCTGCACTTCCTGGACTTGATTGACTATTTCCTTTCCCATGTTAGGGAAGTTTTTGACTACAATCTCTTCAAACATTTTCTCAGACCCTTTCTTTTTCTCCTCTTCTTCTGGGTCCCTTATAATTCGAATGTTGGCACGTTTAATGTTGTCCCAGAGGTCTCTGAGACTGTCCTCAGTTCTTTTCATTCTTTTTTCTTTATTCTGCTCTGCGGCAGTTATTTCCACTATTTTATCTTCCAGGCCACTTATCCATTCTTCTGCCTCAGTTATTCTGCTATTGATTCCTTGTAGAGAATTTTAAATTTCATTTATTGTTTTGTTCGTCATTGTTTGTTTGCTCTTTAGTTCTTCTAGGTCCCTGTTAAACATTTCTTGTATTTTCTCCATTCTATTTCTGAGATTTTGTAACATCTTTACTATCATTACTCTGACTTCTTTATCAGGTAGACTGCCTATTTCCTCTTCATTTGTTTGGTCTGGTGGGTTTTTACCTTGCTCCTTCATCTGCTGATTATTTCTCTGTCTTCTCATTTTGTTTAACTTACTCTGTTTGGGGTCTTCTTTTTTCAGACTGAAGGTTCGTAGTTCATGTTATTTTTGGTGTCTGCCCCCAGTGGGTGAGGTTGGTTCAGTGGCTTGTGTTGGCTTCCTTGTTGGGGGAACTGGTGCCTGTGTTCTGATGAGTGGGGCTAGATCTCGTCCTTCTGGTGGGCAGGGCTGCATCGTTGGTGTGTTTTGGAGTGTCTGTGAACTTAGTATGACTTTAGGTAGTTTCTCTGCTAATGGGTGGGGTTGTGTTACTGTCTTGCTAGTTGTTTGGCATGGGGCATCCAACACTGTAGCTTGCTTGCCACTGGGTGCAGCTGAGTCTTAGTGTTGAGACAGAGATCTCTGGGAGAGCTCTCGCCAATTACTATTACATGGGGCCGAGAGGTCTGTGGTGGTCCAGTGTCTTGGACTCAGCTCTCCCACCTTGGAGGCTCAGGCCCAACAGCCGGCTGGGGCACCAAGACCCTGCCAACCGCACAACTCAGAAGAAAAGGAAGAGAAAAAACAAACAAACAAAAAACAAACAGGGAGAACCCCAAAATAAATGATAAAAGCAAAACTAAACAGACAAAGTCACACTAAGAAACATATACACACACACAGTCATAAAAAGAAAAAAACAAAAAAAAAAACAAAAATAAACAGAGAGAACCCTAGGACAAACGGTAAAAGCAAACCTAAACAGACAATATCACACAGAGAAACATACACACACACACTCACAAAAAGAGAAAAAAGAAAAAAAAAGGAAGAGAGCAACCAAACAAGTAAACAAATCCACCAGTGATAACAAGCACTAAAAACTAAACTAAGATAAACATAAAACCAAAAAAAAATTAGTGGCTTCCCTGGTGGCGCAGTCATTGAGAGTCTGCCTGCCAATGCAGGGGACATGGGTTCGAGCCCTGGTCTGGGAAGATCCCACATGCCGCAGAGCAACTAGGCCTGTGAGCCACAGCTGCTGAGCCTGTGTGTCTGGAGCCTGTGCTCCGCAACGGGAGAGGCCGCGATGGTGAGAGGCCCGCGCACCGTGATGAAGAGTGGCCTCTGCTCGCCTCAACTAGAGAAAGCCCTCGCACAGAAATGAAAACCCAACACAGCCAAAATAAATAAATAAATAAATAAATAAATAAATAAACAAAAACAAATCAGATGCAGAAAGCAAACCCCATGTCTACAGTTGCTCCCAAAGGGCACTGCCTCAATTTTGGGAACATTCGCTGTCTATTCAGGTATTCCACAGATGCAGGGTTTATCAAGTTGATTGTGAGGATTTAATCTGCTGCTCCTGAGGCTGCACGGAGAAATAGCCTTTTCTCTTCTTTGTTTGCACAGCTCCTGGGGTTCAGCTTTGGATTTGGCCCCACCTCTGAATGTAGTCCACCCTCAGGCATCTTTTCCCCTCCCAGACAGCAGGTGGTTAAAGCACCTGTTGATTAGGGCTCTCTTGCTCACTCAGGCCAGGGAGAGGGAAGGGTACGGAAGTCATAACTGGAATGCAGGGTGAGCCTGCAGCGGCAGAGGCCAGCATGATGTTGCACCAGCCTGAGGAGTGCTGTGTGTTCTCCCGGGAAGTTGTCCCTGGATCACGGGACCCTGGCAGTGGCGGGCTGCACAGGCTCCCGGGGGGTGTGGGGTGTGGGTAGTGACCTGCGCTTGCACACAGGCTTCTTGGTACACCGATGGCAGCATTAGTGGTCCATACCCGTCTCTGGGGTCCGAGCTGATCACCACGGCTAGCACCCATCTCTGGAGCTCGCTTAGTTGGTGCTGTGCCGTCTGTGGGCACATGGAGCAGGAATCCCCTCTCCGCACGCACCCCAAAACAATCATCTCCTGCCTCTCCGGCAGGTCCAGACTTTTTCCCGGACGCCCTCCCGGCTAGCTGTGGCGCACTAGCCCCCTTCAGGCTGTGTTCATGCCACCAACCCCAGTCCTCTCCCTGGGATCTGACCTCCAAAGCCCAAGCCTCAGCTCCCAGCTCCCACCCACCACAGCGGGTGAGCAAACAAGCCTCTCAGGCTGGTGAGTGCTGGTCAGCACCAATCCTCTGTGTGGGAATCTCTGTGCTTTGCCCTCTGCACCCCTGTTGCTGCGCTCTCCTCCGCGGCTCCGAAGCTTCCCCCCTGACCTCCCCCCATCCCCACGAGTGAAGGGGCTTCCTAGTGTGTGGAAACTTTTCCTCCTTCACAGCTCCCTCCCTCCTCCTGTCCCCATTCTCTTGTCTCTGTTTTTTCTTTTTTCTTTTGCCCTACCCAAGTACATGGGGATTTTCTTACCTTTTGGGAAGTCTGAGGTCTTCTGCCAGCGTTCAGTAGGTGTTCTGTAGGAGTTGTTCCACATGTAGATGTATTTCTGATGTATTTGTGGGGAGGAAGGTGATCACGTCTTACTCCTCCGCCATCCTGAAGGTCTCCTCAAGCCTCTCTTTTATGCACTGTTGGCTGTATCCTCTGTGCCTACAAAGTCCCTGCACATGCTAAGTGCCTAATATTGATAGTTGATAGTTGCTATCCGTGCACGCTTTGTAGGAAAAGTTATGTCAACGCAGTTCAGAACTCATTATTTTTAAAATTAGTACCTAGTTACCATTATATTTTAAATTTTTTTAAGAATAAAATACAAAATTTCTCAAAAGTTTTAGGTTTGATCTTTAAGATAAAGTCTTAAAATACCTTTCTTTGTGCTCATTTTTTAACTCCAAAATTTTTGTGCCCATTTAGGTAGATTCACATTAAATAGCTAATCTCCAGCACCCCTTACACTGATGCAGCAAGATGTTGTGTATTTTAAAAAAAGTATTTCATATTACAATTGTTGTCTATAATTTGCATTTTTACTTAATACTATAGCTTAGACATCTTCCTATGTCAATAAACACTACTTTGCATCATCATTTCAAAGACTGAAGGGCTGCACAATATGGATAGATCTTAATAGTAATGACAATGACAACAGTGAAAATTTATAGAGCACTTATAGTATGTCAGGTATTTTGTTAAGTGTTCAACGTGCATTGTTTCATTTAATTCTGATAACAACTCTAGGGAGTGATACATTATTATCTGTGGTACTCATGAAGAGGCCAAGGTTTAAAAGTCATCTTCCTGGGATTGAAAGTCTGGTCTGTCTGACTCCTGGTGTGCACGCGCACATTCCATGCTCTGCTGCCCACACATTTACTCCTGTCTCAATTTCCCTGGTGATAAGTTTCTAGAAATGGAATTTCCGTGTCAAAGAGTGTGCACAATTTGGCTTTTCAAACATATATGGGGCTTCCCTGGTGGTGCAGTTGTTGAGCATCTGCCTGACAATGCAGGGGATACAGGTTCGAGCCCTGGTCTGGGAAGATCCCACATGCCGCGGAGCGACTAGGCCTGTGAGCCACAATTACTGAGCCTGCGCGTCTGGAGCCTGTGCTCCGCAACAAGAGAGGCCACGATAGTGAGAGGCCCGCGCACCGCGATGAAGAGTGGCCCCCGCTTGCCACAACTAGAGAAAGCCCTTGCACAGAAACAAAGACCCAACACAGCCAAAAATAAATAAATAAATAAATAAAATTAAAAAATAAAAACATATATGAATTTCCCTCCAAAAGTGTGCTGTGGGTTTATAATTGCTATTTCTCACAACTTAGCCATCTTTTGGTATCTCATTATTGCTTTAATATGCATTTTTTATTACTGACATTGTTACAGTTCTTCTTTTATAAATTACTTGTTTGTGAATTTGGATTGTTTTCCTATTGATATATATCTTTTTCTTATATCCATAGAAACTCTATGTGCTTTGATGATTAATCCCTTGTTAATATTTTTCCATTTTTTTCTTTGTATACATAGGTTTTATCATTTAACTAAAGATTTTCACTTCAATACAGTCAAACCTTCTTGGTGGTTTCTGAGCCCAGGATCACAGACATAATGGCCAAAGCGATCCAAATTGGTTTATTTCTAAATTGTTAGCCAAAAATGCCAATTAACATTTATAAAATAGATCTTTTTTTCCAATAATTGAGATGCCATTTTTTCCCAATAATTGAGATGTCATTTTTTTCATATACACTTGAGTCTTTTTCTAGAATCACCATTTCAGTCACCAATCATCTTTTCTTACATTAGCACTGTACTGTTTTAAATGTGCAATAATATAATTTAAAAGCTGGTAGGACTAGTTTCACCCCCTTTCACATTTCTTTTCTTTAAAAAATCATGGACACGTTCTATATATATTCTTTTTAAATACCTGGGGGGAAACAACTTTAGGTTTTGAGTTCATAGAATAATTTAGATAAAAATTTCATCTTTCCACTTTAAGGTCTTTGCAGCTAAAGAAAATGTATCTATCACTCTTTATTTACTCAAGTCTTTGTATTCTTTAAAAAAAGTGTTTTAGTGTTCTTCACATAATTCCTGCCCCACATGACATGTTAATTTTATTCCTAACAACTTTATCACTGCTATTGTAATGGGATATTTTATTTTCATTGTATTTTCTGCATATTGGTGATATAGTTAAAAACTGGATTAATAAAAACAAGTGCTTGAGAAAAGCAAATATCATATAATAATGTATATATGTAGAATCTAGAAACATGGTATAGATGATCTTATTTGCAAAGCAGAAATAGAGACATAGACATAGAGAACAAATGTAGTAGAGAACAAATGTATGGATACCAAGGGGAAAAGGGGTAAGGAGGGAGGAATTGGGAGACTGGGATTGACACATATACATTATTGATACTATGTATAAAGTAGACAACTGATGAGCACATACTGTATAGCACAGGGAACTCTACCTAATACACTGTGGTAACCTAAATGGGAGGGAAGTCCAAAAGGGAGGGGATATCTGTATGTATATGGCTGATTCATTTTGCTGTGCACTGGAGGCTAATACAGCATTGCAAAGCAACCATACTCCGATAAAAAAATAAAAAAATAAAAACAAGTGCTTGGGAGAGGATATTAAACAATGAGAACTTGCATACGCTTCTGGTTCAAACAAGAATTGAGTGCAATTGGGTTCAGTCTAGAAAAGATGAAGATTTGGATTCACCCCAGTTCCTGGTGCGTGCTCTAGACCCCTGGGGTCTGGAGGAACACTCACATTTGTGAAAAGGAACATGTACATGAAAGTTCATGACGGCAAATGATGGGATAAGTAGAGCTATATACATGCACTGGATTAATACACAGCAATGAGTTGCATGTACTAGAGTCCCATGCATCCACTCAGGGGAGCCCCGCAAACACGATGCTGACCCAAACAGGCAAGCTGATAAAGAACCCTTCCATTAGGATGCATTTTGATGGTCATCAAACCAACAGTAATGACATTTAAAAGTACATATATATTTAATAACAGCACAGGCATACCTCAGAGATATTGTGGGTTCACACAAATTTTATGGTTTCCCAGTACATATAAAAGGTATGTTTATACTATACTGTAGTCTATTAAGTGTGCAATAGCATTATGTCTAAAGAACAAAGTATACATTTTAACTTAAAAGTACTTTATTGCTAAAAAATGCTAACACAGGGTTGCCACAAACCTTTTGTAAAAAATACAGTATCTGTGAAGCACTATAAAAAAGGTATGCTTGTATTAAAAACTGCACGAAAATGATACACATCAAATTCATGATGAAGATTACCTCTGAGTCAAGGATGTGATCAGGAGGGGAATACCAAGACTTCAACTGTATTAGCTGCTTTTTATTTCTTAAGCCAGATGGTGGGTATACAGGCGCTTATGTCATTTTCTTATATTGTTCTGTGTCTGCAATATTTTATACTAATTTATAAGTTAAAAATGCTATTGCTTTTTGTATGCTCATTTTGTAACCAGACAGTTTATTCAGTTATCTTGCTGTTTGTAAGAGTTTTTCCACTGGATTTTGTTGGGTTTTCCAGGTAGATAATCATATCATCTGAAAGTAATAACTGCTTTTGTCTTACCAGGGTATAGAACTCTGGTTTAAATTTCTCTCTGATTTCATTAAGTAGCACTTTCTGAACAATGTTAAATGGTGGTGATAAAGGTAGTCTATTCTAATGTTCCACCATCAAATATGATACTGGCTATTGTTCCAATGCAGCAATAGGGCTTATGTGGCTTACAGGTATGGAATAGGATGTATACGTGCCCGTGAGTGATGTGTGTGAAGAATGCAATGTACATATACATGTGATTGACGTGTGTGTGATGTGGACATGCATATAATTGATGTGCCCATACATATGCATGACATGTGTATAATATGATATGCACATATGTGGAACTGATTGTGTGATATGTACACATACATGTGATTAGCATGTGTGTATAAAATGTGTGGGTTGTGTTTTATATCTCATATCTTACAATAAAGTATCTTGCCATCTATTTTATTAACAATTTTGGGCCTGGTATAAAGGTTAGTTTTTGACCTATGAAGACAATCATACAATTTTTCTCATTTAATCTGTTAAAAGGATACACTGTATTAATAGATCTTCTCACATTAAACCATACTTACAATCCTGGAGCCTGATCTTTGGCATTGCTTTTTAATCTTTATTTATTTATTTATTTTTAAAGATGAGTTGTTTCTTTTTTTAAAATTAATTAATTAATTAATTAATTTTTAGCTGCATTGGATCTTTGTTGCTGCTCACGGGCTTTCTCTAGTTGCGGCAAGCAGGGGCTCTTCTTTGAGGTGCACGGGCTTCTCATTGTGGGGGCTTCTCTTGCTGCGGAGCATGGGCTCTAGGCGCATGGGCTTCAGTAGTTGTGGCAGGCAGGCTCAGTAGTTGTGGCTCGAGGGCTCTAGAATGCAGGCTCAGTAGTTGTGGCACAGGGCTTAATTGTCCCGCGGCATGTGGGATCTTCCCGGACCAGGGATTGAACCTGTGTCCCCTCCATTGGCAGGGAGATTCCTAACCACTGTGCCCCCCAGGGGAGTCCTGATATTATTCTTTTAAATACATTTTGTCTGCTGATACTGCATGAAGGATGTTTGCTTCCGTATTTCGCAGTGAGTTGGGTTGTGCTCTCTCCTTTGGTAACAAGGTTGAACGAACGTCAGGAAAGAATAGAGAAGCTTTGCTCTAGAACAATTTATAGAACCTACAAATTATCAGTTCCTTGATGACATTCAAGAACTCTCCCAGAAAAGCATGGATTTTGAGGCCGGGGTTTGGGGTCCTTCTTTGACAGTTTTCTTAATTTTCCCCTTTCTATGATTTTCTTTTCATCTTGAGGAATAAAATCTAAAGGCAATATTGTCTTATAACCACAGCAGTGACAATACCCCATGGTCAAACGTTTCTCCTGCTGCAGATAAAATCATTCTTGTGTAAACTGAAGACATATTCAGCCATCACCTATACAATGTGTATTTTATTTGTGGAAATTGCGATTTTTTTCAGATAAAATAAAATAAAACCACCTCCTTTAGTGGTCCTGTTGTGATCATCCAAGTTAAAGATAGCAGAATGGGGAGAAATTGCCAGTCTTCTATCTGAGTTATGACCACCTCAGTAAGGGTAACAGTACATTTTCAGCCGGTCACAGAGCCTGAGAGTGACGAGCTAAGTTATTGCTAAGAAAGGAAAACTAACAAAGAGATTTCAGGGGGAAAAAAATAAAGTAAAAATAGTTTTCTGTACAGCAGGATTTTAAGAGGCAACCATAACAAACCTCATATTTCTTTCTTAATGTTGATGAGTTCCTGCCTTGAGGTAGACAGCAGAGGTCAATTGAGATGATTGGTTGGAAAAGTTTTAGGGAGAAGAGTAAAAAATCCAATATCTCAGTTATAGCAACAAGGTCGAAGTCAACCTGTGGAAAATTCTGAACCATGGCTTTCAATGCCATAGTAGCCTCAGATTGTTTTAAATGTGGCCTTATTAACAGTAATATGATTCTGTTATTTCATAAATGTTCCCAGTCAATAGTCACAAAAAAATCGTTATCCTGTTCTTTTAGGAATTCTGAGAAGTGATACTAAGACCCAAGCTTCATGTAATTGAAGGTTCATGATCACTTTTCAACATGTATTTCTGGAATACTGACTGTGACCCTCTTTAAGCCTGAATTAATATCAGATGTGCTCTTAACTGCGTTAAGATCATCATCTTCTCCCTCTCCGTTTATTTTAATTCAAATTTGGGAACTTGGTGGTGACAGATGGTAACTAGACTTATCACAGTGATCATTTTGTAATATATAGAAATATCCAATCACCATGTCGTGCAACAGGAACTAACATAGTGTGGTAGGTCAACTATGCTTCAAAAAAACAGACAAACAAACTCGTAGAAAAAGAGGTCTGATTTGTGGTTACCAGCAGCGGGGACTGGGAGGAGGAAGAATTGGATGAAAGTGTTTAAAAAAATAACTGGGGGGGCTTCCCTGGTGGTGCAGTGGTTGGGAATCTGCCTGCCAGTGCAGGGGACACGGGTTCGAGCCCTGGTCTGGGAAGATCCCACATGCCGCAGAGCAAATGGGTCCGTGAGCCACAATTACTGAGCCTGCGCGTCTGGAGCCTGTGCTCCGCCAACAGGAGAGGCTGCAATAGTGAGAGGCCCGCGCACCGCGATGAAGAGTGGCCCCTGCTTGCCGCAACTGGAGAAAGCCCTCGCACAGAAACGAAGACCCAACACAGCCATAAAAAAAAAAAAAAAAAAAAAAAAAAACTGGGGAGTTTGCTGTCTTCTGCTCAGCGCTGTGGGGTAACACAATGACTCCCTTGCTGGCAGGCAAAGGCCAAGAAGGGCAGAGGCAACAGGGTTGCTTTTGTCTTTGAAACCAAGATCATCTCAATTTCCACTTAGGTGTTATTCTTCCATGTCCTTCGCAGGAGAGGCATTGAAATAATGGGTAAGAACAGTGGCTTTGCAGGCCAGTGACCTGGATAATCTCGGCTCTTTCATTTACTTCAATGACGCGTGACAAATGAATCTCTCAGCCTCAGTTTCCCACTGTAAAGATGTCCCCACGTCTCTGAGGATTTAAAAAATACCACTTATAAAGGGCTCAGCTTGATCCTCAGCATTTTGGAGGTTCTTAGACAATATTTCAAAGACCTTGACTATTTACCCCAAACAACACTACCTGCTTTTTTCCTGAATTCCTATAACAATGTATTTCAAACAGGGCCTAAGTTCTATAGAATTTTATGTTCTTGATATATTTTTAAATTAATTAATTAATTAATTTATTTATTTATTTTTGGTTGCATTAGTTCTTCACTGCTGCACTCAGGCTTTCTCTAGTTGCGGCGAGCGGGGGCTACTCTTCGTTGCGGTGCACGGGCTTCTCATTGTGGTGGCTTCTCTTGTTGCGGAGCACAGGCTCTAGGTGCGTGGGCTTCAGTAGTTGTGGCATGTGAGCTCAGTAGTTGTGGCACATGGGCTTAGTTGCTCTGTGGCATGTGAGATCTTCCTGGACCAGGGATCAAAACTGTGTCCTCTGCATTAGCAGGCAGATTCTTAACCACTGCGCCACCAGGCAAGTCCCTGTTCTTGATATATTTATCATCTTTTTAAAAGTACTATTATCATTATCTGGATGATGATGACGTAGGATCACACGCTCTTAGGTTGTGCGTCTGTTCTTGTGGGTATGTCTGCACAAGGTGAAGATCAAAGCCCCGGCAGCGAGAAACGTGGCGAGAGAACTGAGTCGGGTCCACCATTTGGCACAATTCAAGGGCAATGAGCATAGTGGCAAATGTGCAATGATGACTTTTTTTATTAAATAGTACTTTCATCATTATATTTGGGGCCAGTTTTTAGTTAATTGGCTTATCAAGATAATGCATCATTGATTTAAAATGAGACCATATAGCCAAGTAGTCTTTAAAATACTTCATCCACACTGAGAAACTGTCACAGATAAGAGGAGACTGAATGGAATGTGGAATCTTGGAAACAAAAGGGACATTAGTGTAAAAACAGGTGTGATATGGACAAAGTCTGGAGTATAATTATTAGTAAAGTACCAATGTTGGTTTCTTAGTTTTAACAAATACACCATGGCAATGTCAGAAGTTAACATTAAGGGAAACTAGGTAATGGATATATGGGAACTTTCTGTATTGTCTTTCTAACTTTTCTAGAGTTACTCCAAAATAAAAATTTGATTTTAAAAAATTAAAATAAAATAAAATGAGATCATAATTAAAATGGAATATTTAAAAATCATAATTGACACTAATAGTGATCTTGCTTAATACTCTGTACCACTCATTCTTCTAAGTGCTTTATCTACATCATTTATGTACATACAAATTATTTCACATCCTTTCATTCTTACTAAAACCCTCAGAGGTAAGCACTACTGTTTTAACCTCAACAGATGAAGACAGAAAGGAACACAAAAGTTAACTAACCTGCCCAAGGCCACTAAGTCCTGAGCAACAACCTCAGGTTTTAATATCCATGATTTTAACCATCATGTAGCAGATGGTTCACAATGACCACCACTCATATGATGGCCCATGCTGGGGAAAGTCCTAAGACAGGTTGACAGGAAGAAACCATAAATCTCTTCTTAAGTCCATTGTAAGTAATTTAGTTTCAGGAAAACATCACCCATCCAAAAAAATTACATTAGATGTGAATGTTATTGGTTTCCTAGTTTAGTTCATACATCATTTATAAATCTGCTATGCTGTAATCCTAAAAACTTTATACTCAGTTTTATGTTTATACTTAAATAGCTTCACAATAAAAATAGTTTACATCAACCCTAGAGGGTCAAAATATTTTTATAGGGTCCATATATATCTCAAATTTGCGAACACAGTGTTGTAACATTTCTTGTCTAGCTCACTCTGTTTGGCCCTTGAAATGTTCCTCCTGGTCCAAGGCCCAGTAGAATTCATTTTCTGCTCATAAACCTTGGCCCTGAAATAACGTGGAAGAACACAGCAACCGCATTCCAGGGTGGAAGCCCAGAGTTTTGGATTCCTGGGGTCCTCACTCGCCCCCTTGGTACTTTTCTTTTCCTTCTGACTCACTCCCTTGCACCATGGGTGTGTTCATCTCCTCAGCAAAGAGCTCACCTCACTGAGCACAGGGGCAACGCTCTCCTCACCTGTTCACTCTCTTTGGGAAGAACACACAGGGTTTTGCCAATAGCAGGTGCCCAATGAATGTCTGTTAGTTCAAAAGAAACCCAGCCAAAGACCAAGACCACTGTGCACTGTGAATTTGTCTACTGGTGTTTTTCACAGCATCTCAGGGGATCAGGGTGAGTTTTGGGACCTCACTGCGGCAGCTCCACCAAGACCCACCTGGCTTGAGCGTGGGTGCCCGCAGGGATGTGCATTCACGATAGGGCGAGGCAGCATGGGTGATGGTCCCTCCTGAGACTGTCCTGGAGACTGTCCCCAATAATTCAGAGAGACACACATATTTTAAATCTCCATTTCACTGAGGAAATTCAGGCCCAGAGGCTTTCAAAGATTTTCCCAAGGTCACAAAGCTAGTGAGGATGGAGGCACGGATGGTTTCAAATATTTCAATGTGAACTTGGCCATCTGGATCAGAAGCTACTAGAAGATAGGAACCATGTCTCAAACTTATCGACACCCTCCTTACCACTTGGCCTAGTCCATAGTAGATTTACAGTAAGTGCTCCTTCAATGGATGAATAAATACATAAATTAAAGACTCTGGGATGATAAATACAGGCAAAATACCGAGATGCTGTACCCTACACTTATCATAGATGCAGCAATTAGCCTGCACCACTCTGTGGACCAAAGCCACAAGGTGATTCATGAGGTTGTTTGGAGATGATACAGGAATCTGGCAAGAATCTCACCCAAAATAGAATATGACAATATGCTTTGAAAGAGGCAGCAATTGATATGTTGGCTGATGAGGCATACAATATGGGAACAGCCTGAACCACTGCTTGGCTCTGTGCTGGCATTTTCCCTAATTATCTAAAGAAATGTATCAAGAGCTCCAAACGGACAGGGGTGAGATCTGTCCCATCCAGGCTCTGAGCAGACACTACCACTCTCCCCCACCCCAGTTCCTGGGGGGTCAAGTGGGCAAACACTCAAATGGTGGGGAAGACAACATTTTGTAACTTGCTGTGCAGGAGGGAAGGGAGAACTCAGAAGAACAGGGACATTTTGGACTGGCCAAGGAGCAGCCCTGCTTAGTCCAGCACAGGTGGACACAGTGGCAAGAGTGAAAGAGGGGCTGGTGCCAGCAATAGCAAAGGCCAAGTGCCCAGGCAAGGTCAGTGCATGGCCAAGGGTGATGGCAATGGGTAGGCAACCAAGGCTTGGCCATGACCACAAGGGCTGTTAGTTTGATGGCTCCCCAAAGCAAAGCAGGAAGAGGGTCAAGGAGAAGGATTGGCAACATCTGCTGGAGGTCTGGAGACTAATGCTGTAGGAGGGGGCACTGTGTGGACCACTCCCTGTGGACCTCCCAACCCCTCAACGAAGAACCCCTGAAGGCAGCACCTACAACTGAGTCACCCGGATCAGGGTACGTACCAGATACATGGGTAGTTGAAGTGGGCTGGGAGTGGTCAAACACATGAACCTGCTGGATTCCATGCCTGGGCTGACCATTTGCAACTTCTGACCAAGTCTTCATAGTTGGGACTCTTGAGAGACTGACATGAGAATGAGACCAGCTGGGACCTGGGACCCTTTGCTGCAGTGCTGCGGTGCTTACACCTGGACACACTTCTCCTCAGGCAACAACATACAAAGAAACTATAAGGGACTGAAAATAACTGCGTGCATGTGCAGTTAGGGCCAATTCCGGACAAAAGATACAAAGAGACCAAAAATCCCAACTGCCACTTTTGAAGAGCCCAGAGCAAAAGTAGGGTACTGTGCATACCCCCTGCACACAACACCAACTAAGGGGTGGGCAAATCACCTAAGCCACCCCTCCAGCCCGACCATAGGACACACCCCTACCCTCACCCCATATAAAGAACAAGCTCTCCCCCCCTCAGGGAACAAGCAAGCAAGGGAACCTGTTGTTTGTTCTCTCTCCCCACTGCTGCAGCAGGGGCCCCAATAAAGCCTTGCCTGAATTTCTTGTCTGGCCTCTAGTCAATTTCTATGGATTGGGGATGGCCAAGAACCCTGGTCGGTATCAAGAAGACTGAGAAGTTCTCTGTTTTGAAAGAGATCCCAACTGGAATCTATTTTTGAGACAGCACAGTCATTTGTTCCAGGGTTACCATCCCAAAGCATCTCTTGGTTATATAAACTCAAAACATGTCCCGCCATCACTGTGAAGTCCTTGATCACCGATGCTTTACCAGAAGTCCCAGTACTCTCTTTGGGGATGGATATGTTGATGATTTTAGTTGAACTTAATCTCGGTTAGATGTTAGAACTCTTCTGTTCCTTTAGAAGAGTTCCTGCCTCTGTGGATTCAGACTTCCTTGAGCTGACCATCACTGGTCCTGCAAAGGGGCGCGTGCAAGTGTGCGCCAGTGTTCCAGCTCAAGTAGGCTGCCCCCAGCCATCGGGACCTACAAGCCTGGAGATACCTGAATGGACGGCCAGGACTAACCTTCACCTGAAGCTAAAGGAGAGTCTATAGAAAGGAACCACACTGGACTTGGCTAAGAACAATCCAGGCTGATGTCCTACACATGGTATCATTTTAAATTAAATAAGTCAGGATTGGGGAAATGCTAATGCGGGATTATAAGCTTTCAGTGAAATTTCTTTTAGGGGACCATAAGGTAAAACCACTCAAAGAAAGGTTGGGGTTTGGGGCATTCCTTTGAAGGGAGCAGAAGTAGCTACTGTCAACCAACCTGGAAGACAGAGACCCTGGGCCAGGGGATGAAACTTTAGTGGTGCACCTTGTGTTAGGGTATGTGGGTGCACTGGCCTGGCTCCTGCAGCTTCAGGAAAGGCTGGTGGAAAGTCACAATGTGTGGAGACTGAGGAAGAGGGAAAGGTGGCAGCAGCCAGAGGGAAGCTCTCAGGATGGCGGGCAGCAACTCGCAGAAGAGCCAGTGTAGACCGCGGACAGGGCAGATTGCATGACGGTCCCAAGCTAGGTGATGGCTAACCTGGCAATCATGAGAGATTATGAAGAAGCGAAGAAATTCCTGAGGCTTCCCAGATGTTCTTGGGTGGAAGAATGGATTTTCTTGTAACTGAGCAGAATGAGGGTTCAAGTGAATATAATTTGGAAAATGTATGTGATCTGGTGAGACATGTTCACGGAGGAAAATCTGAATCTGCAGCATCCCACAGATTGCTTGCCGGACAGAAGACATCCAGGAAGTGTTTGCAGCACTGAATGGGCCTGTGCCAGCACCCACCTCAGGCTGGTGACCTGGGGATTACTCAGTGCAGAAGACTTGACATTGAGGCTTCCTTAACTGGCTCTATGCTGAGCAAGATGTTGTGGGTTCAGGATCATGCTAGGTGGCACTAATTCAGGATGATCAGAAAGGGGGAATTACTGCTTTCCACATGCGGTTGACCTTATCTAATACAATCTACCTATCTCTTAGAAGTGAGGGCACAACCCTTGGCTCTTATGTGCAATCATAATATGAAGAGCATCTAAGTTTACTCTCTATCTGCTTTTCTAAATTTACCTCCTTCAATTCCTAAGCAGCTCACTTCATTTGAAATAGTTGCAGAAGTGTCTAGAAGTTATTTTGAGTAGATTTTTTCTCTCTATTCGACGAAGGAAAGGATATTTCCTTTGATTTATTTTTTTCTCTCTCCCTCAGTTTTCCAGCCCAGCATCACACAGAGGGTAGTGATTTGTAACTTATTAACGTACATCTAGGTGTGACCAATCAGATGGCCAAGGCCCAGACGCACAAAAAAATCAGTTAGCCAATTGCCTGGATTTCTTCTGCCTCACTTGATTCACCCTGGCTTCTCCCACTACGAGCCTGCAAGGCCAGTGGTTGAGCCCAATACAGCAAGATGGCACAGAGCAAGCAGACGTCTCAAAGAGGAAAGTGAGCTTTCATTGGATTCAATACCTTTCTCTTACCCTGATCTTCTTTTAAAGTGGTTTCTTTCGTTTTGCCTTTGTTTAAGAATAAAACGCGCAATTGAACTAAAACAGAGAATGGTCACCAGTCACATCTGAGAACCTTGGACTCCGGTTGAAGGCAGGCTGGTCACCACCTGCTGCTCTTCTCCCTTTTATTCGATTGTAAACCCAACTCTTCAGTTCCTTTCTGCCAAAACTCCTTTTATCTTGCATTTTGAAAGAATCTCATTAGCACATTTTGTCTTTCTCTAAGAATGTTACTGAGTGTTAACCATAGCAAAAGGAACTCTGTCATCAGCCACAATCTTTTCATATCCTCCCTTAGTTTGTAGAAAGAATGATATAATCAAAACAATCCTCGACCCCCCAGGAGGGAAACAACAACAGCCTAAGCAGAGCTGGAGAGATGAGTCTGGTGGGTAATTTCCCTGAGTCACAAACAAATCAATGATCCTCCATTAAAGAAGAAAAGATCTGACTGTTCTCCAGATTTCATCAGGGAAGAAATCATTCCATAGACAAGCGTGGGCCCTTTTCTTATTTTTCAGTGGGCCACTTAACCACACAGAGATAGCAGGAAAATGTTCTTTATAAGGCACCATCAGTGTTCAGCAGACATGCACAGGTCCTATAGAGAGAGATTCTTTTTCATATTCTCCTCCATTATGGTTTATCACAGGATATTGAATAGAGTTTCCTGTGCTATACAATTGGACCTTGTTGTTTATTCATTCTATGTATAATAGTTTGCATCTGCTAATCCCAAACTCCCAAACCATGCCTCCCCTGCCCCGACCTTGGCAACCACAGATCTGTTCTCTATGTCTGTGAGCCTGTTTCTGTTTCATAGATAAGTTCATTTGTGTCATATTTTAGATTCCACGTATAAGTGGTATCATATAGCATTTGTCTTTCTCTTTCTGATTTACTTTGCTTAGTATGATAATCTCTAGGTCCATCCATGTAGCTACCAATGGCATCATTTCATTCTTTTTTATGGCTACGATTTATGGTTTATCATGCCTCTGTCTATCCAAGTTACTGGGTAAGGAAACCAGAAATCATCTTAAGCTCTGCCTTTCTTGACCCACCTTCCATGCCATTCATCATCAAGCCCTATGGTTTTCCTTTCTCTTTCAAATCCATGGGACCTCCTGCTAAATTGATTCACAGCCTCTTCTCTTCTCATCCAGGTTGCAGTGGTCCTGCCAACTTTATCTCCAAAATACATCTCAAATCAGCTGTCTTCCCCATGTTTCCAACGCCACCACCTCTTCCCAGCAAGGGGCAACTGAGTCAGCTTTCCAACGGGTTTTCCTGCTCCCAGTCTTGCCTTGCAGAGTGGCCTCAGAATGAATGCCACTTCTTTAAGGAAGCCTTCCCTTGATCCCTCATTGAAAGGAAGCCCCGTCCCCCCTATGCAATTGTATATAGCATTGTGGAATTCCGTTCCTAGCACTTTTTTTTTTTTTCAGGTTCTAAATTATTTTTCTTTTATTTTCTTATTATCTTTGAATAGGCCAGGAAGAAGATTTTTTAAAATCTGATCTTCTCAGGGACAAATATTCTTTTTTTTTAACTTTTTATTTTATATTGGAGTATAGTTGATTAATAACACTCTGTTAGTTTCAGGTGAACAGCAAAGTGATTCAGTCACACACATACATGTATCTATTCTTTTTCAAACTCCCGTCCCATCTAGGTTGTTACAGTTTGTAAATGCACATTCATTTTGGTGTCTATTTTAACCCACCTCTCCTACTCATTAGTGAGCCGTTTGGGTCACTACTTTATCTCCAGCACTTGGCCTGTCACCTGGCACACACTAGGGATTCAAAAACTATTTGTTGAATGAATGAATGAGTGGTATTTTCTCACTGGTCTCCCTCTCTTGCCCTTCTGTTATTTTATTCTCAAGCTACAGAGGTCTTTCTGAGTGACAAGTATGATCTTGTCACTCTGCTGCTTAAGATGTTAGCAAAGGAATTGTGAGAATCAATGCAAACCCTTTTACGCTACGTGCTGTTTCCGCAGGTGCAGCTCGGGCCACTCTGATGCCCTCTCACTGATCCACACTGAACAGGGCCATTTCCCAAACGGACCACGCTTTCCTGTGGTTCGGGGTCTTCTTCTATTTTCCTCAAGGTCCCACTCACCCTGTCCTGCTCTAGAAAGACTCCCTCAGTCCTGCAAACCCTGTTTCCTGGCACTTCTTCTAATTATATCAAAGGTGGTGTCTTTTTTTCCTTTAAGCAGCCCTTTGTCCTCCACTAGTTTGTATACTCCTTGAAGACAAGCACGAGGACATTCGTTTTGATATTTCCAGGGCTTTCCATTATGCTGAGAGGGTGCTGAGTCCTCCACAACATTTAACTCATCAGGCGATATTTACAGTAGTTAACATCTGGTGTCGCCGAGGCAGAAGCAGCTGGGACAGACCCATCAGACAGAGGCTGGCTGGAGACGCTGGTCACTCGCACGGGCACGTGCCAGCCCAGTGTCAGCGTGGGTCTGAGGAATCCGTGAGTGAATGAATGAAGGAGTGAAAACTGGAAGCCCTCCTTTCTGAGCTTAATCCCTTCACTTCTCGCAAAGACAAAAAGCGCAGAGAGAGGAGCAGATAGCCCCACTCTCCCCAGCACCCTCCCAGTGGCTGTTCCTGAAGCTGTGGCCAGCCCAGCAGTCAGCGCCAGGCTCAGAACGGCCCTGCCTGCTGGTCTGTTTCAGCTGTAAGCACAGTATTTGGTGCCATTTGTCTTGAGAGCGTTTCCCTTGAAACGCATTCACGCCCCACGTGGAGTTAACACACTTCCGCGGCAGAGTGATTTATTGTTCGGGGAATAATTAACAGAACTTCTTGTCAACTCCACTCTATTTTGCTGAGGGGGCTAAAAGATGTATTTTGAACAGAACAAGACCAGGACGGAGCACCTGTAGGGAATTAACTGATGAATGGGAGATGGAAAGAACCATGCCGGCCCTAGTGGGGAACGTAGTCTTCACCGGATGAACTCAAACCAACCCGCCTCTGCATCAATACGACTGACTCTCCACGGTCCTCACAGTGTTCTTTGGGCTGCATCAGCAGTTTTGGATGTTTTCCTTCTCCGTGTGGGCATAGTGTAAACTGGGGTCTGAGTAGCATTCTACCTTTTTCTCGTTCTTCAATTTTTTGGCTCTGCCAACAGTCCTGCTGTAAATATGGTGCCTACCCCCATCTCCAGGAAAGGGGCAATTCTAATCTCCAGCCCTGACTCTCTCCTACACCCCAGCCTCACAAAGGCCTAAAATAAATAGTTTCCCTTCCAGAGCCAGCAGCAGAGGTGTATTATGGTACACCAACAAATAGCGAGTAACTATACATTGTGTCAGATGGTGACAAGCGGCATATTTGATGTTTGACATATGTCACATCAGAGACGCCAAGTCAAACCACATAAATTTAAAATGGGATTCTGTAATAAACTCACGAGACTTCTAATAATCCAGAAAATGCTGGGCCCGGTGAGCTGGAGGGAGGTGCAGTCCGATGAGTTAACATCTCAGCGTCCCACCTTCTGCAGTCCAGTTTGATGCCTGAATTGGACTTGAGCCACTTGGCAGGAAGGAAAGAAAGATGAATCAGAGATTGAGTGTAGAAACATCATAACGTGTTAGATCTTCTACGAACCATGGGCGTGTCGCATCTACTGTTACCTTCGTGGCAATCCAACAAAATCCACACAGAAGCCAGGCATCATCCCTCCCTTTTTACAGGTTAGTGTGGGATCCAGAAGTTTGGGGGATGTGCCTACACTCAAACAGAATATCTGGGCAGGGTGGACGCTGGGCTGCAGATCCCCAGTGTTCTGCCCCAAAGTTCTCTCCACTGAATCATGTTGCTTCTCCATAAAATGGGGTGCAGGGTCTCTAAAATGGTAAACATAATATTAGCAACAAATAGTCATAACACCTCTGTGCCCAGCACTGTTCTAAGACTTTCCATGCATTAACACCCTAAGCCTTTCTATAAATCCATTGAGTGGATTCTACCTTACCCCCATTCCACAGATGAGCAAACTGAGGTACCAACAGGTTAGGCAATCTATAAGTGCTAGTAAGCAGCAGGGCTGGACTTTGAAACTAGGCAGGTCAAACAGGGCCAGACTCTGCCTCTGACATCATAAAAGCTTAAGTGCAAATTGGTGCTCGACATCCCAGCTGGAAGTTAAATTATGCCTACTTATTCCAGAATTCCCCAGCACCAGTCCCCAAAATGAGCCCCAAGAACTGACCCTCATCACTGACCCCTGACAGTTGAAAGACAAATGCCCAGGAGGAACTTGGGCCCTCCAGATCTTGGTTCTGGACACATAATAGGAGGGCGACTATTGGGACGGATGGTGCAATCATGTGGAAGGAAAGAGGCCATTCTTTGGAGTCAAGCTGTTAGAGCTTAGGGATAATATTTTTAATTTCTTTTGCTTCTGCCTAGCTGAGGAATCATAGGATATCTATTCTCATTTTATTTTTAATGTCTATGTGATGGGTGAGCTGACCTGTCCCTCCCCTAACCTTTCCAGCATGATATTATTTCTTCCATCCTTCTATTTCCCCGAGGGAGTCTTGGGTTGAGCTGTGTGCTTGTTATCCAGAATGTATTAATAGCCACCTGTGTACGACAGCATCCTCCAATGTGAATATGAGGAGAGCAGGGAACACGGTATTCTTTTGGGTTAAAAAAATTAATAAAAAGACAGTGTGTGGAAAGTGTGGAGAATCAGTTAAGGAAAGGACAGTGTTGGGTATGTGATATGGAAAAAAACACACTGGCCTCCTGCAAAAGTAAATAAGATGCCTGCAGAGCATGAATTCCACTCCTGCCCGGTTGGAGAGATAAAGCTTCAGAAACTTTTTTTCAACTACTCATTTTGTGAAAGGAGGTGAAGTCTAGAAACACGTATTCTGTTTCGTATCGTTTTGTGGTGATCAAGGATTCTAAAATAGAATCAAGACATGGGGTTTCGGGCTATTTCCAGGTGCCAGGGGTAGTCGGAGTTATGGAATTAGAAGTTCACATGCTAGAATCCCCTGGGCATTTCTGTGGTTTCTGGAGATGAGGAAACTGGTCTAGAGGAGTCGGTGATTTAGGGCATGTCACCCGCTGCCCTGAATCAGACACCATGTTTAAATGAGTAAATAGGCAATGTCAGTAGAGTAGATAATATTTAGTAACAGCATTTCTGGCATGACATTAGGCTAGATGGAGAGATATTCTGGTGCTGAGGAGGCTGCCGGGACCAACAAAATCATGCTTCCCTGCCTCTTTGTTGCCTTTCATTGCTCATTACGGAAAGTAAATAGAAAACACTGTTATTTATTATTATTATTATTTATTATTAATTATTGTTGTTATTATGAATGAGAATTTCCCAAGTTAGTCTTTTCTTTTTTTTCTTTTTTCTTTTTTTTGGCTGCGTTGGGTCTTTGTTGCTGCGTGCAGGCTTTCTCTAGTTGTGGCGAGCGGGGGCTACTCAACGTTGTGGTGCGCAGGCTTCTCATTGTGGTGGCTTCTCTTGTTGCAGAGCACAGGCTCTAGGTGCGTGGGCGCAGTAGTTGTGGCTCGTGGGCTCTAGAGCACAAGCTCAGTAGTTGTGGCGCACAGGCTTAGTTGCTCTGCGGCATGTGGGATCTTCCCGGACCAGAGATCGAACACGTGTCCCCTGCATTGGCAGGCAGATTCTTGACCAATGCGCCACCAGGGAAGCCCTTCCAAGTTAATCTTTTTTTTTTTTTTAACATCTTTATTGAGTATAATTGCTTTACAACGGTGTGTTAGTTTCTGCTTTATAACAAAGTGAATCAGTTATACATTTACATATATCCCCATATCTCTTCCCTCTTGTGTCTCTCTCCCTCCCACCCTCCTATTCCACCCCTCTAGGTGGTCACAAAGCACGGAGCTGATTTCCCTCTGTTATGCGGCTGCTTCCCAATAGCTATTTTACATTTGGTAGTGTATATATGTCCATGCCACTCTCTCACTTTGTCCCAGCTTACCCTTCCCCCTCTCTGTATCCTCCATTCTCTAGTAGGTCTGCGTCTTTATTCTCGTCTTGCCCGTAGGTTCTTGAAAAAAACCTTGAAAAAAAAATGACCATTTTTTTTCCTGTTTTTTAGATTCCATATATATGTGTTAGCATATGGTATTTGTTTTTATCTTTCTGACTTACTTCACTCTGTATGACAGACTCTAGGTCCATCCACCTCACTACAAATAACTCAATTTTGTTTCTTTCTATGGCTGAGTAATACTCCATTGTATATATGTGCCACATCTTCTTTATCCATTCATCTGTTAATGGACACTTGGGTTGCTTCCATGTCCTGGCTATTGTAAATAGAGTTGCAATGAACACTGTGGTACATGACTCTTTTTGAATTATGGTTTTCTCAGGGTATATGCTCAGTAGTGGGATTGCTGGGTCATATGGTAGTTCTATTTTTAGTTTTTCAGAGAACCTCCATACTGTTCTCCATAGTGGCTGTATCAATTTACATTCCCACCAGCAGTACAAGAGGGTTCCCTTTTCTCCACGCTCTCTCCAGCATTTGTTGTTTGTAGATTTTTTGATGATGCCCATTCTAACTAGTGTGAGATGTTACCTCATTGTAGTTTGGGTTTGCATTTCTCTAATCATTAGTGATGTTGAGCAGCTTTCCATGTGCTTCTTGGCCATCTGTATGTCTTCTTTGGAGAAATGTCTATTTAGGTCTTCTGCCCATTTTTGGATTGGGTTGTTTGTTTTTTTGATATTGAGCTGCATGAGCTCCTTATAAATTTTGGAGATTAATCCTTTGTCAGTTGCTTCATTTGCAAATATTTTCTCCCATTCTGAGGGTTGTTGTTTTGTCTTGTTTATGGTTTCCTTTGCTGTGCAAAAGCTTTTAAGTTTCATTAGGTCCCATTTGTTTATTTTTGTTTTTATTTCCATTTCTCTAGGCAGTGGGTCAAAAAGGATCTTGCTGTGATTTATGTCATAGAGTGTTCTGCCTCTGTTTTCCTCTAAGAGTTTGATAGTGTCTGGCCTTACATTTAGGTCTTTAATCCATTTTGAGTTTATTTTTGTGTATGGTGTTAGGGAGTGTTCTAATTTCATTCTTTTACATGTAGCTGTCCAGTTTCCCAGCATGACTTATTGAAGAGGCTGTCTTTTGTCCATTGTATATTCTTGCCTCCTTTATCAAAGATAAGGTGACCATATGTGTGTGGGTTTATCTCTGGGCTTTCTGTCTTGTTCCATTGATCTATATTTCTGTTTTTGTGCCAGTACCATACTGTCTTGATTACTGTAGCTTTGTAATATACTCTGAAGTCCAGGAGCCTGATTCCTCCAGCTCCATTTTTCTTTCTCAAGGTTGCTTTGGCTATTCGGGGTCTTTTGTGTTTCCATACAAATTGTTCAATTTTTTGTTCTAGTTCTGTGAAAAATGCCATTGGTAGTTTGATAGGGATTGCATTGAATTGGTAGATTGCTTTGGGTAGTATAGTCATTTTCACAATGTTGATTCTTCCAATCCGAGAACACGGTATATCTCTCCATCTGTTTGGATCATCTTTCATTTCTTTCATCAGTGTCATAATTTTCTGCATACAGGTCTTTTGTCTCCTTAGGTAGGTTTCTTCCTAGATATTTTATTCTTTTTGTTGCAACGGTAAATGGGAGTGTTTTCTTAATTTCACTTCCAGATTTTTCATCATTTGTGTATAGGGATGCAAGAGATTTCTGTGCATTAATTTTGTATCCTGCAAGTTTACCAAATTCATTGATTAGCTCCAGTAGTTTTCTGGTAGCATCTTTAGGATTCTCTATGTATAGTATCATGTCATCTGCAAACAGTGACAGCTTTATTTCTGCTTTTCCGATTTGGATTCCTTTTATTTCTTTTTCTTCGCTGATTACTGTGGCTAAATCTTCCAAAACTATGTTGAATAATAATGGTAAGAGTGGGCAACCTTGTCTTGTTCCTTATCTTAGTGGAACTGGTTTCAGTTTTTCACCATTGAGGACGATGTTGGCTGTGGGTTTGTCATATATGGCCTTTATTATGTTGAGGTAAGTTCCCTCTATGCCTACTTTCTGGAGGGTTTTTATCATAAATGGGTGTTGAATTTGGTCGAGAGCTTTGTCTGCATCTATTGAGATAATCATATGGTTTTTCTCCTTCAATTTGTTAATATGGTGTATCACATTGATTGATTTGCATATATTGAAGAATCCTTGCAATCCTGGGATAAACCCCACTTGATCATGTAGTATGATCCTTTTAATGTGCTGTTGGATTCTGTTTGCTAGTATTTTGTTGAGGATTTATGCATTTATGATCATCAGTGATATTGGCCTGTAGTTTTCTTTCTTTGTGACATGTTTGTCTGGTTTTGCTATCAGGGTGATGGTGGCCTTGTAGAATGAGTCTGGGAGTGTTCCGCCCTCTGCTATATTTTGGAAGAGTTTGAGAAGGATAGGTGTTAGCCCTTCTCTAAATGTTTGATAGAATTCACCTGTGAAGCCATCTGGTCCTGGGCTTTTGTTTGTTGGAAGATTTTTAATCACAGTTTCAATTTCAGTGCTTGTGAATTGTCTGTTTATATTTTCTATTACTTCCTGGTTTGGTCTTGGAAGGTTGTAGTTTTCTAAGAATTTGTCCATTTTTTCCAGGTTGTCCATTTTATTGGCATATAGTTGCTTGTAGTAGTCTCTCATGATTGTTTTTATTTCTGCAGTATCAGTTGTTACTTCTTTTTCATTTCTAATTCTGTTGATGTGAGTCTTCTCCCTTTTTTTCTTGGTGAGTCTGGCTAATGGTTTATCAATTTTGTTTATCTTCTCAAAGAAACAGCTTTTAGTTTTATTGATCTTTAGTATCGTTTCCTTCATTTCTTTTTCATTTATTTCTGATCTGATCTTTATGATTTCTTTCCTTCTGCTAACTTTGGGGTTTTTTTGTTCTTCTTTCTCTAATTGCTTTAGGTGTAAGGTTAGGTTGTTTATTTGAGATGTTTCTTGTTTCTTAAGGTAGGATTGTATTGCTATATAAACTTCCCTCTTAGAACTGCTTTTGCTGCATCCCACAGGTTCTGGGTCGTTGTGTAGTCATTGTCATTTGTTTCTAGGTATTTTTTAATTTCCTCTTTGATTTCTTCTCTGATCTCTTGGTTATTAAGTGGTGTATTGTTTAGCCTCCATGTGTTTGTATTTTTTACAGATTTTTTCCTGTAATTGATATCTACTCTCATAGCATTGTGGTCAGAAAATATACTTGATACGATTTCAACTTTCTTAAATTTACCAAGGCTTGATTTGTGACCCAAGATATGATCTATCCTGGAGAATGTTCCATGACCACTTGAGAAGAAAGTGTTTTCTATTGTTTTTAGATGGGATGTCCTATAAATATCAGTTAAGTCCATCTTGTTTAATGTATCATTTAAAGCTTGTGTTTCCTTATTTATTTTCATTTTGGATGATCTGTCCATTGGTGAAAGTGGGGTGTTAAAGTCCCCTACTATGATTGTGCTACTGTCGATTTCCCCTTTTATGGCTGTTAGTATTTGCCTTATGTATTGAGGTGCTGCCATGCTGGGTGCATACATATTTACAACTGTTATATCTTCTTCTTGGATTGATCTCTTGATCATTATGTAGTGTCCTTCTTTGTCTCTTGTAATAGTCTTTGTTTTAAAGTCTATTTTGTCTGATATGAGAATTGCTACTCCAGCTTTCTTTTAATTTCCATTTGCATGGAATATCTTTTTCCATCCCCTCACTTTCCGTCTGTATGTGTCCCTAGGTCTGAATTGGGTCTCTTGTAGACAGCATATATATGGGTCTTGTTTTTGTATCCATTCAGCCAGTCTATGTCTTTTGGCTGGAGCATTTAATCCATTTACATTTAAGGTAATTATCAATATGTATGTTCCTATTTCCATTTTCTTAATTGTTTTGGGTTTGTTATTGCAGGTCTTTTCTTTCTCTTGTGTTTCCTGCCTAGAGAAGTTCCTTTAGCATTTGTTATAAAGCTGGTTTGGTGGTGTTGAGTTCTCTTAGCTCTTGCTTGTCTGTTAAGTTTTTAATTTCTCCATCAAATCTGAATGAGATCCTTGCTGGGTAGAGTAATATTGGTTGTAGGTTTTTCCCTTTCATCACTTTAAATATGTCCTGCCACTCCCTTCTGGCCTGCAGAGTTTCTGCTGAAAGATCAGCTGTTAACCTTATGGGGATTCCCTTGTGTGTTATTTGTTGTTTTTCCCTTGCTGCTTTTAATATTTTTTCTTTGTATTTAATTTTTGATAGTTTGATTAATATGTGTCTTGGTGTGTTTCTCCTTGGATTTATCCTGCATGGGACTCTCTGTGCTTTCTGAACTTGATTAACCATTTCCTTTCCCATATTAGGGAAGTTTTCAAGTATAATCTCTTCAAATATTTTCTCAGTCCCTTTCTTTTTCTCTTCTTCTTCTAGGACCCCTATAATTCGAATGTTGGTGCATTTAATGTTGTCCCAGAGGTCTCTGATACTCTCCTCAATACTTTTCATTCTTTTTTCTTTATTCTGCTCTGCAGTAGTTATTTCCACTATTTTATCTTCCAGGTCACTTATCCATTCTTCTGCCTCAGTTATTCTGCTATTGATCCCTTCTAGAGTATTTTTAGTTTCATTTATTGTATTGTTCATCACTGTTTGTTTGCTCTTTAGTTCTTCTAGGTCCTTGTTAAATGTTTCTTGTATTTTCTCCATTCTATTTCCAAGATTTTGGATCATCTTTACTATCATTACTCTGAATTCTTTTTCAGGTAGACTGCCTATTTCCTCTTCATTCGTTTGGTCTGGTGGGGTTTACCTTGCTCCTTCATCTGCTGATTAGTTCTCTGTCTTCTCATTTTGCTTAACTTACTGTGTTTGGGGTCTCCTTTTCACAGGCTGCTGGTTCATAGTTCCCATTGGTTTTGGTGTCTGTCCCCAGTGGCTAAGGTTGGTTCAGTGGATTGTGTAAGCGTCCTGGTGGAGGGGACTAGTGCCTGTGTTCTGGTGGATGAGGCTGGATCTTGTCTTTCTGATGGGTAGGTCCATGTCTGGTGGTTTGTTTTGGGGTGTCTGTGGCCTTATTATGATTTTAGGCAGCCTCTCTGCTAATGGATGGGGTTGTGTTCCTGTCTTGCTAGTTGTTTGGCATAGGGCGTCCAGCACTGTAGCTTTCTGGTCGTTGAGTGGAGCTGGATCTTGTCATTGAGATGGAGATCTCTGGGAGATTTTCACCGTTTGATATTATGTGGAGCTGGGAGGTCTCTTGTGGACCAGTGTCCTGAAGTTGGCTCTCCCACCTCAGAGGCACAGCCCTGATGCCTGGCTGGAGCACCAGGAGCCTGTCATCCACACGGCTCAGAATAAAAGGGAGAAAGAAAGAAAGAAAGAAAGAAGATAAAATAAAATAATATAAAGTTATTAAAATAAAAAATAATTATTAAAAAATTTTTTTAAGTAATAAAAAAAAGAAAGAAGAGAGCCACCAAACCAAAAAACAAATCCACCAATGATAACAAGCACTAAAAACTATATTATAAAAAAAACCAACGGACAGACAGAACCCTAGGACATATGGTAAAAGCAAAGCTATACAGACAAAATCACACACAGAAGCATATACATACACACTCACAAAAAGAGAAAAAGGGAAAAAATATATATATATCGTTGCTCCCAAAGTCCACCTCCTCAATTTGGGATGATTTGTTGTCTATTCAGGTATTCTGCAGATGCAGGTACATCAAGTTGTTTGTGGAGCTTTAATCCGCTGCTTCTGAGGCTGCTGGGAGAAATTTCCCTTTCTCTTCTTTGCTCGCACAGCTCCTGGGTTTCAGCTTTGGATCTGGCCCCGCCTCTGCGTGTAGGTTGCCTGAGGGCATCTGTTCTTTGCTCAGACAGGACGGGGTTAAAGGAGCAGCTGCTTCGGGGGCTCTGGCTCACTCAGGTGGGGAGAGGGAGGGGTACGGAGAAGGCGGGACGAGTCTGCGGTGGCAGAGGCCACATGACATTGCAGCAGCCCGAGGCGCGCCGTGCGTTCTCCCGGGGAAGTTGTCCCAGGATCACGGGACCCTGGCAGTGACGGGCTGCGCCGGCTCCCAGGAGGGACGTTGTGGAGAGTGACCTGTGCTCGCACACAGGCTTCTTGGTGGCGGCTGCAGCAGCCTTAGCATCTCCTGCCCGTCTCTGGGGTCCGCGCTGATCGCCGCGGCTCGCGCCCGTCTCTGGAGCTCGTTTAGGCTGCGCTCTGAATCCCCTCTCCTTGCGCACCGCGAAATAAAAGAGGCAAGAAAAAGTCTCTTGCCTCTTCGGCAGCTGCAGACTTTTCCTGGACTCCCTCCCGGCTAGCACCGAAGCCCGAGCCTCAGCTCCCAGCCCCCGCCCACCCCGGCGGCTGAGCAGACAAGCCTCTCGGGCTGGTGAGTACTGCTCGGCACCGAGCCTCTGTGCGGGAATCTCTCTGCTTTGCCCTTGGCACGCCTGTGGCTGCGCTCTCCTCTGTGGCTCCGAAGCTTCCCCCCCTGCCACCCACAGTTTCCACCCGCGAAGGGGCTCCTAGTGTGTGGAAACCTTGCCTCCTTCACGGCTCCCTCCCACTGGTGCAGGTCCCGTCCCTATTCTTTTGTCTCTGTTTTTCTTTTGCCCTACCCATACGTGGGGAGTTTCTTGCCTTTTGGGAGGTCTGAGGTCTTCTGCCAGCGTTCAGTAGGTGTTCTGTAGGAGTTGTTCCACGTGTAGATGTATTTCTGATGTATTTGTGGGGAGGAAGGTGATCTCCGCGTCTTACTCTTCCGCCATCTTGAAGCTCCTCCCTCCCAAGTTATTCTTAAAGGAGTTTCTCTCAACTCCCATTTCCATCCAAAATGAATGGATGGAATGTTACCAATCCTTCATCTTATCCCAACATTTCCTGGGTTTTCACTCTCTGCTGCCCTAGGCCACTGGGAATGGGGGTGTGGGGTGGATACAAACACACACACACACACACAGAATTACATCCAGAAATGATCACAGATGTCCCCATGACGTGACCATCTGTACCCCACAGATAAACCCCTTAATTGGCCCAGCTTGAGAAAGAGGGAAGTTTTTCTGGCCTGTGAATCCCTCCCGCACTGCCCAGAACACAGTGGCTGAGGTCTTCAACTCACCCCACTCCTGATCCTTGGAGCTTTTTAATCGGTACAAGAAGATTCTGTTTTCTAGGAAGGTTGCTGATCACCTGGCAGACCTACAGAAACGGGTCTTCCTGGGGTGGAGCTCAGGTGGTGACGCTTTAAATGAGCTCTCCAGGCACTTCCTTGTGTCACCGGGATTGGGGACCATTGACAAGAGGGGGCGCATTACACCCAGGAAGTGAGACACCCCCTTGGGTTGTTTTAATGAAAGAAAGAGTAAGACAGTGCCACCGGCAGGGGTTGGTAGAAGGACTCATTGGAGGCTCCAGTAAGTGACAGGACAATCATCAAAGGAGTCTGGGGACACCAAGGAGGACATTTAGGCTTGGGCACCAAAATAAGGGGTAAAGGAAATTCAAAACCAGACAATGCTACTCTTTAAAAATTGAATTATAGTTGAGTCACAATGTTGTGTTAGTTTCTGGTGTACAGCAAAGTGATTCAGTTATACATATATACACATGTTCTTTTTCATACTCTTTCCCATTATGGTTTATTACAGGATACTGTATATATCCATAGTTCCCTATACTCTACAGCAGGTCCTTGTTGTTTATCTCTTTTATTTATAGTCATGTACTTTAGAGTCTTGTCTGTGCCATCTGGCCACAATGGGCAGCCTTGCTGTGTTGGCCAACGTGGCCAGGACTATTTTTCTCCAGCAATCCTGTCCCTGCTGTGGGCCATCATAAACCCATGCCAGTCCGCGAGCAAGGCATTCTGACTCACCCTCCCCTGGGCCCGCCTCGGAAGGGCCCTGTCCCACCCATCTTGGCTTCATTTCTTGAGGAGGGAGTCCGAGCAGGCCCCAACCCATCTGCAATGATACTATGCTAACGCAGCGTAGCCTCAGTGCACAGTAGCGTGAGCATTCTTCTCCATGTCAACCTTGCTTTTCCCTTTTAGTTGGATGAACGCCTGGCTTCCTGGCCTCTGGTTCCCTGACAAAGCAAATTACAGTCCAAGTCATAGCCCCGACCACAGCGGCATGGGCTAAAAAAGCCCGGGGTTGCCAGAGGAGGGTCTGGCCAACCTCAATTCTGCTTCCCTGGCTCCATGACAAAGCCCCCAGGGAAGGCCACCCAGGCCTGCGACTGTCCAGCCCCGATGGCTCCCACGTGTTCCAGGGTCCTGAAAACCCTCCTTCTCCCCCCATCTCAAGACAACAGCAGTAGCCATGTACCCAACATCTTCCACAAGCTCCTTGCCCAACATTTTACATCCATTGTTGTTCATCTTGATCACAACACTGCAATATATGTATTATTTTATAGCTCAGGAAAGTTGGTTTCATAAAAATTCAGAGTGCCTTATCCCAAACCAGACAGCCAATAAATGTGTTTTTGGTGTTCCAGTATTCCAAAAAGCCTTGGTAGTTTTAAGAACTGAGATATGAATGCATTGGTTGTTATAAAAATTATTTTGATATTTGAAAAAATATGAGCTTTGAGGCATTTATGGGTTTTGCTCTAGATCAATGACTCAATTATTCAATTTTTAAAAATTATATCCAAAGTCTAAACAGGCGTCTGCCTGAGTGAACCAGTTTGAAAATTGTTGCAATAACTCTGCATTGGTTTCATCATCTATACCTGATGAAAGCAAAGAGAACAAATATCAAATAATATACTCTCTTAGAAACATCAGCAAAACCATATAGGGCTCCTGTGTTAGTGTGCTCAGACCACCACGACAAAATCCACAGACTGGGGGCTTAAACAACAGAAATTTATTTCTCAGAATTCTGGAGGCTGGAAGTCCACCATCAAAGTGTCGGCAGGGTTGGTTTCTCCTGAGGCCTCACTCCTTGGCTTGTTGATAGCCACCTTCTCACTGCATCTTCACATGGCCTTTCTCCTGTGCCTGTGCATCTCTGGTGTCTCTTCCTCTTCTAATAAGGACACCAGTCCTACTGGATTAGGGCCCCACCCATATGACCTCATTTAACCTTAATTACCTCTTTAAAGACCTTATTCCAAATTCAGTCACATTGGGGGGGGGGTAAGGGTTTCAACATATGAATGTTAAGGGGGACACAATTCAGTCCATAATAGCTCTTTATCAATTAGGGTGCAGCTCATGGAGGGAAAAAAATTCCAATATATCTCTCATGGCACTTTCCTATTTAATCCAAGAACTTATCTGGATGTCAAGCCCTTCTTCCCTAATCTTTTGGGTATTGCTCAATCACCCCAGCTGGAGGCATCTAACTCCCTTCGGCTCCAGGCCGTTGATAGCTCTGCCCTTGTCCTTGAACTGTTTTTCTCTGGTCGGTTTAACTCCTCTGAACCATGTTCTCAAGACTTTTCTCTCTGTGTTGAAGGTTCATCAGAGTTCGTTCTCTGCCAGCTGTGGGGTTGAGACTCCAGGGGTCCCTAGGTCTTCAGTGGGTGCAGTATTTCTAGATGCTCTTCAGCATCCCTTAGCATCTCCTGGCGGGTGCCAGCCCATCTCTTCCTGTTTCTGGTTAGGTGGGTAACTAAGTTCCTATTCCTGAACTGAATGGCCCATCCTTACCACAGCTATTTCTGGAGTAAAGATGAGGATGAATGGGGAGCCTCAGGGATGCTCGTCACTTACTAGCTCAGGTGACCAGCCCACCTCTTCCTCGGGTTTCTGCGGTTTCCAAGGTCTCCTTGGTGCAATCTTGTGCACAGCCCATTATGTGCTCAGAGAATGGGTTTTCCTAATTTTACATTAAAACTCAGAGTGAGATAGGAAGAGAAACTCAGCATGAGTGGGACTTCTGGGGACGTGACAATGATCCATTTCTCCATTTTGCTGTTCGTTGCACAAGGGTGCTTGGTTTGTGAAAATTCACTGTACACTTATGGTTTATACAGTTTTAGCATGTGACACTTCAATAACAAATTCCCTCCTTCCCCAAAAAACATGACACTGATGACGATTTTGAACATGGCAAAAAAAAAAAAAAAAAGAATCACCCATAACGCCACCATCCCTACACTCTCTTCATTTTTGTGTATTTCCTCCAGATTCTGTGCATGTGCTTTTCTATTTTTATGCAGACCTTTTTGCATCCTGCTTTTCTCACTTAACATTATGTAATAAACAACTTCCACAACTTAGTTGCTATCATTTCAATGGTTTCATATTTACCCATGGTGTTTGGTACATTAAACATGGGAACTCCATGACACAGTTCTAGAAGGAGGCTGTTCTGGAGGCTGCCTGAGGGGGTCTGAGGAGAAAGGCATTTGGGCAGCCCCTTCCCTTATTCCAGTCCATGGGAACGGAATGAAAAACTGAGGGTAATTCTGGGGAAACACAGGTCTTCCCATGAAAAAACGATTTTCATACAAAGCAGTATTTAGCATCTGCTGCACTTGGATCTTAATTTTCTCATCAGTCACTCACTAGCAAACTATCCTGGTGAATATCTTCTCCACTCTGAGACTTGCATTCCCCACTCTGTGAAAGGAGAACGCCTGCCTCACAGGGTTCAGGGTTAAACGTGGTAGCTTGTAAAGTGTCTAGCATATTAGTAGGTGCCCAAATGCCCTCAGAGGAAGCGTTGAGGAGGTGTGGATCATCAGAATCCCCTTCAAACACACTAACACATGAGCTCTGGATCAAATAGACCCAAATTCTGGTGTCTACTCCCCCACACTTACTGACTGTTCAGCTCAGCTCCCTCAATTACTAGTTAAGAGACCTTAGGCAAGTCATTTCACCTCTTGGCACCTCAGTTTGGCATAATACCTAATAACAGGGTTGTTGTGAGAATTAATGTAATTTATCTGAAGTGCTAGGACATAGTACCTCTTGATAATTGGAAGATATTAAATGGTGTTTTGTATATTTAATATGCTCAGACAGGTTATTGGAAACCAGATCTCAGCTTTGCTCTGGCAGTGTGACATTGAGAAAATTACTTAACAACTTTGAGCCTCAGGTTTCTCACAAGTGAAGTGACAATAATAATAATGATCAGATGTATTATAGGGTATATAATAATAATAATCTTAGGCAATGGATGTTTAAAAAAAACTAACTAAATAGAATATTCCAAATCCTGATACAGTGCTTGGCATATGGTAAGTTTCAGTAAATCTTTGTGAATAAAAAAGGAAAGAAAGGAGACTTGAGAAAATAACTGGAATCCCATCCTCCTGGTGAACAGCAAGGAAGCAACTGTATATACAGACACTGTGTTATTTTAGGAATTAACAATTCAAGGATCCCTTCACTGAACCAGACCATTTGGCTCTCTTTTCTGAGTGTTTATCACCCGCTCTTGAAAGCTCTCAATGTGGGAAGGGCTTTTTGCGTCTGACGTGTTGACTTTTCAAGTTGTTTTTCATCATTCAAGCTGGAAGTCCTCTCCTCGAGAAAACAGGTGAGGAAGTAAAGTGATTGCCCCACTCTAGCCAGAAACCCTTTCATGGAGATCAAAGAGGAGCCAGCTTAGATATAAAAACCTCAGTTCCGTTTTCAACCCCTCCGAACTCGAACTATTCCCTCCAACACAAACTGGTGCCAGATTCATCTTCCTAAAGCCCAGCCCCAAACAGGGCATCTTCCAGCTTAAAAACGGTCAGTACCTTCTTATTGTGGAGCAAAGTGTATAAAAATAGGTCAAACTCAGTATTCAGGATCTTCCAGAACCTGGCCTCCATCCACTTCTCTGGTCTTACCTCCTATGAATCTCCAAAGTTACTTTCATGTGCTCACCCAGCTCCATTGATCACCGAGCCTGGATCACTTGCACGTGAGTTCTCATCTCTATGTCTTCGATTTCTCTGTTTTCTCCACTTCATTCAATTCCTTCTGTTAAAATTCTAACCGTTCTTGATTTTTTGATAATGGCCATTCTGACCGGTGTGAGGTGATACCTCATCATAGTTTTGATTTGCATTTCTCTAATAATTAGTGATGGGGCACATATATACAATGGAATATTATTCAGCCATAAAAAGAAACGAAATTGAGTTATTTGTAGTGAGGCGGATGGACCTAGAGTCTGTCATACAGAGTGAAGTAAGTCAGAAAGAGAAAAACAAATACCGTATGCTAACACATATATATGGAATCTAAAAAAAAAAAAAAAAAAAAGGTTCTGAAGAACCTAGGGGCAGGACAGGAATAAAGATGAAGACGTAGAGAATGGACTTTGAGGACACAGGGAGGAGGAGGAAGGGTAAGCTGGGACGAAGTGAGAGAGTGGCATGGACATATATACACTACCAAATGTAAAATAGATAGCTAGTGGGAAGCAGCCGCAGAGCACAGGGAGATCACCTAGAGGTGTGGGATAGGGAGGGTGGGAGGGAGGCTCAGGAGGGAGGGGATATGGGGATATATATATATACGTATAGCTGACTCACTTTGTTGTACAACAGAAACTAACACAGTATTGTGAAGCAATTATACTCCAATAAAGATGTATTTAAAAAAAAATTCTACTCGTTCTTCAAGAACTATCTACTCTCAGGTGACTTCACCTACCACTGTTGTGCTTTCTCACTCTTAATGGTTCCTTTCATTTGATACTTAACTATAAGGGTTATTTTTGTGTTAATCTTTTCCCACATGTCCACAGCCCTGTTGGATTATAATATCCTTCAGGGCCAGGAAGACTCTGCCTGTTCTGATACAGTCATTCCTGGGTATCTGTGGGGATATTGGTTCCAGGACACCTCACCACCCCCATCCCCCAACTCAGATAACAAGAGATGAAAATGCTCCAGTTCCTTATATAAAATAGTGTGGTATTTGCAGTGAACCAATGCACATCCTCTCATATACTTTAAATCATCTCTAGATTACTTACGGTACCTAATACAACATAAATGCTATGTCAATTGTTGCTGGTATGTGGCAAATTCAAGTTTTGCTGTTTGGACCTTTCTGGAATTTTTCCCCCTGAGTATTTTCACTCCAAAGTTGGTTGAATCTGAGGATGCAGAACCCACGGATACGGAGAGCCAACTGTACTTGGCAGTGTACACATTCAAACATTTATTGAAATCAGTTATGCCTGTCTGGATCCGAAGCCATTCTAAAGGATTTTTTAAGTGGTTTGGATTTTTTTAAATCCAATTCAAATATTCATTCAGCAATCATTTCCTGCACACTTATTAGATGGCAAGAGCTATTTTTTTTTTTTTTTTTTTACTGCTCTTGGCAAGATTTCAGGATGGCATTAATAAGACAAATGTAGAGACTTGACTAAGCCTAAAGAAGTCAATTGCACAAATGCAGGATGTTGGGAGGCCACAGTCACTAGGAGTCCACAGAAGGAGGTGGAGCTAGTGGAACATGGTTTCCACCTTGTTGCAGAGGCCAAGAAAGCTCACAGCACCTGGGGCAATGCTCACAGACATGGTGACCAGCTCCAAAGACATGATCATGTAATAGCATCAAATCATTGTGTGTGTGAGAGACAGAATTTGTTCCCCAATGGACCTGACTCCTTTTTCTTTTACTATATTAGGAATATTGAGAGTGATTAGATTTCTCTCTCTGGCAGGACTCATATTCATCCAGGAAATCTCAGAATTCTCGAACTTTTAAGGGGATCTTCAGAAAAGTGAGAATATAACTGGGTTACTTTCTATTAAGTCCTGGATCTGAAAGCTGAATCCTTCTTGCTAAAACCAGATCCACAAAATCCACAAACCAGAGCAAAGCACACTGTGAAGACTTCCTGACTTAGCTAGAGAAAGGAGTATACTTGTAGAAGAACAATGTACAATGGGTAGTAATTTGCCAAAATTACAATTAATTTTGAAAACACTGTATACTTGAAAAACTAAGGAAGGACTTACCGTCATGAAAGAGGGCCTTTCACATAGGTTGGTAGATTCCATCTTCCAAAAGTAAAATCATGTGAGGAATGGGAGCGTGTATTTCTGTGTTAAATGAATATTTTTTAGAATTCGATTTTAATATAGCTATTGGGGTTTTTAAAAACTACTTCACTTTGCATTTTTAAGTGGATGTTATAGGGCTTAGATTGAGAATTTTTATATTTTCACAGCCTACTTATTGTCAATGTGGTAGCACTTCGCATAAAATATAAAGAATCTTGCAAACTTAGAGGTTGATTGACCCCTGCCCCCATCCCCCCATCCCCCCATCCCCCCATCCTATATGCTGTAGCTGTCATACATATAACATTTACATACGTTGTGAGTCTCACAATACCATGGTATAATCTTTGCTTTTAATTAGTCATGTGTATTTTTATTTTGAAGATCTGTGATGTGGGCATATACATTTATGATTGTTTTTTTAAATTTTTATTTATTTATTTATTTATGGCTGTGTTGGGTCTTTGTTTCTGTGTGAGGGCTTTCTCTAGTTGTGGCAAGCGGGGGCCACTCTTCATCGCGGTGCGCGGGCCTCTCACTATCGCGGCCTCTCTTGTTGCGGAGCACAGGCTCCAGACGCGCAGGCTCAGTAGTTGTGGCTCACGGGCCTAGTCGCTCCACAGCATGTGGGATCTTCCCAGACCAGGGCTCGAACCCGTGTCCTCTGCATTGGCAGGCAGATTCTCAACCACTGCGCCACCAGGGAAGCCCCCATTTATGATTGTTTGAAGGCATACGAGCTGTTCGTGATGCTCGGTCTCTCCCCTTGGTGGTGGCACGTGTATCAGGGAAAGCAAAGTGGACGTCGCAACAGACAGCTTACAGAGCTGCCACGCTCTGGGGGCTGAACAGTGTAAAGCCAAGACAGCTGTGCAGGAATGAGCCCGCCTCGCAGTGGGCAAGTCTCTGCTCTTCACCTGTGGTCCTCAACTCTGGCTTCATGCTAGTCACCTAAGGAACTTAAGAAGAAGAAAATACTGATGTCTGGGCATATCCTCAAACCAACTCATTCAGGATTATGGGGCTGGGCTCAGACAGTGGGTATTTTTTAAAGCACTGCAAGTGATTTTAACATGCAGCCAAGGTTGGCAACCAGTGAATTCATTAGTCTGGGTTCTCAGCCGAGGCTGCAGTGCCCTGGAGTCCATCTTCTTTCAGAGTTCCTTCCCCCTCTCCTTCTCCTACCCCCGCCCCATTCATCCCAACCCTCTCTGGGAACTTCCACTCCAAGAGCACAAGGTAGAGTACCTACAGTCACGGCTCTCAGCTGGGGACAATCCCCTCCCCTGCAGGGGACATCTGGCAATGTCTGGAGGTATTTTTGGTTGTCACCCCTGGGGAAGCAACGGAGGAAACCCAGGGATGCTACTGAACATCTTCAATGAAGAGGACCGCACACCCCTCACCCCCCCCAACACACACACAACAAATATTCAGGCCAAAATGTCAGTAGTGCCCAGGTCAAGAACCCTTGATCTACAGGAAGGGACAGTGGGCTGAAGTGACCTTAGGCCAGTGACTTCCTACTGTAAACACAGTGCAGGGGCAGCAGGAATTGTTCTCCAACTTTGGGCTCCAGTCCAATGCACCAGTCACTTATTACGGCCCCTGGACCTCATCTGCAAAGAGTTTTCTCGAATTCCAGGTTGGCTAGTCAATCTGCTCTTATCAAAATAAACCAGATATGAGAAAGGGCTAAAAGCATGAAAACCTAAAATTCCAGAGAGACCAGGGTAGGCCAAAAAGAAAAAGAAGAGAGAGAGAGAGAGAGTAAATGCTATTTGCAAAGGCCATAAATGCTGCAGGTACACCATCACTGTGCAAGACCATTAGCCCATGAAAAATTAATTATAGTTTTCATTCCATAGTAATTGACCAAAAAAAAAAAAAAAAAGACTCAAGTAATTTTGAACAGCGCCATCCTGGCCAGTGCCAACCGGTTGACTAGCCGGGGGAAGGTACTGTCAATCACTGAGCCTGCGAAGCAGAAAAACAGTAATTTCAGAGAGTTTGCAAATCACCCAAACAGCAGCCTGTTCTCAATTCTTTTTTCCATTTAAAAGCATTCGAGCAGCAGCTAGATGGAAAGCAGTCCTCTGAAAGTCTGAAGATAGAAGGTTTATTGGTTCTCTTCAGACCAAAAGAGGGAAAATAAGGTAGTGGACACAAAGAAAATGAAGTGTGCATTTCTCACTCCACATCTAATGAATGGAAGCGTCAGACCAGTCAACCCGCATTGAGCAGGGGAAAATGAGCTATCACTGCATCTGCAGGCGGTCAGTAACGGGTGTCAGACCAGGGAAGAGGATCCTGATTCCTTGACAAATAAAAAGGCCTGCCTTTTAGAGAAATGTTGATGTCTGTTAATACAAGCTGAACTTGTTGCTGTGAAGATGAGGCCTTTAATTCACAATAACCACAGACATCCAATTCCCACGGGAGCCTGAAAATGAGTGGAAAAGAAACAAGTTCTCTTGTGAGGTGGGACCTTTCTGGTTTGACCAGTGTTAACAGGAGCCGGCGAATGTTTTATTTTTATTCATTGTTTTTTAAATTAATTAATTAATTAATTTTTATTTTTGGCTGAGTTGGGTCTTCGTTCCTGCACACGGGCTTTCTCTAGTTGTGGCGAGTGGGGGCTTCTCTTCATTGCGGTGCGCGGGCTTCTCATTGCGGTGGCTTCTCTTGCTGTGGAGCACGGGCTCTAGGCACGCGGGCGTCAGTAGTTGTGGCGCACGGGCTTAGCTGCTCCGCGGCACGTGGGATCTTCCCGGACCAGGGCTCGAACCCGTGTCCCCTGCATTGGCAGGAAGATTCCTAACTACTGCGCCACCAGGGAAGTCCAGGGCTTTAAATAAATATTTCTTCCATGGATAATGGAAGGAATGTTGGATGAACAGAAGCCTGGGTGAACAGAAAAGTAAGTGAATGGATGGGCCAACGGATCCATGAAAAAAATAGAGAGATGGCTAAATGGATGGATGTCGACGGGTAACCGTATACAACGATGGGGCAAGTAAGTATACGGTTATATTGTTAAGGGCACACAGTCCAGAGTGCTTAATTCTGGCTGGCAGAAGGCAGTACAGATGCAGAAGAATTCAAGAAAAAAGCCTTTAAATGTTATTGGAAGGAGATCTCTTAGCAGAGAGAAAGGTTTGGAGCTTTTGAAGAAGAGGTACCAGTATGAGGAAGAGCAGAGTTTAAGGTATAGTCAAGGAGTGATGAGTGGTCCACAGTGGCAAAGAAAAAGGGTAACAGGAGATGAGGCTTAATATAAGAAAGGATGCTTTACAAGTGACTCCTATCACTCCTTGAATGAATTTTGTGGGTTTTTTTAACCCCTCAGCACAACCATATTGTCATTGTTATAGTATCCAATTGGATTTTGCATTTCCTTCTGTGGGGAGGAAAACTTTTCCTGTATCAACTGATGTTCGAGTGACCTGGGGTCTGTGAATTAAATGCCAACAGACAGATTAATAGGAGAAAAGTTTACTTCACCTGCATGCAGGAGCATGCTGTAAAGAGTGGTTCCCTGAACAGCCAGGAGTAAGGGTTTACACGCCAGCTTCATGGGGGTGCAGGAGGGGAGAGGAGGGTACAGCTTCAGTGGGAGAGTATAGAAGGTCCTGACCAGGCTCATTCACACAATTTTCTCAGAATACCACGGTGTTAAGGCTCAGTTGCCTGCCTAACTGAAGACTCCATCAGAAGAGGGTTTATAGCCACTGAATTCTCAGGAGGCTATGATTTAATCAAATAAGGGAAGTTCGGATAAGATTTCTTTCTGCATTGGCTATAACCCAAACTTTTTAAGTGTCAAGTAACTTCATACCACTCTGCTTGTCTCTTCGCTTCCATGTCCTTCATCTGGCTCGTCCACCATTCCAAAACCCTACTAAGCACTTTGGACTTTGTCCGGTGGTGAGGGGATCTCTGAAAAGTTTTAAAGCAGCGTAACTTGTTGAAATCTGAATTTTTGAGAGAACTCCAGCCTCAGGGAAGACCAGTGCTCCAGAGAGCAAGGCATTCCAGGCCTGACACTCAACACCCTCCAGGAATGCCCAAAGGCAGGTAGCACAGCGGACGGTTCTGGGGACGCAGGGCAGGAGGGTGGTCCATGGGGTGGCTGCTATTATGTCTCCCTCAGGGCAGCACGGCGCCCAGCACAGGATTTCAAACCTACAGACTTGGGTTCCTGTCCCGGCCCCATCACTTCCTAGCTCTGCAAGTCTCCAAGCCTCAGTCTTCCCATCCAATTAATGGGAATAACAACTATTTTAGGAGATTACTGTGAACATTAAAATAAGAAGATGATTGTAAGGCACGGGGCAGAGTCCTGTCCATGGTAGATATCCAGGAGAGATTCTTTTCCTGCTCTACTTTCCCGTATCCCTCCATGGGGGATCAGTTTTCATCAGCACTGGGCCACTATCTTCCTTGGCTTATGCCATCTGAGAAATGCCCTTCCTCCCTTCCTCCATATTTCTTAAGTAACTAAGAACCAGATAAATATCCCCTCCCTCCCTGTAGATCCTAGAATTGTAAGAAAAGAGCATGAGAAATGGAACCATTTTTAGCCCAAAGCGTCCCACTGATTTGACACGATTTTACTATTCGACACTCTGCATCAACAGGACTTTACTTTTCCAGGGAATTCTTGCCCAGAAAGACCAGTTTGTGAAGTTACTTTATTGTTGTTTCGGGAACTTCCTGAAAACCCGTAAATCCTAACAGTGGACGACTCAGCTAGCTCTCACCAAGGTAGGAACCCCTTTCTCAGAGAAACAGATCATCTGCTGGGCTTACAGAATGTCTGTTTACTCTCCCAGCTGGCTTCACAACTCTTGCCTTGCTGTATCCACTGGGCCTGAACTGTGATACCATGAATTTTACCCATCCCAATCAGCCTTTCCCTTCCCAGAAAGACCCCTTTTTCGGCTTTTAAGGCCACACAGCATCCTCTGAGAGCCCACTTTTCCTATTCACATATTCATACCACTTCTTGGCACACCTGTCCTCATCAGTCCCCCTGAGCAAAGCACTCTGTCTGGACAGGTCAAGAAGCCATGCATAGCCTGGGATCCCCGTGGGGTGAAATACCTCTCCACGCAGAGAACACTGGGGAGAATTTAAGGCTCACACCACTGAGTCCTGAGGTTTACGTTGTCAGAAATGCACGATGCCACCTAACTTTACTGCTGTGTTTCTGTTTGGGACCTAAGGGACATGCAGGAGGGAATGATGGATGGGTTTCTTGGAATGGTCCTACAGCAAACAGCAAACCCATCATTAGCAGACGGATGACTACAGATGACCCCAATGGCTCCCGAGAACCAGAGCAGGGATTTTATGTTTACACTGCACACTTGTCAGAAATCACCAAATAAGAGGAGACTGGGGTGGCAATATTTATTTTCTCAACTTCTCAAGTCTCGGAAAATGTTTTTTAAAAGGGAAAACAGACTACAGATCGCTCCTTCCATTCTGCCAGAAACTTCGGGGAAGTTAAGTGGAGAACATCTGTCAAGATCCAGGGACAAAATTCCAAAAACATCTGTCACGCGCAAGTGGCAAAAATCCCCAAACAACTATAACGTCTTTCCATATTTGTCTCACTTTACCTGCAATTCAACAGCTCTTTCTAGTGCGTCAGCCAGCACACGCAGTTAATCATGACAGTACACTGAAGGCACGTCCCAGCCATGCTGTTTCACATCTATTTAAAGGACGTCCCAACCAGCAGGTGTGCAGGTTTGTCTATGCAGATGACAAGGCTGTGAGCCGCCTGGAGATGGTGGCATCGGCCCGTCCCCCGTGTTCTGACAGCTTCCTTGGTCGCAGGCTTGCTTGCTCTCAGCTGCACGGAGAGTATCAGCAATGCTTCCATTTTCAGCTAAAAACCAGAAAGTTCTGACTCAGAATGAACGGAGTGGTCCTTTCCTCACATTGATCATGCCCTGCTCTGCCCCGTGTGAGAGCTGGCATCTTTTCTGATTCAAACTTTGGAAGTATGAAGGGAGGGTTTAGGACAGTTCTCAGCAAGCTGACACCAATGTCAGGGGCATAGGACCACCAGAAATCCAACAGGGGGCAGGGGATTCTGAGTCCCCTACAAGCAGCAGGCCCTCTGTTTCTCGGCGTCCTGAAGCAGGTCACTCCCAGTTGCCCTCTGCTAGGCTGCTTCCAGGCCCCCTCTTCCTTCCATCCAGGATACAATATTTATTGAGAAACTGCTTTGACTAAGAGAGATGCTTTGACCTCCTGCAGAGCTGGGCTTCTAGCTTGAGAGACAAGACAAGCATCTTTGAAATGCTTGGTAATGATACAAAGGCCAAAACAAGTGGTTCAGAAATAATAGCAGCTGTAGGCTTCGGTGGAGAGGAAGATCCGTAGTGGTTGACAGGATTAAGAGAGGTTTTCTAGAAGACATCAGACTGGGGGTAAACTCTGTAGAGACCAAAAGCAGGGGAGAGGCCATCCCAGGAGAGACACCCAGAATGAGCCAAGATGGAAATGAGCAGATGGGGTTTGATGGTGGCTTGGAGAAACATCAAGGTTATCTTGGGCCAGGGAGAGAGAGAGGATGAGACCCAGTAGGAAGAGGAATGCTGTGGAAACAAGCCATCCCTCACTGGAGAAACCACGTCCTGAGGCAGTCCCCCGCCATTTCTCTCCAGCAGACTCTCTGCCCAGGATCACGGAACATTATATCCACAAGCTGTTACTGGCTTATTGACTCCTAAGACCTGGGAAAAGGATAGTGGATCTAATTAGGATGAACTTAAACACTTTGTCTTACTGAAGGGACCAAGTTAAAGCACACAAAATACTCTTTATGTATATTCTGACCAAAACAGAATTAGCCTAATGGTACAAATTTGCTCCAAGGCACTCAGATGCAAAAAAGGTCACAATCCTTCATTTTTTCTTAATCAAATTATATACAGTGAAATAGAATAGAGGGGACAGAAACAGACCCACAGATGTGCATTCGATTTATGACCGAGGTGAACTACAGAGCCATAAGGAAAAGATGATCCTTTCCATAATTGGTGCTCAGTCAGTTGAACAATCATATTTTTAAAAAATGAATCTTAGGCCCTCACACTATATAAAAAAAACAATTTCAGGTGGTTATATACCTGGAAAATCACATAAGAGAATATCCATCTATACTTGGAATAGCAAAGATTTCATAAGATAACACAAAAGCACACTGACCATCAAGGAAAAATTTGAGAAACTGAAATAGATTAGAATTAAGAATTTTTGTTCATGAAAAGTCAACATTAAGAGACTGAATAAGAACTCACAGAGGGGGAGGTAATATTTTCAATGCATATATCTGATTAGGAAGTTGTATCCAGGATATGTGAAGAACACCTTCAAATCAGTAAGGACCAGACAAACAAAGCAAAGAACAATAAGAAAAAGTTCTGAACAGGCAATTCATTCATTAAGAGGGTAACCAAATGGCCAAGGAACATAGAAAAATCACGCAAAACTCTTTAGTGATTAGGGAAATGAAACTGAAAGTGTGATGAAACACTATTACACATCCACCAGAATGGCTAATATGGAAAAGAGGCCATGCCACACGTGGGCAAGAATGTGGAACAACTGGGACTCTCACACAGTGCTGGAAGGTGAGCAAACTTATTACGACCACCTTTGAAAACTATTTGACAGTGTTGACAGGAATACTCAATAAACAATCTATAATAGGGATAGAAAAGAATTTTATCTGAGCCAAACTGAGGACTATAGCCCGGGAGACACAGATTCAGTGAAGCACTTGAATTGTGTTCCGCTAGACTAAAGAATGCAGGAGGCTTATATAGGCAAAAAAACACAAAGTTACATAAGTTGTTTGTCAAGAGTTAGGATTGGAGCTGGCAGGAAGTAAGGGTGCTTGTTAAGCAAGGATTCCTTAGGGTCCAAAATGGTTGCAATTACAAGGGAAGACCTTGAGGCCATATGGTTGCCACTGGCAGCTGCTAGCAAATACTGTTTTGAGAATGGCTGGTGATGTCCTTGAGTCTGATACAGCAGAAAACTCAGGTTCTCAGTGATACAGGAATGTCTACAAAGACCACCCAGCTCCATTTTGAATGCCTGAACCATAGTTACTCCATTTTGATTTATAAATGCATTCTTCTCTTTAATGGTTAAAGCATATATACAATGCATGTTTAATAGGCCACAAACAGGCTGTTTTGGTTAGCCTAAAATTCAAGTTAAATCATGTATAAGCCAGAATGACTTCCCCATACCTTAATATGTGAAAATTTCTTCCATCAGCAGGGTTTACTAAAGCTGACCGTACACAAACCCCATGACCCAACCATTCCAATACTCCTAGTATTTACCAAAGAGAAATGCAAATATGTTCACACAAAGATTTACATTCAAATTTTTATCACAGCTTTATTCATAAAAGCCAAAAACTGGAAACAATCAAATGTCTATCCAGGAGAAAAAAATAAGCTAATTGTGATCTGTTTATACAATGGAATGCTACTCAGCAATAAACAAACTACTGATATATAGAGAGGGAAAGAAATACACATACGATGGTGTAGATGACCCTGTAATGGCAAAGGGAATCCTGGAAATAATCTAAATGTTTATATTTTTTAAAAGAGATGTTTAAATGAATTATGATACCTCCGCTCAAGAGAGTGTTGTGTAACAGTTAAAAGAAATAAAATAAAATTTGATGTGTTGATAAAGAAAGAGTGCCAAGATAAAGGAGCTGGAAAGTTCAAGTTCAGAGCAACATGTATGGCATTTCCCATTTGTGTGTTAAAAATATATAATAACATGTGTGGAAATTTTCTGGATGGACACCCAAGAAATAGGTAACTATGGTTAGCTCTGGGGAAGGGTCTGGGGCTAAAGTAAAGTGACCACTGGGCCACCAAAAGCAACCTAGCCTGGAGGGAAAGGCCCACTCACATTTCACTGCAGACATTTTGTACTGCTTGAGTTTTTTTTTTTATCACAATCATATTATTTTCTTAGTTTAAAAGATTGCATTAAATAAATTGTAAAATGCTCTGTAATTACCTAAAAAAAGGATACAGTGGTGATCCTGGTCAAATTTAATAATTTGCCTCCTAAAATGGGGAGGCTGAAAAATGGGCCTCATAGATATTCAACTTCTAAGCCTGGAGCCTGTGAATGTTACCTTCCATGGCAAAAATTATTAAGTTAAGGATCTTGAGATGGAGGTGTTATCTGGATTAGCTGAGTGTGCTCTTTATAGGAGAAAGGCAGAGGGAGATTTGACAGAAGCAGGGATTAGAGTGATGCACTTTGAAGATAAAGGAGCCACAAGGCCACAAGCAGAGGGACTCTAATTGGCCACTAGAAGCTGAAAAAGGCAAAGAAACAGATCCTCCCCCAGAGCCCCAGAGGGAGTGTGGTCCTGCCAGCACCTTGATTTCAGCCCCCTGAAGCCCATTTCAGACTTCTGGCCTCTAGACCTGTCAGAGAATAAATTTACATCATTTTAAGCCACCAAATTTGTGGCATAAACAACACTTGTAGGAAATTAACACATAAGATTTTCAAATGCTGGAAAGAAAAAGTCCACTCTTGCTAGACAGGACTAGTTAGCAGAGCCTTGCCATGTAGAGAATCCGAGCATCTCATGTAAACTAAACTCATGAGGCCAGGTTTGCCTGTGTTTCCAAGATGAGGATTTTATTTGTATGGCCTATTACCTTCACCACTGACATTTACTGGACTCTGGGTAGAAAGTTTCAGAATTCAAAGATTGAATTCTTCAGCTGCATACAAATTCTCTGCTCAGAAAACAATCCAATAAATCAATATACACATGCTACAACTCCAGATCAAACTTCTGCCTACGCCTGTGACGGAGTAGATCATTAATAAGTGTGGGTCTAAATGAAGCTATTTTTTCATATCAACGAAAATCACCTCTGGGTTCAGACTGAGATCTCCTCGGTTTATTACCTTTCACTATAAGTTAATGAGAAATAAGTGGCAAAATTTTCAAATCTGTGTGAATTAAGCAGTTGTACCTTCCTGAAATGACTCTTCATTTCATAGAACAGATCAATTTAAGGAGTGCTAATAATTGTCCAATGGTGAGAGTAACCCTCATTGATCTTTTACCCTAACATACAGGTATCCAGAGATGCAGTACCCACATTTATTCAAAACATTTTCTCAGGTGCAAAGAGGGGGATGTATAAACGTTCTAGGATTTCCCTCTAAATTTAGTTTATAGATTCAAAGAACCACATTTTAACCTCTCTGTTTTAAAAGTTGAATCTAGGAAAAGGAGAGGCTTAAAAAGCCCCACCTCCAGTGGGGAATTGTCACCATTTTCTTGGTGACAAATTTTCAAGTCAAATCTCTCTCTCTCTCTCCCCACCGCCAGGTATTTTCGTATTTGAAAATTTCTCCCTAAGGAATGAGGACATATGCGCTTCCAGCACATCCCCTTCTGGAAAAGCTCTGGTTTTTATAAAAGGGAAGCATGGAGGTATGTGTTAGGCAGGGTTAAAGAGAGAGAAATTTGCCAAGAAATTCACTCCACCAATAACTCACTTCTAACATCCACCATGAGAATCAGAACACGTGTATGTCAACGATGTTTGTGCTCGAGTTTTATTCTCAATGTGGCTTCCGTACATGGACCAAAGCTCCTTCTCCAGTATCCTTTCATCTTCCCAGGTCTTTATTCTTGCCTCCGGCTCAATACATCAAATCTCACCCTAAATGCCCAGACATGGCCACATAACATCATCTGCATTTTCAGGTACCAATCTCTGACTGCAGACAGGATGGAACTGGATCATTAAAAAAAGAAGCAAAACAACAACAAACTTGTATCCTTGGTCCCCAGAAGACTGTCTGCTTAACATGGTCTAAGGGGTATTTGTTGACTCTATTTTTTACAGGGACAGTTGTTCCCTGAACTAGAGGGTTATATAAAGAAAGAGGGGGAGAAGGAAGAAGAGGAGGAACCGAACTGGGGAGAAAGCTGTTGACCCAAGACACCTTCCCGGTAGAGGCTATCAGAATAATCACGACCCTCTGATTTGGCTCTTGCTGGTTACCCCACCTCTCCCACTCACTCACATCCACACGGACAGTTCTCCCCTACTATAGACTCAAAGAAACCATTTCAGTGCCTCTTCCAAGATTATTCTTTTTTAAATCCTATTTTCCCCCAAAGATTTTCTTTTTCTTTCCTTTTCCCTTTTTCTTTCCTTTTCCCAACCCTAGCTTCTTTGTTTATGCAAGTTTATCTAATGATGATGGTAATCATGCCCATCATTTATTAAGCTCCTGTTATATACTAGTATCCACACTAGAATGCAATCTCTTTCCGCCCCCCAGCATGGGAGACAAACTAGGCTCCTATTTGCATCTGAGAAAACTGAGATTCATAGGGTTCAATTTGCCCAAAGTCAGAGAGTTTGCAATTGAAAGGCCAGCACTTGTCCTCTCCTGAAAACATGAGCCTTCAGTGCTCTTGTGTTCCAGGAGATTAGCAGCAGCACAGAACCGCTTTGATGAAAGTTTACAGAGTAGTGAGGCCAATTGATTTTTTAAATGTTTGTAAGTTCACTCTTGAATTCACACTAAACTTCCTACAAATTATGAAGCTATAGTCAAATTCAAGATGGGAAAGAAAGGGGAGGGGAGGGGGAGGAAAGTTTAGGGTAATTGTTATTTTAAACCTAGGGAAATCCTGTAAATGCCCTGAGTTTCTACCCACCTTCCTCTAAAATGGATCGCTAATTCTGATGATTATTCCTCCAAATGAACTGAATAAAAGGAGAATCATCCTGTTGTAGGTTCTCCCCTTGACTTTGCATCTCTGGAGCAGAGGCTGTCAAATTGGCAGAGGATCTATTTTTTGTGGCTCATTGAGCGTGGGGCAAATGGATTCCCCCAAAGGGGAGCAGTAAATCCAGCCACGGCCGGCCTCCAACTGCATTCCATAACAGCCAGGATGTTAACGGGCGTGGTGGAAGACTCCAGAAAGAACAAAGAGGCTCTATCCGATTCTGGCCCCTGATCTCTAAGGGCCAGTGCCGAAAAGATAAAATAACTCTGATATGCGAAGTTCACGATTTATCACCTTTTTTTCCATATTCACAGAATGGAAAAACCTGCTTTGAAGAAATTGTGTTTTATTGGGTTTAGGAGATGGGTTTATGAAATAAATAACCCTGCAATCATAAGCAAAATACTAAGATGCAAGCCCTAGAAAAGCTCCAATGGGCCAAGTGAAAACTGTGGCTCAAAGAGAGCAGAGGGTAGTTTGTCATTAGATTTAAGCAATCTATCCACATGCGCCCCCTCAATCAGGCCAGATAGAAGATTATTAAGGGCACTGATGAGCCAGCAGGAGTAGGATAAAGCAACGTTGATGACATTTTCTCAAGGCCAGCTTTGGAAAACAATTGTAAATTGAGAATATAATATAATCACTAACATAGTAAAGCACTTTACAGTTCATGAATTATCTTCACTTGCAGTACAAATTCATTTGATCTAATATTTACGATTTCTGAAACATTCAGCCTCTGAGGCCCTGTTCTGATACACACCACCTAAGGCATGGTCCTCCTAGGACACACTGACCAAGGATTCAGGCACAGGTGGTTCATTGAAGCGAGATGCCCATCATGGGGTGGGCGGAGCCAATCAGGGAACCGCAGAAGCCAAGCAAAGGTACAATTTCAGGTGGAGTCCCAGACTCCACCTAATTCCAAGGGGGGCTCTGAAGTGTACATTGTGCCTCGGGGTTTGTCCCACCGATCAGCAAAGGAGGCTGGCTTTTGTACTAGGAGCCATCCTTGTGGGAGGTGGGGGTGACTTAAACATCCAGGCATTTCTGTCTCTGTTTAAGGACAAGAGAGGATAGGGGCCCGGGGCAGTCATCTGAAGGTCACAGATAAACCTTAGCTGTGAAATGCCAGGTTGCTGATGATGGGCTCACAGAGCTCAGGAAAGGGGTCCTCTCTCCTGAAGAACTCCTGCTCATCCTTCAAAACCCTGTCCAGGGGTTAGTGGCACATTCTCTGATCACTGGTCAACCAAGTGGGGAACCTCTTCTTTTATGCTCTTCCTTCACCTGGAAGGAGTATCCTTCTAGAATAACACTCCTCGCCACAATTCTAGTGACTCTTTCCCACGAGCCAACAGGACTCCCTGTTAGTAAGTTTGATCCTAGGGAACAGATATTAATGAATCTCTCCATGACCCTAATTATCCCTAGGGAGACAATGAGGAAAAGCTAGCCCACTGGCTGTGAGTTACTAATGTAGCGCTAAATGGCTTCCAGCTATAGGAAAGTTTGTTTGCCAAGTCATTCTTCTGAAGATACAGAAGGGAACATAGGAGTTCCCTTCCTAAGTTCTCTTTTCCTAAGAAAACTTGATTTCAAATAACAAAGACCGTTCTTCAGAGAATAACACATTGTTCATCAAGAATCTCATAGAATTTCTCAAAAACCTGGGCTTTTCTTATTTTCCTAGGTAATTATGGAGTGATCGTATCCATTGTGGAGATACTCTAGGGATGAAGGGGTTTTCTGCAGAATATAAAATACTGAAGATTAAAGCAATGTCACGGTCAAGAAGATTCTCTCACTTTCACCCCACATTTAGGTGCTCATTCTACTGATGTTCAAAGTAGAAACACATTTAGCAAATAGTTCAGGTCTTTGAAGAAGTTCTCTTTTCAGTGTCTTCAGAAAGTTCACAGATGTGTTTTACAAGGCACGTAGGGGAAAAGGAGATCAATTCTACTGCTGAGAGAGAATCTGGGTCAATTTTATAGATTCACACCCGCATGAAATCCACATAGGGACAAAATCTGGAAGATACTCGTTAAAGGAAAAATCACACAAAGTATCAAAATAAGTTAAATTGCTATATGTTTACAGTTCCATAAATGGAAAATATCCTGGGTCTTTACCAAAATCAATTTCTTTGGTGCCTTACAGAAGCTTTCATGGGATTCTAGTAGTATTTTTAAAAAATCGTACACAACAGTATTCCTCAGGAAAGGAAGTAGAGACTGGTGGCCAAAATTTCCATTTTTGTTCATCAAGATTTCAATCGATTTTACTTGAACAAGCTGTTTCATTCAATTCACACTGATTAACCTTGGCCCAGTCACTGAAAACTTTGTGGTTCTAGGATACGGGTTTTAATTGTCTTCATAATGTACATGGAAGGTCACTGGGGAAATTGAACACAAAAATTTTCCACACGATGTGGACAAAATAGGGGATCCGAGCAGACTGGACCTCAGGAAACTCAATCTCCAACTGACCTCCGTGTCTTCTTTCTAAGAGTGCATTTCTCACTATTTTCTTTTTCTGTCAATGTTTATGTAGATGTCACCTATATTCTTAACTCTAAATACTGCTAAATTTTTAATTTAGTGATAAATATTGCTTTTCCCTAAGATTCTAATATAGAAACAACATTTCAGTCAAAATTCTGATATTCTGTGTCCTCTATTTGCATCAAGGATGGCACTTTCTATAAAATGTAAAGGGGTACAAAAAACTCAGTCATCAAGATAAATAATGTCAATGCAATCTTTTAAAAATAAAAATGGAACTGGAAAAAAAGAACTCGCGATGAATTAAATATTAAAATTTTAACAACTCAGCCCCATTGCCTCATCCTAGTTCCTACCCAAATAGGGGCTCTCAGGTGGCATAACTAGTCAGTAGTGCTTCTGGGAACATAGTAAGATGTGCTTCCTGGCTCCCACATGGATGTGAGTGGGCTGGGTGACTGGCTCTGATAAAAGGTTTTGAACAGAAGTGGCAAGTGTTACCTCAAGACCTTCCTGGGTGCTTTTTTCTCTCCCTCACAGTTAATGGCACTTTTCCATAGTAGCAATACTGTGTTGCCAGGTCCCTGAATGACTACGTTAAGTAGAACCTCCCTCCAAACCCACAACAGACATGTAGCATGAGTGAGGACTAAACTTCGGTGATTTTGGTATTCTGGGGGATGTTTGTCACAGCAGCTAACCAAGCCTCTCCTGACAGACAAAGATTATCAGCCAGGCTCTCACTATGGGAATCCACACTTTTTCAGGTGAAAGAAACAAAACTGTCCGTAACATTCAGTTTTCCACTTGAAACTCCTTCTTGCCTTAAAAGAGCAAACTGCTTCTTCTCTCCTTCCCGACTCTCCTACAGATTTTATTCTTAAGGCTGAGGTCTTTGTAGATGGACAGACACAGATTTTTTAAAAACTTACAAAAAATAAAAAAAAAATTTTTAATTTAAAAATTAAAAAATAAAAAATCTTACAGATCTCCATATCATCCCCACCTCAGGAGATCAAGGACCCAGCAGAGTGCATTTTAGCCAAGGTCCTGGGTTTTGCAGAGGACCCTTTTCTTAAGAAGCCCTGGGTTCTTGTTGTATCTGTGAATATTCTTACTTTGCTAAGAATAACCCTGGGAGGAGAATCAATTTCAAGTCAGTCTGCAAAAAGCTAAAAAAGTAGAAGGAAAAAACAATGTGGCTTTGGAAAAAAAAAAGAGTTCTGCCAGGTTATCATTCCTTACCAATCTTACTGTATTTAAAGTAAAGGTAGATTAAAAATTTCTGAGATTAGCAAAGTGTGGCTTAGTCGGGTAAAAATTCACATTCTTACTAAGAAACCCATAAAACATGCCCACACAACAAATAGGTCGGTACCCAACTATTTGGAGCATCATGCTGGTACAAAATTACCTCTTTTCAATCAGGAGAATGAACATTCCAATGAATCTGAGCAGCAAAGGGGCATCCCAGAATCTGTGGACTTTCCTTATTGAGTGGCGCTCGAATTCTAATATGGGTAATCAAGCTCTTACCTTCATTCTAACAAACACACCTTGAATATATAAAGAGGACAAGAACTGACATCTACTTGGATTCACCATAATAATCAGTACATGGTGAGGCATGGAGGCAGCAAACTGGAAGAGGGGGTATGGGAATAAGAGTTAGTTGGATATCGAAAATGTGGGACCAGAGACACCAATGTAAGTGACAGAGAAATGCTATTGAAGGAAGAGAAGAAAGCTTGGTTTTCTTGTCGTTAGGTTGGAGTCGTCACATTTCATCTGCCATTTCAGTCAAGACTGACTGCAGTCTGACTGACTGACTCCATGACCTCTGCACTGCAGTGCAGACTGACTGACTCCATGACCTCAGATATCCTACTTGTAGAGACTTTCCTTACAACGTATAACTCAGGAGTACAGAGTTCAGAGACATTTTGGACTTAGAAGAACTACTTTTTTCTCAGAGAAAAAAGAGGCCCCAGTATCTGTGCCCACTCCCTTGAGAGCCCACTCTGCATGCCCCTGGGCATTCCTTCAATTCTCCTTCTTCAGAGAATCAATCTACCAATGTGCCCAATCGTCTACTGAGATCCTACCAGGAGTCCCCAGAGGACCCCACTAAATAAAACACCTTCCTTCTCAGCCCACAGTATGGAGATCATGACTTTCAGCATTTTGCATCCACCTGGGCATTTGCTATAATATTGTTTGCTTACTATAAGAGCAACAATGTATGACTGGGCACCTACTGAGATGCACAAATATGAACAATTCCTCTCAGGAGGGTCTGCGGAGGACTCAAACTCATCCTGTTTACATTGTAGTCTGGGGGACCAGGTTGGCATGCTAACACATTTTCTATGCAGCTCAAGGGCGTTGAGGCACCTCTAGGGTCCAGGGGGTGGCCCACAGGGGGTAATTGTACATGAGGGACTGAAAAGCTTCAGAAAAAGAACTCAAGCTTATGGAAGAGAGGGCCAAGGTGCAAAGGCTGGATTTATGGGTCGGAATGAAAAGTGAGTGTGATTTTGTGTGAAAATGGTCTCTGTAATTCTAAGTGTCCCTTAACCCAGGTCCCTGTGGACTCATGTCTGCATCCTGGTCGGGGGACTGCAGTAAAGGGCAAATGAAATATAAATGAACTATTTCATCGAAATCTCCATGTGACAATGAGAGCATAAGGCAGTAGCACTTAAGGATTTCCACTCAGTGAAGGATGTCATAAACAAGGAAAAGAGACAGATGGCCCACTCAGAGAAGGTAGTTTAACTGTATAAAACAACAAAGTTCTTTAAATTTAAAAAAAAAAAAAAGATAGTAGGTGTTTTGAAAAAGGCTGCCGGGGAGGGGGGCTGGCACATGCAGAGGTGCTGAAAGCTGCTAGCAATGGAGAGGAAAACAAAACAGTGATGGAAAACCAACATCAGAATGGCAAAAATGGAAGGGAAGATGCTCCCCTACGTTGGAGATATAAGGAGATGGGAACTCTTGTGTGTTGCTGTTGGGCACACTCAACTCCTGGGGAACTAGAGAGACCTCAGGGCAGCCGTGTGTAGGACTCTGTGAAGTTAAGTCTGCATGTGCCCAGGGGCTCAGAATTCATTCCCATCTGTCCATCCAGAGAAATGGCCACACCAGTCCCAGGGACCATGTACAAGGATGTCCATTGAGGTCTCGCCTGTGGCCATGTGGAGGAAGAAGCAATCCAAGCATTCTCAACTGGGAAGTGACCAGGTAAAACGTGGTGGCACACACTGCAGAATATGTACACCGGAGGAAGGGGCAGCAGACTACATGAATGGACAGCAGCAGGGGCAGAGCCCATGCGGACAGTGCTGCATGGGGGCAGAGGGAAAGGGTGTGAGTTCATAGGGGGGCACTCTTCAGTCAGCTACACACACACACACACACACACACACACACGCTCACAAAACAACACTACACATTCTGTGCAGATACCATCTTAACTTGGGCCCCAAGAAGCAGAGCCTGAGATCAGAGCCAGATGTATATGACGCTTTGAGGGAAGGCTTTCAGGAGAAGGAGGGTGAGAAAGCAGAAAAGGGCAGAGGTTTGGATCAAGATGGTGGAGAAAGAGGATGTGGAGTTTACCTCCCCTCACGAACACCTCAAAAACACATCTACTTGTAGAAAAATTCTCACTGAAAACTAACTGGAGAATGACAGAAAGACTTCTGTACAACCAAGGCTGCAAGAAAGATACACACATAATCAGGTGTGAAGGGAAGAAAAACAATTAGGTTGGGACCTGTTCCCCTGGGAGGGGACGCAGAGGAAAAGGGAGATTACACAGGTAGAGATCCAACCTGAGGAGTCAGCAGTTTGAGCCACAGATTGGACACCCCAGTCCTGGCATCCTATGTGGGGAGACAAGCCCCCTTGGCTGGTTGGAGGACTGTTGGGACTAATATAAGGGCTGTGGGGAGCCTGGACTCCACTGATAAGGAACACACGCACACAGGCTTGCCTCCAAGGCAGGGCAGAGAGAGGTCTGCTCTAGTGGCGGCCGGGTTTCCCACAGCAACCTCTCCATGCATCCCATCCCTAGCCGAGAGAATGCTCCAGCCCTGCTCACTCCACGTCATAGCACAGCACTGGATCTGAGGCAGCCACGATGAGGGAAAATACCCGACTGGGAAACAGGTGACCCAGTCCCAGGGTGGGGCTTAGGTGGGGCGGCAGTGGCCATCATTGGCACTTACTTGCGCAGTGTTTCAGAAGCCACCCAGGTCTCTCATGGCCTCTGCTCCACCACAGCTCACCCTCTGATACATGCTGAGAGGCCACATGGGCCCCGTCTGTCCTGCAGAGTAATTGCACAGCAGCGTGGGGGTGGTGGAGGCTGGGGTCTGACTGGCTGTGAGCAACAAAGGGGACTTTCACCCAAAGCTGTGTCTGAGCAGAGCTGTGGATGCCTGCACAGGCAATGCATTGGACCTCTACAGCTGACAGGAGCCAAGAGCTTACATGGGCTCCACTTGCTTCAGTACTCCCCACTTCTGGGGCAAGACTCCCAGTGTGGAGAGAGGGAAAAACACACACTAAAAGGCAACAGAGCCAGCTCGGGCCCAATCCTTGCCACTTCTATTTAACATAGTATTGAAAGTCCTAGACACAGCAATCAGATAAGAAAAAGAAATAAAAGGCATCCAAACTGGAAGGGAAGAAGTAAAACTGTCACTGTTTGCAGATGACATGATACTTTATATAGAAAACCCTAAAGTCTCCACCCAAAAGCTATTAGAACTAATAAATGAATTTAGCAAATTTGCAGATACAAGATTAATATACAGAAATCAGTTTCTTTTCTATATACTAATAATAAAATATCAGAAAGAGAAAGTGAAAAACAATCCTGTTTAAAAATCACATCAAAAAGAATGAAATACCCAGGAATAAATAACCAAGGAGGTGAAAGACCTAAACTCTGAAAACTATAAAATGTTGATAAAGGAAATTGAAGATGATACAAACAAATGTAAAGATATCCCATGTTCTTGAATTGGAATAATTAACATTGTTAAAATGGTCATACTACCCAAAGCCATCCACAGATTTAATGAAATCCCTGTCAAAATACCCACAACAGTTTTCACAGAACTAGAATAATCCTAAAATTCATATGGAAACAAAAGACCCAAATTGCCAGAGCAATTTGGAGAAAAAAAGAACAAAGCTGGAGGTATGACCCTCTAAGACTTCAGACTATACCACAAAGCTATAGTAATCAAAACAGTATGGTACTGGAGCAAAAACCAATACATAGATCAATGGAACAGAATCAAGAGCCTAGAATTAAACCCACACACCTATGGCCAATTAAAGAAGGCGAAATATACAGTGGAGAAAAGACAGCCTCTTCAGTAAGTGAGGCTGGTAAAACTGGATAGCTACAATGGGATTAGAACATTTCCTCACACCATATAAAAAAATAAACTCAAAATGGATTAAAGACCTAAATGTAAGACCTGAAACCATAAAACTAGGAGAGAACATAGGCAGAGCACTGTTAGACGTAAATCAGAACAATATTTTTTTGGACCTGTCTCCTAAGGCGAAAGAAATAAAAATAAAAATAAACAAATGGGATTTAATTAAAAGTATAAGCTTTGGCACAGCAAAGGAAACCATCAACAAAACAAAAAGACAACCTACAGAATGGAAGAAAATATTTGCAAATGATATAACTGACGAGGGGTTAATACCGAAAATACATAAACAGTTCATACAACACCAAATCAAAAAACAGCCCAATCAAAGGGTGAGCAGAAGACCTAAATAGACATTTTTCTAAAGAAGATATACAGATGGCACATGAAAAGATGGTCAACATCACTAATTATTAGAGAAATCCAAATCAAAACCACAATGAGATATCACCCCACACCTGTCAGAATGGCCGTCATCAAAAAGTCTACAAATAACAAATGTTGGAGAGGGTGTGGAGAAAAGGGAACTCTTGTACACTCTTGGTGGGGATGTAAATTGGTGCAGCCTCTATAGAAAACAGTACAGAGATTCCTCAAAAAACTAAAAATAGAACTAACATATGATGCAGCAATTCCACTCCTGGGCATATATCTGAAGAAACAAATAAGTCAAAAAGATACATGCACCCCAATGTTCATAGCAACACTATTTATGATAGCCAAGGTATGGAAGCACCCATGTCCATTAACAGATGAGTGGATAAAGAAGATATGGTATACATATACAATGGAATATTAGCCATAAAAAAGAATGAAATTCTGCCATTTGCAGCAACGTGGATGCACCTAGAAAATATTATGCTTAGTGAAATAAGTCAGATGGAGAAAAACAAATACTGTATGTTATCACTTATACAGGGAATCTAAAAAAATGAATATATATAGCAAAACAGAAACAGACTCACAAACTAGTCTGTAACAAACTAGTGGTTACCAGTGGGGAGAGGGAAGTGAGGAGGGGCATGCTAGGGGTATGGGATTAAGAGATACAAACTACTATGTATAAAATAGATAAGCAAAAAGGATATATTGTACAGCACAAGGAATTATAGTCATTATCTCGTAATAACTTTTAATGGGGTATAAACTGTAAGAATACTGAATCACTATGCTGTACACCTGAAACCAGTATATTACTGTAAATCAACTACACTTCAATTTTTAAAAAATAACAATAATAAAATTATCATGATCCCAAAGGAAGGCTAATAAGCAGAGTATAGGCACACCTCACAGATTTTGCAAGTTTGGTTCCAGACCACTGCAATAAAGCTAATATTGCAATAAAGCAAGTCACAGAGGGGAAGAAAAGCAGGATAGGGCAGGGAAAGAAGCTCAGGTAGGACGTGGGCTCAGAGAAAGTCTAGAAAGATCCCTGGGGCTGTGGGGTACACGGCACATCCTAGGGTTGACCCCGCGTTGAGGCGAGGAGCTGGCTTTCTGTACCCTTTAGCAGACAGTCTTTGGCTGGGGTCCCCCCACTCTAGGGGTGTGAAAATTCTCCGCCAGGGGGCCTCCTGCAGCAAAAGCCAAGTATCACCATCCAGAGACAGGACAGCTGGAGCTGTCAGCAGCCAACACTCACAGCAGTAGGGGGTCAAGTACACCACCTGGGAGGGGTCCAGGTGGGGCACCATTAGCATCCAGTGCAGACATAAACACCTACAGAGTAGGTACCTACTGAGGCAGGAAAAATGGAGAGATGGCTGGTGATGAAGGAGCAGCACCTCAGACAGTGATGAGAATTCTCCAGAAGTAGGAACAGATGAACTCAGCCCCCAACCGAAAGCATCTCTTTGTGACTCTCAGAGAGGAAGGCATGCGGGAGGGGTCAGCGCTGACAGGTCTCCTAGAATCTGTTATGAAATGAGAAGGGTGGACATCCTGCCACCTGCTGGCAGACGGCGCAGCACAAGCGATGTGTAGGCTGCAGAGAGGTAATGGCTCCGGGCCCGGGTCTGTCTGTGAACGAAGAATCAGAAGAATTCAAATCCCCTGTGTGCAAAGTAGAATATCTATAGCCAAGAAACAAATGATCAAAGAGGTGAGTGGAACAGCGAAAGCAGAGAAGATGCAAAACTTCCCTCTGTGTAACTGACACGAAGAGGTAAAAAGAGATGAAACACCGGACTTTGCCGGGAGAGAGAGCAAGGCTGGACACAGCAAACCCCAAATTGCCAGGAACCTCAAACGAGGAGGCAAGGGCTCTCGCAGAAAAATAGATTGCTGCACGGAAGAAGGAAGAATTCAAATAGAAACGATGATCGTGTGTGTGTCGGGTGGGGCTCCCTCGGCTTCTGTGTCGGGAGCTACTACCACTGGCTCTGTCTTGCTCAGGGAAGGCGGAAAGCACTCAGCAAGCCGTGACTGCACGTGTATCACACACGTACACACACACACGAGAATGGTCCCCCTCCTCTTTTCTGAGTCAAGCTTTGTCTCTTCTCCCCAAGAGAATGGCTTTGGGGGCCCCTCTGTCCCATAAAGACCTCCAGGTAAGCAGCTCCGAGGGCTTCTGCCCACAGCTCATGCCTCTGAGCTTAGGCACAGGCCAAGGGCCTGGGTGGGGAAACCAACCTTCCAAAACACTCCAGGTTGTTTTTTTTCAACCCTCAACCCAGCACACAGCCTCTCTCCATTCTTTGCCCAACCTCAAAAATCCCACATGCAAATTAACTTCTACAGACCCCTCCGGGCTTGCTTGAGCTCTCAGTCCGTCAGTTTTGCCCAGATGCATGGAGATCCTAGGCCAGGGGGGTCTCAAAGTGTGGTGCTTGACCAGCAGGGGCAGCACCTGGGAGCTTGCATCTCTGGAGTCAGGCCCAGGAAGCTGCGATTACAGGAGTTCTCCACGTGGTCCCTACGCTCACACGTGAGAATCGCTGCCTTCGTGTGTGCCTTCCGCAGCCACGGATGCACCCTCAGAGGACAAAGTCTCTGCCCTCCAGGAGTGATCTTGGGTCTAGGGTCAGCTTCCCCGGAAGCCAAGCCTGAGACACGGAGCAGCTCTTGGAGGAAGGAGCGCTACATCCCGGAGAAGGGGCAAGGGAAGCAAACAGGGAGGTGGTCTCCACGGGGGTGGCCCTCAGCCGGACCCCAAGGAGAGCTCCGGAGCATGAACAGCGTCCCAGAGCCGGTCCCATTCGAGGCAAGGAGGGTGGATTTGTCCCCATGCCACCGGGAGGCTATGAGCTGCCTCCCCACCAGGGCTGATGCCAAACCTTCTGGGTGCTTCCAGTTCCCGGGGGGCAATTCCCAGACAGGAGAGTGGCTCTGAGCCACCAGCAGCCCAGACTCAGAGCAGCGGGGGTACCGGTGCCGTAGAGGTGACCTGGGGGGGGGTCACTTCTATTTAGCCCCCCTGGATCCCTGAAATGTCACAGGCCTTCAAGATATCTGACCCAAGGACTGAGGAGAGGGCAGTGGGTTCGGAGTGAGGTTCCTGGGTGGATTCCTTTCCCAGGTCTGCTGTAACAAAGTAGCACAGACTGGGTGGTTTCAACAGCAGAAACTTACTCTCTCACAATTCTGGAGGCTAGAAGCCAGAGATCAAGGTGTCTGCAGGGCCATGCTCCCACCCAAGGCTTTCAGGGAGAACCCTTCCTTGCCTCTTCCTAGGTTCTGGTCCCAGCAGCCCTTGGCATTCCCTGGCTTGTAGATACAACACTCCAGTCTCTGCCACCTTCATCTCATGGCCTTCTCCCTGAGTGCCTGTGTTTCTGAATGTTCTTTCCTTTCCCTATAAGGACACCAGTCACTGAGTTTAGGGACCACCTTAATCCAGCATCATCTCATCTCGACCCTTAACTGCTTACACCTGCAAGGACTCTATGTCCAACAAGGTCATTTTTGTAGGTACCAGTGGCTAGGACTTCAACATAGCTTTTAGGGGGGGACACAACTGAACCTACAACCCTGAGAATTGGGCCACAGGGGACTTAACGTGCCACAGAGGCCGCCACACACCAAGCCAACCTCCAGGGAACTCTGTATCGGGCCCTTGAGCGGGAAGCTCCTAACAGACAACATTAAAGCCAATTCTGAGAGGCTAAAAGAACAGTCATCACCCAGGGGTCAATTGCCTAAAGAAAAAGCGCATTCGAACAGCCGGGAAAATTCCTTGTACTGGTTCTGCTTCTTGGTACAGTGGGTAGAGTTTGGCCCTTGCAAGAGTGCCAAAGTGCCAGCAAGGGCGGCATCCAATGACTGTCCCACACAGGGAGCCAGTCCGGGCACCTGGTGCTCGCTGAGCCAGATGTGACTGTGAAGTAGCCCCCAGGCGCTTTTCCTACCCAGTAACTATGCTTCGTCGTTTTCCCTTTTTTTTTTTTTTTAAAACGTAATGGGAACTTTATTTTTTTTATTTATTTTTTTAACATCTTTATTGGAGTATAATTGCTTTACAATGGTGTGTTAGTTTCTGCTGTATAACAAAGTGAATCAGCTATACGTATATATATATCCCCATGTCCCCTCCCTCTTGCGTCTCCCTCCCACCCTCCATATCCCACCCCTCTAGGTGGTCACAAAGCACCGAGCTGATCTCCCTGTGCTATGCGGCTGCTTCCCACTAGCTATCTATTTCACATTTGGTAGTGTATATATGTCCATGCCACTCTCTCAGTTCGTCCCAGCTTACCCATCCCCCTCCCCGTGTCCTCAAGTCGTCTGAGTCTTTATTCCTGTCCTGCCGCTAGGCTCTTCAGAACCATTTTTTTCTTTTGGTCTTTCCTCTACCAACACCAGACTGTGAGGTTGCGGGAAAGAGACGGCCCCAAAGAGGCAGCCAGATCAAGTCACCAGACTCTGCTTTGGGGAGCTCTGGGGTGAACTTCTGGGAATCCAGAGCAGAGGCATGGTCTTGGAAATCGCAATTCTCCGTCGTACGGTCCAGACAGGTGAGGGAGGAAAGGATTGATGTCATTATTCCCAGTAATATCAAGAGCCCAGCCTGGGGGGACGCAGAGTAGAGAGCTCATCCACAGCACAGAGTGTGGACGGAGAGCCCTTCCTGGGTGGGAGCTGTGAGGCTCAGGGTAGGACAGCCAGCAGGGAAGGCGAGGGTGAGGCTCAGCGCCCTCTTGAGACCAAACTCCCCCCTCCCCAGTAGGGTCACGACCCAAGAGCGGCACAGGCTTGTCTGAGCGTCTAGAGGGGAGCTGACTCCTCAGATGTCCTGAGCTACATGGGATGGTTCTTGGAGCACAGAAGAGGAAGCCCCCCAAGTTGGAGTGGGGTGTCAGAAGAGCTGGTTGTTGAGAGGGGGCGTGTGAGGAGGGTAGGCGACTGTGCTCTGAGATCAGGAGCCGTGTGTGCAGCCTGAGCTGGGGACTGGATGCAGGGCGAGGCTGAGTCTGCAGAAGCTAAGCCAAGACCTGGGTGTGAACAGGTCCAGCGGTGATGACAGCTCAGCTCCACTGGATCAATCACAGAGGGTCCCCACTGTGGTCAGAGGTCCCACTGCGGTCAGAGGGTCCCACTGTGGTCAGAGGCTGGCTCCCAGACCAGACCTTTTGCCTCCTGGCCATGTTTGCTAGGACACAGATCACCCCAGGGGAAAAGGATAGGGGTGAATGGATTAGAAATCCTGAATTAACTATGTATTTTCCCCCCGCAAAAAAGATACTGAATTTTCAACCAGGGCTGAAAGAATTACCGGGAATCGGCAAGATTAAGTTCTCTGCCATTAGCAGAAATGAAGCCTTGTGAGCTAAATTAAGCTCAATTATAAAACAATAAAGAAAGTTTCATGTCTGTACACTGGAGTTTTTATGATTGTGAAATTTGTACCCACCATACGAGAACTGTAATTGCAATGCAAAGCAGTATGTGATATATGTTGTATCAATTGTAGCAGCAAAGTGTTTTATGATTTCAAAGAAAGGAGAAAGCATACCTACTGGAGTTTTAGAACATGTCTCTGTTTGTAACTCAGCCTGTTCATTTTATAGATTGCCTGACACCTTTCCTCAAACCCAACTTCCCAAAACTATATTAGTTATGATTCTTTCTGCTGCAAGTGACAGAAACCCTAATTCAAACCAGCTTCAGAAAAGGAAAAGGACTTTATTTGCTCTCAAAACTGAAGAATCCAGAGGGAGTTCTTGCTTCAGGTATGGTTTGATCCAGGCTGAAATCAAATGATTTCTTTGGGTTAGAGCTCTGTCTCTGGATTTCTCAGTTCTCCTTCCTTGATGTTCAGTTCATGCTCAAGCCCCATGTGCTCACAAGCTATCTGCCACAGTTCCAGTCTCATTTTATGCCAACAGGAAAAGGAAGTATGCTTCCCTGATAACAACAAAGGCCTGGGAACTGAATATCCTTAGCTGTGGTGGGTGGGATTTGTGCCATGTGACCATGAGGAAGCCAATCACTCTGGTCTGAAGGCTGGAAAGTGCTGATTGGTAACACATGGAATAAGCTTGTCTCAAAATGCATCATCAGAGAATGGGAGCAAAGGTTCCCAGAGGGCAAGGAGAGACAGCTGGGGGCCAAAACAATAAAGGTCCAGCATCCTGTCTCAGATTGCAGCACACAGTTTGGTTGCTTTCCCTTCCGATGCAGACAGACTGTTCCTGAGGCTGGGAAACATTCTGCTTGTTTTCCCATCACAGAGTCACAGAATTGTGAGCTCGATGGGCTCTTTGGATTAGTTAATGTCATTGGCTTCAAATAATGTATACCAATGTCTGTCCGTTTGGGCTGCTGTAACAAATACCATAGACTGGGTGGCTTATAAACAACAGACATTTTTCACTCACAGTTCTGGAGGCTGGAAGTTCAAGATCAAGTTACCAGCAGATGTGGTGTCTGGTGAGGATCTGCTCCTCTCTGTGTCTTCTCTCTGTGTCCTCACATGGTGGAAGGGCAAGGGATCACTCTGAGGTCTCTTTTATAAGGGCACTAATCCCATTCATGGGGGTCCCACCCTCATGGCCTAATCACTTCCCTAAAGCCCCCACCTCCTAACACCATCACCTTGGGGTTTAGGATTTTAATATATGAATTTTGGGGGGCACAAATTTTCCGACACAAATATTGGGTGCAAGTTACCTTCAGAGGAAAAAAAGCAACATACCATCAAGCCACAGAGGGGGTCTCATAGACCCTAAGAAAGAACGGATTTGCATCCAGCCTCAGAAAGAGATGAAAGCAGGCCCTGGAAAACCAGGAACGCAGGAGGTGCCCCTCTGTTTTCTGTCCCTCTTTCTTTCTGCATGCCTAAGGCAGCCTCTTTTCTCATTTCCATCAGAGCTTTGTCCGCTTCTGTCTGCACTGTGAAAACAGCCCCAGCCCCAGTGGTAGAGGATATTTGGTAGCTGGGGCTGTCTTTCCCCTCTTATTCTAAATCATTGACTCCACACCTGGTTCCAGGTGAGCCACGGTCAGAGCATCACATTTTCCCAGCCACAGGGATTGACTCAGCTGCAAGCACGTGATTCAAGCAAAGCCAATGTTGATGAGGCTTCAGGGGGAGAAGGGTGCACTCTTCCCCACAGACTTGAACTTGGGAGTTGTAAGCTGGAGCTGCTGCAGCTTTCTTGGTAACGTAATCTGGGATTGCACCATCCAGAGAAAACAGAGTCAAGTAATGGAGACAGAATCTGGGTCCTGTTATGATGTTCAGGGTCCTGGATCAAACTAAACCTCTATTGAGTCCTAGCTTTAGACTTTTCAGTTATAGAGTCAATAGATCCCCTTCTGCTTAAGTCAGTTGAGCTAGATTCCAGCCACTTGCACCTGAAATAATTCTGATATACAGTATCCATATGTTACTGTTTGTATTAGTCTGTTCCAGCTGACATAACGAAATACCACAGACTGGATGGTTTAAACAACAGACATTTATTTTCTCACAGTTGTGGAGGCTAGAAGCCCAAGATCAAGGCGTTGGTTTCTGGTCCAATGAGACGTCTCTCTCTCCTGGGCTTGCAGATGGCCTTTCTCACTCTTGCCTCACATGGCCTTTTCTCTGTGTCTGCATGCAGAAGGAGAGAAATACCTGGTGTCTCCCCCTTTTCTTATAAGGACTCCAGTTCTATTGGATTAGGGCCGTACCCTTATGACCTCATTTAACCTTCATTACCCCCTTTAAAGGCTCTATCTCCAAATACTATCACATGGGGGATTAGGGCTTCAACATACAAATTTTAGAGGGACACAATTCAATCCATAATACCATTTTAGTAGCATACGTAGAATGAGTATCTCTTATAAAATCCAGGCTTCAAGGAAAAGAATCTTAGTAGCCCAGCTTGGGTCATGTATCCATAACTGGCCCATCCAACTGTTGCTGGAGAGTTTTGTAATGCCATCATGGGTGTGGGCATTTCCAGCAAAAGAGGGCACCATTGGAAGCCAGGCAGATGTATGCCATATGCAATTTGTCCCAATGTACCAATGCTTAGATGTCTTCCCTGAACCTGGGGTAAAGAGTACTTTTACCTACTTGGTCTATGTTCTCAGCATATTGATGAGCCTTGCTAGGTCTAGGACTAAGAATATAATATATTAGGTTGTGTAAGGCCATCTCTCTTTAAAGGCACCTCCACTAGCAGAGAATATGGTTGTCATTCTTTGAAGGGTTGCCATGTTTTACTCTGAATCATTAGCATGTTGTCCACCAGTGTCCCTGGGTTCCTCGGCCTCCTCCTTGGTGAGGAAGCTTTTCAGTTAGCACATGATGGAATCCCAGTTACGTGCAACTAAATACTACTGATGGAGGGGCCTCTTACATCAGCCTCAGGAATTGTGGAGGAACTACAGAGTCTCCCTCAAGTTTGCCCCTCCCAATACAGGTCTACTGTGCAGAGTGGGCCTTTCAATGGTCAGGTTTCAAACACACTCCACCATGAGTAAACATGTAGATCTTTCAGCAGAAGTCCTCATAGGTTAATTGGATTTGTTTCTCATCTTGTGTTATGGACTGAATGTCTGTGCCCCCACCCCCAAATTCCTATGGTAAAGCCCTAACACCCAATGTGATGGTATTTGGAGGTGAGGCCTTTGGGAGGTAATTAGATTTAAATGAGGTCATGAGGGTGGGGTCTCTAAGATGGGATTAGTGTCCTTAGAAGAAGAGGAAGAGACCAGAGCCCTCTCTCTGTCATGTGAGGACACAGCAAGAGGGTAACAGTACAAGCCAGGAAGAGGGTTTTCAGCGGGATCCCACCGTGCTGGCACCCTCATCTTGGATTTCCCAGCCTCCAGAACTGTGAGAAATACAGTTTGTTGTTTAAGCCACCCAGTCTATGGGATTTTGTTATAGCAGCCTGAGTAGAAGATATCTCGCCTAAAAAATTGGATGAAAAACATCCAAGGAATGAAGAGAAGGAAGCAAGCCTTCTTCTTAATGTGGATATTTGCTGGGTCCAATGTGGATATAAATCTATTCTTAGATACTTGGGGAAGTTTTTCTCAGACACAGCTTGCATTCAAAGGTTCTTTACATCATCAAAATGTACTCAGATTTGCAAATCAGTGAGGGCTGCGGCAGTACTAATGTAAACAGGGAACAGGTGCAGGATGCTGTGGGTGACAACCAGAGGCAAGTGTCTGCACGGCATTGAGTGACTAATGGGAGAAGGATCAAATGAAACAGAAGAAGAAAGCCTGGCTATTGAATACTATGAGTATCCAATTACTATGGGCATCAGTCAGGGCTCAATCAAAGAAGCAGAACCTAGGACATGTGTATACATACATATGTATCTGTAGATGTGTGCGAGCATATATATTATATATTACATTTTATATACATATATCATGTCATATATTATATATTATACATTTTACATTGTGTATTATGTTATATTATTAAATATTATATTATATATCATGCATTACATGAATTTTGTGTTATAGACAAAGATTTGACATTATGCAATTGTGGAAACTGTGGTCCCAGAGCCTGACTCTGGAGCTTGATATCTACAGGGCATGCAGTCAGGAAGAAAAGATGGTCATAAACTGGAAGGGGGACAAGGACAAGCTGGTACCCATCATGTGTCGGGTCTTGTTGCCTCTAACATTGTGATACAGGTGTGCTGAAGAAGTCTGGTCCTTTGTCACGATGCTAAGCACACATGAGCCCAGAAGAGCAGACACAGGTCCCACGGCTGCCTTATGCCAACGCACCAACACATCAGCGACAACGCACGTGAGCTACAAATGGCTGCCACTTGGCTTCCATCCTCAAAATCTCCCAGGAGATACCCTCTTATGGCCCATCCTGACTGGAACCACATAGGGAAGAGATTCTGACACATTGCAAACCACCTTACTATGGCTGTGTAATAAATTACCCTAAAACTCAGTGTTGTAAAACAACCATTTGTTATCCTCATGTATTCAGAGGGTCAGGAATTGGATGGGGCACAGCAGCCATGGCTCACCTCTGCTCCATAATGTCTGGGGTCTTGAAGGCTAGGGGTTGGAATGATCTGAAGCCTGTTTACTCACAGGTCTAGTGGGTGATGCTGGCTGAGGCTGGGTTCCCAGCTCCTCTCCACGCAGGATCCTCCATGTTTGGCCTTCCTCACAGAATGGGGGCTGGGTTCCCAGGGCAAACATCTGACAGAGCGCCAAGTGGAAGCCACATCGTTTTTATGACCTAGTCTTGGCAGTAACGTAGTATCACCTTCCCCATTTTGTCTTGGTTGGAGCAGTCCCAAGCCTCACCCAGGTTCACTGGGAGGAAACACAGACCCCACCCCTCAGTGGGAAGATAGACACTTGCATTTTAATAAGAGACTGTGGGGTGACATATGTGTATACATGCAAGTGTTGTTGGAAACACAAGCTGCCATTCTACATGTGCCAATGTGATCATCCCACATTATAGGGAAAACCATTCCAGTGCCATTTTGTTTGACCCAGGGAGTGAGAATTCTGACTTACCCTATATCTCCTGTCCCAGCTTGGCTCCCTAATTTTCAGTAAGGCTTCTATCCCAAAAGAGAAGTCTGCACTGACCTTAGGACTTCTAATGCCTGATAAAGAAGAGCATTTTTCCTGATCATGCTGGCAAGTTCCTGGGGAACACTCTGGTTGGTCTAGCTTGGGTCATGTGCTCATCGCTGAACCAATCACAGTGACCAGGGAAATGGAGAACTCTTATTGGTGCTTCCTGGGGCAGGCTGGTCTCATAGTCAGATTCATCCCCACACACGGACAGAGCAGGGATTTTACTGAGGTTCAGGAATGTCTCCAAGATGAGGAGATGTGGAGCAGACCAAAAATATTTCACGTCACCACCCAAAGGAGAAAGATGTAATCATGCTAATATTTCAGTCATCAATAGCTAATCACTTATATTTTCTGATTAAATTTTTATGTGGATATCCAGATGATTCACTGTAAAATAAAATAGCCAATCAATTTAACTCCAAAGGAACTCAAGGGAAAAGACTCCTTAAGTAAATGTATGGAATACTATTAAGTATCACGAGGGAAATTTTACACCAACATAAGATGTAACCTAGTCAGTGTGGAAACATCACACCTCACAACCCCAGGCATCAGCTCAAAAACTTGGCCTGGGTATTACTCTGTATTAACAGAGTACCATAGACCAGGCAGCTTAAACAACAGACTTATTTTCTCACAGTTCTGAAGGCCAGAAGTCTGAGATCAAGGTGTCAGCAGGATTAGTTCCTTCGGAGGCTGTGAGGGAGAATCTGGTCCATGCCTTTCTCCTGGTTTCTGGTGGTTTACTGGCCATCTCTGGTGTTCCTTGGCTTGTAGAAGCATCACCCCAATCTCTGTCTTCATCTTCACATGGCCTTCTCCCTGTGTGTGTCTCTGTTTCCTAAGTTCCTCTTATTATAAGGACACCAGTTATAATTTATTAGGGTCCATCCTAATGAACTCATTTTCATTTGATTATCTCTGTAAAGTCCCAATTTCCCAAAAAGATCATATTCTAAAGTACTGGGGCTTAGGACTTCAGCATATCATTTTTTTTGACGCGTGTGAGTGGGGGACATACTTCAAGCCATATAAGGCTGGTTTCATGTCAAATATTTTAAGTACACTTAAAATCTACTTGCTACTCCCTAAAATTCACATCTTATGGAATCATCTTAGCAAAGACCATTATTTCCTTTTGGAACACTTCTGCTATCATTAATAGTCATCTTTCCATGAAAGCAAAAGCTAATACTTCCTCAAATATTAACACAATATGATTATTGAATATTTCTTGCTTATTTGGCTATTCCTGTATAAGATATTACATAACATTTTCCTCTATCCACAAGAACTAGGAATGGACAAACACAGTTCCATACCTGAAACCGAAGAAGCAAACATTACCTCTGTCAGAGACAAGCTAATATTAATCATCATTGCCAAAGTAAGAAGAAATGTCCTGTCATTCAAAGCAAACTGGTCAGGCAACTTAGTCAAGTATAATCAAATATTTGGAGAAAATTCTAGAGTGTTAGAAAACTATATCAACATGAAAAGTCTTGGAGTACTCATTGGCTTGGAGGAAATAAGTATGAGGCAAAGTTTATATGTCCTTTTTTTCATGATTGTTTCAAGTTACCTTTTTCTGTAGTCAGCAAAAAATAGTGATTTATCTCATAAATACAAAAAGAAAGCTATAATCTGTCACTAGCTCACCTTTGTAATTAGATCCTTAGCTGGTGCATAGTCTCAAAAATGGAGGTTGAAATCCCGTCTATTAACTGTTAAAGTCTGGACTTGTGTATGGTTTGTTGTTCATTAAACTGGTAAATACTTGGTTAGAGGCTGCATCTGTGAATTATTGATTAGCCTTAAGTTTACCTGGACTTTTGGGGGGAAAAAACAGAGTTCTAATCCATAGAGGACAAAACTATTTAAAACTTTCAGCCTTAATTTTTCCAGTCATTCCATGGGCATGCCCATATTTACCTTATTAAGAGAGTGAATTCCAATTTTCAAAGTGTTAACAAATAGTCTTTTTCCCCATCAAAGTATCAAACGCTTTCCAAGTAAGAAGAAAGGCTACAGTATTTAGGGACAATATAGAATACTAGGTTGTTGGAATTCAAATTCAAAAGGCTTTCCTCTATTGTCCTTTTATTGGTCAAATAGGGATGGAGAGAAAAGAAAAGCCACATTCAATATGATTGTTAATTTTCTGGGGTGTGATAACAGTATTGTGGTTATATAAGAGATTGCCCTCAGTTTAAGGAAGTGCATGCTGTAGTACTTAGGGATGAAATGTCAAGACATTGGCAACTAACTTTCAAAAGATTCAGTAAAAACCATAATATATATTTACATATATTTAAAATTTGCAATTGAGCTTAGAATTTAGATCCTATTATGTTATTTTCCCACTTTCTGTATATTTGGCAATTTTTATAACAAAATGTTGTGAAGGAAAAGAGATGGTGACAATGGGAAAAGTTTTCTTCTTCTGGTAAATGTGTCAATTAACACTCATCCTATATCCACACATCCAAAGTTCAACTCATCACATCCCCTCAACACCCCAAAAGAACATAGTAAGGCTTAAAGCCCTTGGAAATATTGTTGGGAAGTGAAAACATTTCCGTTTATATTTTCAAATTATTGCTTACTTCATGGAGTGTTTTGAGGTTTAAATGGACTATTTTGAGTAAGGTGCTTAGGAAAATACTTGGCACAAAGTAAGTACCCAATGCAAGTTGGCTACTGTAAACTGTTACTGCCTACAAATACAATACATGCTGTTGGCCTGGTGCTAGCAGTTAAGTGCTGTTCTACTAGGAAATTACAGGCATTGGTAGGAAGAAAAGACCCCTACTGGCTCTGGTGAATGGAGAAGGTCAGACAGAGCTAGCAGGATGGGGGCTTCCACGAACAGGGAGGTTAGAATTCAGAGATGTGGAAGGGATACACATGCTCTCTCACTCTCTTTCAGTAATTCGAGAAAGAAAATAAATCTTCTATTAAAATGTGAATCTTTAACTGACCCTACCCTGACCCCAGCCTAAAATGGCATGAAGTGCAATTACTGTGATGAACACTTGTCAGAGTTAAGCAATGACACTTTGAACCAGAAAAACTACTCCTTTAAAATGTTTGTTGACTTATTTCATTAAAAACGTCTACCTTTCTTTACATAGGAAACTTCAAATTTTCTTTGCAGAACTTTAAGAAAAGTTGTGATGTAAGCCATATCATACCGATCGGCTAAGACTCTACTAAACAAAATAGGGCTACATTTTTACAATGAATATACATGGAACATTCCAAGGTAGACATACTCTCCATGTGTTATCTCCTTTGAGCCTCCAGAACTCTTGGTGGCAGTCAGGGTGTGAGCCTAGCTTGTCTCTTTCTACACCCCACACTTTCTTTTGGAGAATTTTGAAGGGAAAGTCAGCACGTGCGTTTCTGGAGCCTCACTCTTGAAACCGCCAGCTGGAACATCTGGAGCATGATTATAATCCATCCAGGAGATTCCATCTGGGAACTATATTAGCTGAAGAACCTTGTGTGAAACTTTCAACATTTCAGAACCTCAATTTTCTTATCCTTATTTACCACTCAGATTATTACATTGACCAAGGAAGGTGTATGAAGGCACTTGGTGAATTTTAATACTCTATATGAATGTTATTGGTATTGCTTTAAATGACCAATTCTCTAAAGAACTTACAGAGGAAAACTTAATAAAGAGCAGTGAATAGTTTCACTCTCCAACTTGACATCTAATACAAACTGCTACTTACTAAGTGCTAGCTATGGGCCAGACTCTGGGCCCAGCTTTTTCATGCATTATCTCGATCTAACCTTCAGAACAATGCTACAAAGTGGGCATGATTGCTATTCCCATTTTACAGATGAAGTGTACAAATACCCCACCCAGGACCACGCATCATGGATGTGGGAGCCAGGCTTTGCCCTCAAGTGTGTGGGTCCAGAGCCAGCCGTCTCCCCCGCTGTGCTTCTTGCAGGGTTTGCAGTCCCTGCCTGTGCACGTGGGCTTGTAAGAATATGGTTAATTTTACTAAATCACATCTCACAGAATTGTCTCTCCAACCACCCCAGACGCACAGGCAACAAACACGGGGTGCTGTGCACCACTGTGGTTGTGCGGTTACTTGGTGCACAGCATCACTGGGGCAAGAGATAACTGCTATACCAGGGCGTTCCAACATGCAGCCAATGGGGGGAATCATTACCTGGTTCATCTCAAGTGTCCTAAACACAGCTCCTTCTGCCCCCAACACACTGGCTAACTCATACCCCACCACAGCCCTACACATACCCACCCTTCAGGTTCTTGTTCTAAAGGTCATGCCATCTGGAAACATCTTCCCTGGTGCCCTCCCCTCCCAAGTCCCCTCCAGTTCCCCCTCAGAGCAGCTTTAATGTTCCTCTCCTGTCCTCCCAGGGCCCCAGATACTTTTCCCAATAAGCACTTCTCCCAATTCATGTGTAGCAGATGGAGAAAAGCTTTATTCTTAGGAGGTGGTGGGAGTATTGAGAGTCTGGCTTACTCACAAAAGGATTCTACTAAGTCAAGAGGCTGGATAATAAAGAAAGGCAAAAAACAGAAGGGGGGTTTAGTGAGAATGGTTAGAAATGACCCAACTCCGTGTTTGTTACTCTGCAGAAGAAGCATTTAGGAAAGAAGGATGTGGAGGGAGGGGAGAGGACCCGAATGTAACCATCACTAATAACTGTCCCAGACAGAGCGCTTTACAGTTTGCACCACGGCTTCTAGGCACAAACTGCTCAATGAATATTTAAACATGATTAGAACTACCTTATTACCTGTGTCCTTCTTGATTAATTGGGGGAAAAGTTCTACATGCTGATAAGTGTTCTGTGCTTATATGTGCACTAGAGTCATTCATCTAGGACAGTGCCACATCTAAATCCGATAATTTGGAATGACAGAACGTAGTATTACTTATAAAAGAAATTGTCTGTTATATAAGTATCACCAACTCAGACCTACTAACAAAGCTCATTATTGCAAAATACATTTCCTGGGATACCTTGTTTTTATTTATAGATAAGATCCACTTGCAATTACCTTATGAGTTATACATGTAAATGTAGGGCCTAAAATGTTTGGTGACTGGATCTTGAATTTGAAATTTGCCCCTTGTATTGAAATATTATCATTAGCTTTAAAGAAAGTGTTTGCTAAATGAAAGAAATATCACTTGAGTTCCAGTCTAAATGATTACAAAGTTTCAATTGATGAGGCCTAAATGGATGAGGTATGTTTGCTATCAGAGATCTTGACTTTCCATAAATTATGATTTAGATTAGCTGCCTAAAATATATAGATGGAAAATTATACTCTTTATATATTTTATCTTCTGCCGGTGGAAGAATATAAAAAAATCATCCAAAACTTGGGTCATGCTTCCCCCCAAAACTGTATACCTATATTCATCAAAAAAGCTGTTCTAGAATGTCCACAGGAGGACTATTAGTAATAGTCCCAAACTGGAAACCACCCAAATGCCCATCAACTGTAGACTAGATAAATAGAGCTATTCTAGAATATTTGCCTATTCTATTAGTTGTCTAGTCTATCACAATATATTATTTTATATATAATAACATTGTAATAAGGTATGCTCTATTACAATATAGTATTTTATATATAATCATAACAGTATTATAATAAGACAACAAATTCCACACAATGGAATATTGTGCAGCACTGAAAATGAACACCCTACGACTGCATTCTACAACATGGATGAGCCTCTTAAACATATTTTTGAGCAAGAGAACACAAGAGACTTCACGTATAAGAAGCATGAAAACGGGCAAAGCCCATGTATGCCTTTATTTATTTTTTTATTTTTTTATTTTTTTATTTTTTTATGGGAATTATTTATTTATTTATTTATTTTTGGCTGTGTTGAGTCTTCGCTTCTGTGCGAGGGCTTTCTCTAGTTGCGGCAAGCGGGGGCCACTCCTCATCACGGTGCGCGGGCCTCTCACTATCACGGCCTCTCCTGTTGCGGAGCACAGGCTCCAGACGCGCAGGCTCAGTAATTGTGGCGCACGGGCTCAGCCGCTCCACGGCACGTGGGATCTTCCCAGACCAGGGCTCGAACCCGTGTCCCCTGCATTGGCAGGCAGACTCCCACCCACTGCGCCACCAGGGAAGCCCTCCCATGTATGCCTGTAGAAGTCAGCCCAGGGATTACCCTTGGAGGGAGTGGTGACTGAAAGGGGACATGAGGGGTTTCTGGAGTGTTGGAAACTTTGTTTCTTGCTCAGATCACTGAATATATGGATGTGTTTCATTGTTGAACATTTACTGGGTGGAATTTTTCTGTACCATGGTATACATCAAGAAAAGTGTTTTCTTTTTTTAATTGGAGTGAAAAAATAATACCCAGCTCAGAGGAGTACAGAACCTGCCACAGGAGAAGGTGTTTACAGTCCACTGTCATTGAAATTGCATTAGAATTCTGTCTGATGAAGAACAAATTCAAAATAAAACACTACAAACAGATGCTAGAACTGCCGGAGGGTCCAACACACTTTAAAACACTGTGTGTGTGTGTGTGTGTGTGTGTGTGTGTGTGTGTGTGTGGTGGCGGGTAAATTAAGAATTTGGGATTAACACACACACACTACTATATATAAAATAGGTAACCAACAAGGACCTACTGTATAGCACAGGGAACTCTACTCAATATCTTGTAATAACCTATAATGGAAAAGAATCTAAAAAAGAATCTATATCTGTATAACTGAATCACTGTGCTGTACACCTTAAACTAATGCAACATTGTAAATCAACTATGCTTCAATAAAATACAAAAAATACCAAAACAACAACAATGACAAAAACCACTGCAGAATGAAGAGACTGCTCATTTGGCTTTGCCAGGCATTATGGAGTTAAAAATGCAGACACACCTGAAGGAGCTGAGTGTGGAGGGCAATAGAAATCACTCTGGACATGGTAATGTGCTTGAGGTCCAGGGGGAAATTCTGCATTTGCAAGTTGCACGACCCCAGGCAAATCATAATTTCTCAATTCCCTCACCTGTCAAATGAGACCAAGAATACCTACCATACAAGCTTGTTTAAAGGATCAAATGAGAGAAAGAGTGGGAAACATTTGTTGACTGCAAGGTACTATACACATGAAGTCACCAGGTTAGAGTGGGTTTTTTTCAACATCCTGTACAAACCAGGCACAAAATACTGTCACTCCTGGCCACAGTGAGGCTACAGTCTGAACATAGGGGTGTGTTTTTATACTTCAAGTCAAAATGATTCATCCAGAGCAACCCAATACCAGAAATTGGAATGCTGTTTCACTGTTCATTTATTAAACTTTTATCTAAAACACAAGATCTAATAATTCAAAACAACACCATTTTATTTTTTTTTTTTTTAAATAAAATTTGTTGTTTTTGGCTGCGTCGCATGGCTTGCAGGATTGCAGTTCCCTGACCAGGGATTGAACCCGGGGCCCCGGCAGTGAAAGCGCTGAGTCCTAACCACTGAACCACCAGGGAACTCCCAAAACAACACCATTTTAATTCAGAATTATCTCTCATAATCCTTCAAAGAAATAAAAGATTGCTTCATTATCCAGTGTTCTAAGACCAATTTTATCACTTTGTGATCACCTATGGCTTGCACTTTTCATCTTTATGAGCCCTTCCTTCCAGTGTATGTGCACCTAACTCTAATTTGGTCTAATTTGGGATCCACAAATATAAACTTCACATAGCATTTGACTTACCTCCGAATTAAAGTTATCGCTCTAGTTCTAAATTCCTTCCTCCAAAACATTATTGTTTGTTGAATTATTGATCTTGTTTGGAAAATTAGAATATTAGCTTTCAAGTCCTTTACATTAAAATGCCGTTTGTTAATTTGCATTAAATAGCTGGCATTATGGGCCCACTGAGAATTAACTTTGCTTCTAGCTGTTACTAATTATTAACATATTTTTACCCTTGGCCTTCAAGTATTTGTTTTGATACCCTACTTTCCTAGCTGTTCCAAGTCATAAGTCATCAGGGAGGAAGCAATTAAACTACCAGATTGCCCTAATGGCATTAATCCTGGGAGATCATTCATATTATGAATTAGAGTTTGTGTTTCAACAACTGGTAAAGACCAATCTGTTTAAATATTGAGAATTAATAGAGACTTCGTGATTTTATGTATGAATATCCAGAGTCTTCTGCTTGACTTTGGATTTCTGGCATTGGAGAGACCTGGGGATGTCCATTTCTTCCTCAAAAGCAGAGAAATCCTGGGTAAATATTACAAAATGTTTTAAAAGTACATAGTCAAGTTCAAACGTAAGGGGAATTTTCTGGTGCTGCCAGAAACTGTTCGGGTGCTCACACAAAGAAATGCAGGTTTGGACAAGGGCCCTACCAACTGAGGGCCAGAGTTTTAATGCCCATGTGGGGAGACATTGGTGGGGTCTTAGACCCTGGGGAGCTAGAAGTAGCTGGAATTGCTAGCCCTACATAAACCCAGCACCTTTGTAGGCCTTCTGCCTCCATCATAAAGTCATTCTGTTATTGGAAGTGGAGTAGGATTAGTTATATATGGCTGTGTAACAAATTACCCCAAAGCCTCTCAGCTTAAAACAACAAACATTTATTATCTTACACTTTCTGTAGGTCAGGCAACTGGATGTGGCTTAGCAGAACCCTCACACCCAGGATCCCTCACCAGGCTGAAATCAGGGTGTCAACCAGGGGTGGGTTTGCTTCCAAGCTCACTCATGTGGCTGTTGGGAATATTTCATTCCTCACAAGCTGTTGGCCTGAAGGCCTCAGTTCATTGCTGAATACCGGTCAGAGGTCTCTCTCAGATCCTCGCCACTGAGTCTCCCTATAGGGCAGCTCGCAACATGGCAACAAGCTTCCATCAGAACAAGTAAGCAAGACAGTGAGAGACGGTAGGCATGATGAAAGCCAGAACCTTTTGTAACCAACCTCAGAAGAGGAATCCCATCGTTTTTGCTACATTCTGTCTGTTTATTAGGTGCAGATCATGCTCAAGGGGTGGGATTTATGCAAGGCTGTGAAGACTGGGAGACAGAGATGGTTGGGAACCATCTTAGAAGCTGTTTAACACATGGTTATTGATCTGGACCCATATGTTCTTGCCCAGGAGTCGGTTATTAGAATGTAGAACTTTGGAGGAGAGATCTTGCAGACCTAAGATTCAGAGCTCTAAGGTGTGCAACCCAGCTGGCATTGGTGCTTCTGGGGGTAATGCTGACACTGGTGGTATGAGAAGAAGCTAGAAGCTGGAACCACTGCCATCACTGGGATGATGAACCATTGCCAAGATGATGCTTCAGGAGTAGTGAGCAAACAGGAAGTCTATTCTCTCTCCTTCTGCCTCCCACTCTCACTCTGAGCCCCTTATTGGCAAAAGCCGAAAGAGAGGAAGATGGCAGAAGGGAAATATGATTTGCAGAATCCCAACCCTGGCATCAGAAAATACAGTGTAGAAGGAGCAGGGCAAAGGCTGAGAGCCCACAGCTGAATAACCAGCACAAACAGCAAAAAGGACTATCTTCCTACTGGTCCAAGAAGGTGGCAAGAGGCTTCTCTCTGCCTGGGGATCTGTATGGAAAACAATATTAACATCTCCAATGGGAGATCAAAACAGTAATTTTGTACATAGCATAGATGTGGAGTATGAATTTACGCTATCCACATAATACAGGGATCTCAACAAATAACAACAAAAAATCCCAGGTAAGTGAATCCTTGTGGTTCCCAGCAGGAGCAGATGCAAAACCCCTCTGTAGGGACGTTTATATAACTCAGGGCATATGGGCTTCCCACAGAAAGAAAGAAATCTCCACTAAAGATGAGCTCATTATCAAAAATTAAAAAACCAAAGAGGAAATGGTTCACCATAATGGGATTCAATGATCACAAAAACAGAAGAAAAAAAAGAAAGAAAATAGAAGTAGCCCAGTCAAGGGCTTGAGAGGTTAGAAGAATCTTTAAGAGATTTTAAGTTCATCTGTTAAAAAGAATAACAAAGATCAAAAAATAATCATAAAGAAAGAACAAGAAAACACGAGGAAAAAGAGGCAGATTTTTCTAACAGTTAAAATAGGACATCTAGAGGAGAAAAATATGTCGATTAAAATTTAAAACTCAGTGGTCAGGTTAAATAGCAGATTAGACAAAACTGAAGGGAGAATTAGCCAACTGAAGGCTGTAGATCTAAACAAATTATCTAGAATGTAGCACAGAGAGAGACAAAGAGTTATTTCTTAAAGGGGGTTTCTAGTTAAACATGGCACCTTTAATATAAACATTTATCACCCTCCTTCATGAAATCTCCCCTAAAGTGGTAGTGGTAAAAAGAAGGCAGAGGGACTTCCCTGGCGGTCCAGTGGTTAAGACTCAGCACTTCCACTGGAGGGGACATGGGTTTGATCCCTGGTCAAGGAACTAAGATCCCACATGCCACAAGGTGCAGCCCCCCCCCCAAAAGAAAGCAGAAGCTCAAAGGACAGACAGAATGGGAGAGGAGTGCAGTAATAAAATGTTAGTAATTAACATTTAACCCAGAAAAAGCTAAAACCTAAACTGGCAAACCTAAACTGGCAAACCTAAAATGGCAAAACTGGAAAGCAGGCTGATTCATGCTGTAAAGATCTGGTACCTCTGAGAGCAGGGGTGCATGTAGAACTCCAAACAGAACTGGCTGAAAGACTGAATGAGAAAAGGTTGGGACCAGTTCCCCTCTCATTCCCTAGCAGAAAACTGAGGAGAAGTTGAGCTAGACAGACTCTGGACTCAGCAAAATTCACCTCTATCATAGACAAGGACCATGCTAAAAACTGACGAGTCAGCAAAATTCTGCAAATTGCAAGATGAGCCCTGGACACTTTCTGCATCTGAGTTTGAGAATGTCGGCAGCCACTGCCTACCCCTCAGACAGGCAAATGCAGGACATCCCCTTTGGGAGAACGAGCAGCTCCAAAGAAAACATCGACTATTTTTAATATAAAATACTTTCCTCCAATGCCTTGTAATTTTTTAGCTAGCTTCATATTAAGAGTGAGGATTAAAAAGTTGATTGGGGGACTTCTCTGGTGGTCCAGTGGTAAAGAATCCATCTTCCAATGCAGGGGACGTGGGTTCAATCCCTGGTTGGGGAACTAAGATCCCACATGCTGCAGGCCAACTAAGCCCACTGGCCACAATTACTGAGCTTGTGCACCTCAATGAGAGAGCCCGCAGGCTGCAAACTACAGAGCCCATGAGCTCTGGAACCCGTGCACCACAACTAGAGAGAGAAGCCCGCATGCCACAACTAGAGAGAAGCCTGCACGCCACAATGAAGAGTCCGCACCACATCAGTAGATCCCGAGTACCACAACTAAGACCTGATGCAGCCAAAAAAAAAGTTGATTGGAAGCTCTCTGTACTGAAAAGAAAAAGAAAAGAAAGAAGTGAAAAGAAAAGTAAAGAGGCTCTGAGGAAACATAGGCAATACTTAGAATTAGAAGAAACAGAAAAAAGAAGCAAAAAAAAAGTATAATATCTTCAGAGTTATAAGAGAGGACAGCACATACATTAAACAAAAACAGGAGACAATTAAAAAAGGAAGAACTGAAGAACAAAAATAATCTCTTGGAAAATAAAAATATGATGGTAAAAAGAAAATTTTCCATGATGAGGTGAAAGATAATGGAAGAAAGGGGAGTGACGACAAAGAAGGTGTAAATGAGAGCTAATTCCTCACCTTCTGTAGTAAAAAATCAGTAGATGATATCCAAATCTGAAAAATCAATAATAACATCAGCATGTTGTAGTAATACAGAGGTGAATATCAGAAGAAGCAAACAAGAGTTGAAAACAGTTGTGTCTGGGAGTTGGAATCTAGTGTGAGGCAGGGACTACTCTATCTGGTCATAAGTCTTTTAGAACCATTTGACTTTTAAGCATTGCATATGTATTACTTCAACAAAAATAAAGTTAAAACTATATATGTATACATATACCTGTGTGTGCATGCATAGGAATCACATGGGATAAAATGAGAAGATCCAACATATGTCTAAAATATCGTTTCAGAAGGAGAAATAGAGAAAATGGGAGAGATACAATATTTTTAAAGATAATGGCTAAGAACTTTGCATTTTTAAAGAAATACATGCTGTTCAGATTAAGGAAGCTCTTTAAGTCTCAAGCTGTGCCTGCTTGATGAAACTGTTATGTAGGTTAAATGAGCTAATACTTATGATGGGATTAGAAGGAGCCCTGTCACAGAATAAGCTCTCAGTATATGTCAGTATCACTATTTCTTAATATGCAATTGAGACAACATTCCAGGATCCTCAGGGTCCTGGAAGAAGAATTGAGGGGTCCACGTGCCCTACCAAACTGTAATGCGTTAAAGGGCACCACAAAAGCCTTATTTGATTTTACTGATATGCATCTAGTTATCCAAGTCTGATAATTCAGTTTTGCAGGTGTAATAACATCAGTAGGTACCATCTATTGAGCGCCAACTGTGTGTGACTCCCTGTGTTTTACATGCAGCATCTTATTTAACCCTCGTGACAATCCTATGCAATGGGCGCTATCAGGATGCCCATTTTACAGATGAGGAACCCAAGGCACAGGGGGGTTGATTAACCTCCCCCGAAAGATAGAGAATAGCAGACCCAGGGTTTGAATCCAAGTATTCCCAGCTCCAGAGTTAACTTCTCTAGAAAAGGGTTTCTCACCCTCAGCACTACTGGCACCCTGGGCTGGATAACGCTTTGCTGTGCGGCTGTCCTGTGCATTGCAGGATGTTGAGAAGCACCCCTGGCCCTGAACCACTAACTCCCCCATCCAATCATGATAAATAAAATGTCTTCAGACGTTACCAAATGTCCACTGAAGGTGAACAATCCCCTGGTTAAGAGCCACTGCTCTGGATCATCTTCCTGTATCCCCAGACTAGAGGCTACAGTCGTCTCCTTAAATCAGCAGAACAGAGGTCAGGAAATGGGCTCAGGGGTCAGGACGACAGGCTCTGTTGTCTACATGGGGCTCTGAGTCTGTCCACACCTCAGTCTTCTGTACTTTAAAATGAAAATGGATTGGATGTGAGCTGAGGATTCTATCACCTCTGAAATCACATGATCTCCATACAACCTGGAAATATTTTTGAGTATGGTGATCCAAAAGTGGTATGTTTCTACCAGTCAGAATGGCCATCATCAAAAAGTCTACAAATAATAAATGCTGGAGAGGGTGTGGAGAAAAAGGGAACCCTCCTACACTATTGGTGGGAATGTAAATTGGTACAGCCACTATGGAGAACAGTATGGAGGTTCCTTAAAAACTAAAAATGGAATTACCATATGATCCAGCAATCCCACTCCGCTGCATATATCCAGAAAAGAAAAAAACTCTAATTCGAAAAGATACATGCACCCCAATGTTCATAGCAGCACTATTTACAATAGCCAAGACATGGAAGCAACCTAAGTGTCCATCGACAGATGAATGGATAAAGAAGATGTGGTATATATGTACAATGGAATATTACTCAGCCATAAAAAAGAATGAAATAATGCCATTTGCAGCAACATGGATGGACCTAGAGATTACCATACTAAGTGAAGTAAATCAGGCAAAGACAAATATCATATGATATCACTTATATGTGGAATCTTAAAAAGTGATATTAATGAACTTATTTACAAAACAGAATCAGACTCATAGATATAGAAAACAAATTTATGGTTACAGAAGGGGAAAGGTAGGAGGGAGAGATAAATTAGGAGTTTGGGATTAACAGATATACACCACTATATATAAAATAGATAAATAACAAGGACCTACTGTATACCACAGGGAACTATATTCAGAATCTTGTAATAACCTATAATGGAAAAGAATCTGAAAAAGAATATAAATATAACTGAATCACTTTGCTGTACACCTGACACTAACACAATGTTGTAAATCAACTGTACTTCGATTTAAAAATAGTGGTATGTTTCTGAGGCACAAATTGCAGCTGCCTACTCTACCGTGCCCCCTGGTTTGAGCGACTCATTAAAATGGCCCCATAATGGGAGCCCCCGGAAGGAATGGCCAGTGAAGTCAGAGCAGCTTGTTTATCCTCTCATTTGTAGTTCAGTCAATCGGCCATGTATCTGTTCCATGACACTCTACCAATTTACTCAATATGCTGCAGCATCCAAAGGGACACAGAGCAATAAACAGTATTGCAACACGTGATTATTCTCTGAGGGAGCACAGAATTACTAGAGAATTCTAAAATAGAACCATTCTCCTCTGCCTGAAATGAGTAGATATCTTATTTTTAAAGAACATGAGTTCTTTTGAAAAAATTAACTTGTTTTCTAAAATAAAATCTAAATTTACCTGTTTTTCAGCGGAACTTTGAGATCCTCAAAGAATGAAAATGCAGGGTCCACTTACACAGTATCTAATATCTGTTCAGCACTTTTAAACCTATGACCATGTTTTAGTACCTACTTTTTATTTTCACAACACTGTGAGTTCAATATCCATTTTGCAACTATTATCATTCTTAGATGAAGAGAGTTAGGCACAGACCGCTAATTGCCACAGATTACATGACAGAATAGTGCTGAGGTCCTTCCATCTCGGGGTTCTCATTTCAGTGGTGTCCATTACCCAACAAAGAACACATGTTGACCTGAAACGACAACTTCTCCACACATTCCATGGCGGTCTGGTCCCCATTCATTTTATGTCAAGTTTTGAGGCTCTGCAACTCAACAGAGATAGGGGGAAATAAAAGGCTTGGGAAAAGTTCAAAAGCAATGGACTCCATTTGAATTTGAAAAATGGAACCTAACAGAGGAAACTTGGAAAAAAGAGGAATGGGGAAGACAAGGCAGAATACAATTGTTCATACAAAATCAGAATTTTTTAAAAATCCAGCTAGAATTAATCAAATTTAGACCTGAATTAAAGCAATGAAAACGTGAAAGTTTGCAAATAAGGTCCCATTAAGCCCCCTGCGGAGTTGCACATGCAGGATCCTGGGGAGAATCACAGGGCAAGGTAGAAGTAGGAGACAGCTGATGACAGATGATGATCTCCAATCCTTGCTTAAAGCTTCCCAAATCATTACCCTCCACCCTCTCATCTCTGCCAAGTTACTCTCTGTACAGAGCTTTGTCAGGGAATCTGGCCCGCAGTTTTCATTTTGCCCTTGTGGACATTGGAAATAACCTGTTGCAAAGGAAAAAAAGTCAGGATTGGAAATCAGGAGACCTAGTCCTAGACCCACTTCCACTATTGACCAGCTTGATGACCCTTGACAAGGCATTAAACCCCTGGGGGCAGCGATTCTCCCTTGTGGAATGACTGTATTGAAAAAGCGGAACTTAAGGTCACTTTTTGCCTTGAACTTCAATAAGCCAGTCCAGATGAAGAGAAAACAGTTAAATCCCTGAAGTTTAACTGAGATCCCTAGAATCTCTAGCTTTTCTTTTCTCCCCGTTTCTGTCCAAGCAGAGCCTTCAGTTCCCATTTCCCCATTAAAATAGAGTAAAACTGATTCCAGCATTTGTACTTTGTCAGAAAGCATTTTATACCAACCTGTTGTCTCCCGTTATATTTATATAACAAGTCTCTGAGTCTACAGTAGCCCAGATGAATGGAGTTGCAGCCAAAGCCAAGAGGAGAGATTTAATGTGTAACAGGAATGTCATTTCAGCTCTTGCTAAGCCTTGCCCTGTGGATAACCTGGCTAGAGGCATTTCAGAAAGTCTGGGAGGTTGGGTCAAAAGAGGCAATGTGGAGGCTTGCCTCCTCCACCGCGCACCCTCCCCACCTCCACCTTTCCCTTCTCTTCATCCCATTTCTTCCCAGAGGGAGGCCCAGGAGGATAGCACGTGTGGGCAGAGGTCTGGGGGTCTTCTTGCCATTGGACCCTGAGCCTGCAAAGTACATCATCCCTGGGGTCCACACATTTGGGAGACTCTGCACACCTCTCAACACACACAGGAGCCAATCGTGTGTAGAATGTTCCATTGCAGACAAGTAAAACCTGTGGCAAGGTAGGTCTGACATACCATACCTAAGAGTTATTGGGGCTTCATGATAACTAGGGATAAACAATAAGAAGTCCATTGGTCTGGTTTGTGAATGAAACCTATTGCCTGCTCTATCAGTAAGCAAAGGATGTTGCAGCCATCAAGCCATCGCATTACAGTCTTCCCGATGGTGAGCCCCGAGGGAACTCAGGGTGAAATCAGGATGCCCAGCATCTAAAGCAGTCAGCCGCTGCAGCCACCCCCAATAATGCACCCTGAGGAGACTGGGGATGAGAAAGCACAGGATACTGGCCCCAGGGAGCTGAGGTGCATATCAAAGGAATGATTTCAGTGAGCCCAGACTCTTGCATCTTCCCATACACAGAAAAGCGCTAAATTCTTTAACTTGAGATGTCTGGTTTTCCTTAATTAGCACTTCTGATGTTCCGACTACCTGGTCTTTGTTACAGAAACTCCTGTGTATCCTAGTTCCCTCTCTTAACTCTTTGGAGCAGTCCCTCAGAGTGATCTGAGATGCTGGGTCCCAGGCTTAAGTCCTCAGTTGTGTCTGCCAAATAAAACACAATTCTCAACTTTTAGGTTGTGTTTTTTTTTTCCAAGTCGACACAGTTGTGTCTGGGGGCTTTTCACTTTGCTGGCCCCTGGTTTCTCCGGGTGACAGTCTTCCCTGCTCTTCTGTACTATTGAATTCTAGTACCCTGCTCACACTCACTCTCACACCCCCAACACACTCAGGGAATTTAACTCTGTGCAACAAGAGTTTCATTCTCTTGGAAATCTGTGTCTCCTGCTCCACGAGATTTCCTGGGTTCTGTCCCAGAACCCCAGTTTCACCCTTCACGTGCCCAGATTCCCAGAACTCTGCCTTCACGTCCTTCCTCTTCATCCTTTTACCTGTAGCATCCTTAATCGCCACCTCGGGTAAGGTCTCCACCACCAGCACAGTGAGTGTGGGCTCTGACTAGTAGATAAATGAAAAGGAAATAAGGAAGCTCAAGAAAGGGAGAGAAACAAAGTCTCCAAACATTCAGAGATGCAAAGGGCTTATCTTCTCTGATCTTCTCAAGGCCACTCCACTTTGACATCTCTTATTTTTCTTCTGAATACAGTGGCTAGAAGTAAACTGAGAAAATATGTAAAATAAAAACACATGAATAAGTACCAAGAACATGAAACTGGGACTCCAACTCTAGAATCTGATGATTCCTTGGAAAATTATTTCTAACAGATGTTCCTTTGAGATCCAGAAGGTCAGACACACCAAGACATTTAAAGCACCTCTCGCTGTGTATGAAATGTTCATCCCCATAGGGAGGGGAGAAGAAGATGCAAGTTACAGCCCAGATCAAGGTAGATTGATCTGCAGGAAAACCAGGAAGCCGGAAAAAAAGAGAAGGGAGCTGAAATTTCAGGAAGGAGCATTCTTCACTAAACAGTCAAGTAATCAAATCCAGCTTAACAACACATATGTCCACAGATGCTACAGACTGTGATCAGAAAATTTTAAATAACCAGCAAACAAGACTTCCTTCAAACATGGGTTTCTTCCTCCTGATAGAAATAGAATAGTCAGTGCATCCACTCTTACAGTAGGAGAGGAGGGGGAAAAATAAAGGAAGAAAAAGTGAATATCCAAGAAAAC